>NC_034594.1:139430860-139435527 GCF_900095145.1 Mus pahari
CACACACACACACACACACACACACACACACACACACGCACACACACATCAACCAGGCACAATGCAGACATCAACCAATGATGGGGAGCCCAGCCTCACTGGATGTATCAACATCCCAGGTCATCACAGAAGAGGGGACAGAAAGATTAAAAGCGCCAGAACACCAGGATGTCTGCTATAAAACAGTCTGTCCTAGAAATGGCTGCATAAACAAGGGCTACACAACAACAGTTATCAATTGACATGCTAATGAGGAAGGAGGAACAATCTCCTGAGGTTACATCCCAGGACAAGAAACTATAGGCAACCGGTGACTGTGGAGGGAGAGAGCGTTAGCTTCTCCCAAGGACTAGGCCCCTAATTGGCTATTCAGATAAAGTGGTCAGCCCTGAAGTCATATACACACAAATAACAAAACTCTGTAGGATGTAGTTATATATTTGTGCATATGCGTGTATGCATATACATTTAATAATAATAAAATAAAAACCTATCAATTTGAAAGTGAGGGGGGCAGAGACATAAGGAGTTGGATGGGGGAGACCTGGGAAGAGCTGGAGGGAAGAAACAGAAGGGGGAAAGAATGTGGCTAATTTTTTTAATTATTATTAAAAATGTATTAAAAGTAAAATAAAACTACCCATAGCTTTATAGAGAAAAGTAAATAAGTAATAATACTTGATAACACTGCCCATTCAAATTTTGGTTTATGTTTCTTGTCTTCTTAACGCTTCCAAGTGCATTTTCCGCCTTAGTCCCAAATCTTTGATGACTAGAAATACCAATGTCCTGGGATTTCAAAAAAATGCTATAGAAAAGAAGCAACTTTTGCATTGTTCCCACATTTTGGGCTCTTACTTAGACCTTAAAATCAGTGCATGTATTCAGAATCTTTTTTTCTTTTTAATTAGAAGAATGTTGGCCCATTGAATTAATTCCAGCCAGCTTTGCAGGGCTCTAAGATCCACTCTCAGAACTCGAATCCTTGAAGATGATTGTTCTAAACCCAAAGACGGCTGAAATCACTTTCAATCACTAAACCACTCCCTCACTTGTTAGTCTCCAAACATATTCTCCGATAGGACGCCAAGTGCTGCTGCAAGAAAAATGAAGGGAAGCCAGAAAACTGCAGTCTCTAACTGCAGCAGACAGACGGTCCAACTAACCATTAATGCAGTGGTTCAGCCGCAATAACAAACGGTACCGGACCTTTCTGAGTTCCCACATAGGTCAGGTACTATACTAAAGGCATATATATATATGTATAATTTCTTGTGGTTTGACAATGAAGTGGCCCCTGTAGACTAATGTACATAACACTTGATCACCTGCTCATGGCACTGTTTGAGAACATTGTGAAACTTTGGGAGGCAGAGCCTTCCTGAAGGAAGTGGGCCATTGGAGGCAAGAATGTTACTGGGGTTGTGTGTGTGTGTGTGTAGCAGGAGGGGTGGAATCACCTCTATTGTAACCACTGGGGACTGTGAAGCCACAAAGTATCCCCTGAAGGAGGACCTAATTGAGGACTGCCTGAGAAACCAAAGATTGCTAGTGCAAACGATGCTAAACAATTCCAGCCAATCAGGAACTGCTGTTTAGAAGAGATGCTTTCTTGGGACCAATGGGGGTGTGGGTGGAAGATATTAAAGGAGCCTGCAGCAGTGCTCAGATGAGCTTTCTCCCCTGCTCCTGGAGTCTGTGTTGTTGACTCTGTGCCAATTTACCCCCAACTCCCAAGGGCAGGTAGGGTCTGGCAGAGAGCTGTCCGGGGCACAGGCAATGTATGTGTGTCAATTTGACGCAATCTAGCATCATGTGGGGTAAAGACCCATCTGTGGAGAAAATACCTCCATCATATTGGCTTGTGGCCAATCTGTGGAACATTTTCTCAATTAATGACTGATGTAAGAGATCCCATTGTAGATGTGCTACTCCTGGGTAGGTGGTTTTGAGATGCATAAGAAAGCAGGTTGAGTAAGCCATGAGGAGGAAGCCAGTAAGCAGCACCCCTCCATGGCTCCAAATTCTTGCCTTAGAGTTCTTGCTCTTGGCTTCCTTCAGGTATGGACCCTAAGCTATAAAGTTAATAGCCCCTTTCCCTCCAGGTTGCTGCTGATCATGGTCTTCATCATAGCATAGAAAGCAAACACATACAGCCAGCCTTGGGACGTTATAGGCTCTTTCCATTTCCTGCTCACTTTCTGCTCCCTAAGTGTGGATGCAGTATGATCAGCCAGCCTCTATGCCTGCCACCATGCCTTTCCTGCATGCTCGAATGTCTTCTCCACCATGAGGGACTGTATCCACCCAGAACTGTAAGCCAAAATAAATGCTTTCTTATACTGCAGTTTTCAAGGTATTTTATCAGAGCAATGTGAAAGTAACTAATGAATTCTTTCTTTTAATTCTTCTTGTTACAACTAAATGGGTATGTATTAATGCCCTTTTATAGATGAATAAACTGACCAAGTGGAGAAGTGACTTGCCCAAGTTCACATAGTCATTTAGAGGTGAATGTGGGAGCCAAGTCAGAGTTTATTCATACCGTGAGTCATGGGGGCAGGGGTTCAAATCCAATAGCAGCATAAAGAAAGAAGCATCAGATGTCTGCAAAGAAATTAGTTACACATTACAGAAACCAGAACACTTTTGTTGCAACCTATCATATTTGAAACATTTTTTTCCAACCCAGAGGATCAGCATGGTTGATGCAAAAAGATGGGAGGAAGCTCAGGGTAGCCTCTGGCGTTTACCAGATCAGGGTGGCCTTGGGCCTGAGGAGAGGGTCGTAGTGGAACAGGAGACAAGGCCAGAGGGAGAGGCATCTCATGAAGACGTGCTTTAATTAATTGAGATATCGATGTGCTTACCTGCAGATATGAAACATCTGTAATTTAATTCTGTCCTATTGTCTCATAATTAATAGCTTCCAGTGCCTGAGTTGCTCCAGCGTGAACTTGACTTGCCATTCTTGGGCCTTGTTTCCTTGATGGATGGGCTCAATGTCGCTGCTGCTTGTGTTTGTCACGTCTCTGACATAAAGCCTTCAACACCAGGTTTGTTTGGGTCCTGATTTTCAATCCTGAGGGAGATTTAAAATGATACAAATTATCTTCAGAACCTAAGCTAATTAGTTTAGGCTGGTGAATCTAGATTCATCAAAATGAGTCCCTATTCCACATCATCACAGCTGTGTATGAATACAATCAGTTTAAAAGACTGGGTAAAAACACACTAGTATTTTAAGAATTGCATTTTCTTTCGACTTCTTTGTTTAATTGTTTATTTATTGTGCCAGGGGTCAAGTCCAGGGCCTTATAAATGCTAGGTAGGAGCTCTATCTTTACCACTAAGCTCACAACTTATCTTTAGTACTAGAAAATGCTCTAAATCTTTTTTAATTTCCATAATGAGCCTTTGCTTTTTGGAATGAAGAAGCAAGTTCTAGATTGGGGAGCAGATACCTCATCAAGTCAAAATGATGAATGTACACAGTTCAGAGCCTTTGCCAAGAGACTAATTAAGAAATGATAGTTTGCCTTTCACTTCCATCTTCACACTCCTCCTCTAAAGTCACCCACTAACGTTTCAGTATGATCCTTTCATAACTGCACAGGCACAGTGTGGCTCTTCTGTAGTTGGATGGTCTGCATGAGTTGATAGTGGATTATTCAGCTCATGCTCACATCTCCCCTCACACCCACCTACTTTCTGATATGTCCATGATGGCCTGCTCAGTCCCTCCATGTCTGACACTTATTTCTCAGTGTTTAGGGGCAAGTCTCGCGCAAAGGCTATAGCTCGAAAGCACACACTTGTTCCTCTTACTGGAGATAATCTCTCCTAACATTCTATTGGTTACAAAGAGCACACAGGTGCTTCTAGATTGGCTCCCTAACTCAAATCTTGCTGTGCAACACGTTTTCTCTGTCAGTTCATTCTGGAATCAGGAATGTCAGTGTTTTCTTCATTATGTAAATGATTGTAAATGTATGACCTAGCACACATGTGAAGTAGAAACTTAAGGATGTTTTGGAAAGTTAGTTATGTCAAAAAATGTTTTGTTGGGGCACACAGGTGAAAGACTGTATTCCTGAAGCAGACACAGGTGAAAGGATGTTTTGATATAGCAAACACATGAAAGGACACATGATGAAGGAGTGTAAATATGACCCCTCAGACAGTGGGAGACCAGCACTGAGCTTTGGTTTGGGTTGCTCTGCCTTGCTATTCTTCACTAATGTCATGCATGTATTGGTTTGCCTTACATAGAATTGTTGAGCTCAACTTGTGATAATGCTGCCATTGAGGGGAAACTCACCCAAGAACTGATCCTGCGGTTCCTGCAGCAGCCTGCCACTTCCACAGCTTCACCTCAGGAGGATTGGCAATTCTGGTGGTTTCTTCAGGATTGAAGTACAGCTGCTGGTTCGAACTTGGTGTCTGCTTGCTGAAAGAATGGGACTGAAGCTACAAGTCTGTGTGTGCTGCCTGCCTGCCTAGAGGACTGGTGTACAGCTGAAGAGTCGTATTTGGTGTTTGCTATAGGACTAAACTGCTGCCAAAGAAGATGACAGAAGAAGAAGAAGAAGAAGAAGAAGAAGAAGAAGAAGAAGAAGAAGAAGAAGAAGAAGAAGAAGAAGAGGAGGAGGAGGAGGAGGAGGAGG
>NC_034594.1:139435567-139476145 GCF_900095145.1 Mus pahari
GAGGAGGAGGAGGAGGAGGAGGAGGAAGAAAATAGCTTGCCCCCAAAGAACTATTGCTGAACATCCTAATAACATCCTCCACATCCTAATAACTTTTCTCTTCCACTAACTCTGCTGGGTGATGGGCTAAAGAGTTGAACCCTTGTTAAAAGTAGGTTGCAAAAAAATGTATACCTATACCTGTGTTTTTGTCACTCCCAACTAAAACCCAATTTCTAAATTTTCTGTAATATCTGGTACCCTCCCAAGTCCCCCTCTTCCCCCAGGCCTGCCTCCTAGAGCCCCTGTCTTCCTGCTTCCATCTGGACTGACTGTTCTATAGGCACAGTGGAAGAGTGTGGCTGGATCCCAGGTGACTTCTGTAACAGATGAACAGAATTTAACCTCTCACCGAGGAATCTCTCTACCCCTCTCCCCACATTGGCTATTCTCCCGTCTGATTCAGTTGACTAGCACATACACTCTATCACATACATTTTACCCAAATCCTTGGTTTATTTTCTAATCTGAATGTAAGTTCTAAGAAAGAAAGAGAGGGGGTTTGGGAGTGACTGTGTGTGTGTGTGTTTCTGTGTGTCCACTTAAACTTGTTTTTATTTGATCTGGCTCATTTGTTTGTTTGTTTCTTTGTGTCTTTGTTTGAGACTGGGTCTCATACAGCACTGGTTATTTTGAACTTTCTAAATAGACAAAACTGCACTTAAATGTGTGCTTTCCCAGCCTCTGCATCAGATGTGCCGTGATTACGGGCATGCACCACACCCCTGCCCTGATGGACAGCTTTTGTCTTTTTTATCTTCTGCTTTGTCCTCCGTGCCTAGCATGGTGATTGGTGCAGTGTGGACACTGAGTGGAAGGGTCAAAGCTACTGTATCTCCTTTGCTAGAGGCTCTTCCAGGAGTGGGTAGCCCAAGGCCACATGGGCCAATGAGATGTGATGAGAGTCTACCAAGAAGGAAATGCAGTAAGTAGGTCTTTCCAGAAATCTGAGAAAAGAGGTTACTCAGGTTGTTTCTGTCATTCATCTTATGAGCAAAAAAGAGGTGGCCTTAGGACAAACCCAAAGCCCAGAATGACAGACCAAAAAGACATCAGAAGTTTTTAAACCATTTAGTCAGGGACCAAGCCCTACCTTTGGGTTGTATTTAGGCCAATTTGAACTGATTATTTTATTTGCCATTAAAAAGTCTCACCTGCTGCCCCAGCTCAGCTCAGCACAAGCATCACCTGTCAGTTTTTTGTTCGTTATTGTCTGTTTAGTTTAATTCTGCTTTTTCAAGATACGATCTTACCATGTAGCCAAGGCTAGTCTCAAACTTGTAGCCATCCTCCTGCCTCAGCCTCTGGAGTGCTGGGGCTTGGAAGCATGCAGCACCACACCCACTTTATATCAACTGTTTTGCAGACCACTTCTCTGCTCTTTTAAACCCAAATTGCCCTTCATGGCCCCCATGTCTTCTTCTGAGTCACTCCATGCTTTAGCTGGAACCCATCCTGCTAAACTGTCTAAGAAATCTATAAAGAGAATATTTCCTGAGTCCTTGAATGTCTTAAAGTGCTTTCATCTCTCTGCTTGAACTTCTCTGATGAATTGGGTAGATACCGGTATTTAGGTGAGAAACCGCAGCATCTTAGGATCTTGAAAGCACCCTCAAATTGATTTTTCCCATCCCCTTTGCCGATGGGATGTTTGGTGATCTAACTCTATTTTGAGAAATAGGATAGCTAACATTTAGCAAATGAAAATACAGGACACCTGATTAATTTTGTGTTTTCAAATACCCTGTGAAATATCTGGAGCATACTCAAAAACTTACCCAACATCTCTCTGACTGTTAACTCTCAGCCCTAGAAGCAGTCATTGCTATATTCTTAATTTACTTGATGCACTTTTACTATTATTCATCCTGGCTTTTCTTGTTTTTCTAAACAATGCATGGGATTAGTGCTAATTGAACACCAAGAAAACGAGCATGATTCTTATTGGCATGTTCAACTGGCAGAACACCTTTGCCTGGCAGAGGCTCCAGCCCCCTGTCAGCTTGAGTTTAAGGAACCATGGGAGAAAAAAAATAGCATCATATTATATTAATCTTAGTATCAGAATGCCTTCAGAGCAATTCATTACTAGAGCAGAGGTCTGGGGAGACTAGCACACTCGGCATAGTGCTCTGTAACCTAGTTAAATTATCTGATTTCAAACCTGGCTACCCAGCTGACATTTCTCATAAGCATCAGTAAATAAGCTCTGAAGGGGGCCAAGGGTTCAAACCGAAGAAAGCTTGGCTTTGTAAGAGTGAATATTCTAGACACATCTTGAACTTGCCAGGTAATTGCTCTGCGGTGACCCGGCAGGGAGATGCGCTATCTCGGAAGGAGAAGGGGATTAGCTTTAGAGATACGTATTTCTTGAAGTTATCTCAGAGTGAATGAACCAGCCAGAAAGTAGGCGAAGAGGTATGGAGATAAAAAGCCGAGTAGTGGGAAAACCAGGCAAGATCAAATAAGTTTAAGACACTGAGAGATCTATACTCAGGGGAAAGAGAGTTTTAAAAGACAATTTTAGAATCACTACACTAGAGATGACCTTAGACATCATCTAATCTAGGCCTGGGGAGGGTGCAGTCAGCTCAGTGTAGAAGAGTATCTATCTGCCTAACATATAGTAGACCGTAGTTTTAAGCCATAGCACAAGCAGGGTAGCATGGAGAAAGGAAGAGGGAGGAAGAAAGGCTGAGAGGGAGGGAGGAACCAAATCTAGTCCCTCATTTTACTCCTGACAGTACCAAGAATGACACTTGCCTTGAGTGGAATCCCAGGAAAACCAGTCTTCCTGATTCCCAAACAAGTGATCACTCCGCTTCATGGTTGCCACTGTCTGGGACCTAGTGTGCAGCAGTCCCATTGGGTCCTGTTGACATTCTCTACAAGTGATAAACCTCCATGATCCATCTCAGCTCAGGCGAGCAATGCACCCCAAATCCCATCACAAAGATAGTACAACTCCAATTGGGGTGGGCATCTAAGGAAAAATGTTCCCCTCACCAAAAACATTGCCCATATCCCTGAGACCAGTAGCATGTCTGTTGGAATGGAAATGACTTGCTTGGGTCTTTGTAGAAGCTCCTAAACAAAGGCGGTTTGGGTGGGATATCACACAGGACAAATGTGGTTTGATTGGGCAAGGGTGGCAGGATTAGACAATGGTCTGCATTGTATCAGGGCCTATCAGGTGCAATAGCAGCAGGTGTACACTTCACTGTCACTTCACACGGGAACAAAGCAACAGATTGCCTTGTGTGTTCATCTCTTCTCGAGTCATCAGACTTTCACTCCTCGGTTCCTGGTGTCACAGCAAGATATTTTCGTAGGCCTAGTTTCCTTGATTACTTGAATAATTCACATTTTTCTATCTGAATATGGGATGTTTACAGCAGAACAAAACTCCTTTGAATGGTGATTTTGATTTTAGAATCATGGACTGCTCTGCCTGGACTCAATGTTGAAAGAATTATTCATCATCACCCATGAAGGTCACTTGCCTTCTTTTCTCTGCGGCCAAGAGTTATTGCAGAGGTCTCTGGAAGGTTTCCATTTTTAAATGAATGGGTGACTTTAATTTTAAGCAGAAAGTGTAATAGAAGGTAGACATTAAACAGTTATTTCTGTGTTTTATTAAGAAGTAAACATGTGGGAAAGTATTAAAAATTAACGTTAACAACCTTCTTGAGGGACCATCTCACTGTGTAGCTCTGGTTTTACTGGGGCAATTTTTTCACACCAGGCTGGCCTCAAATTCAGAAATCTGCCTGTCCCTGCCTGCCTAATTCTGAGATTAGATGCATGCACATACCATTACACTTGGCTAGATGGACAACTCTTAAGAAAGTTGACTATGACCCAGAACACAAAAACTTTATTGAAATCTTTGGCTGGATGACTCATTGGTTAGTTTTAAAGGCAGAGGAGACTTGAGAGTTTCCAGTAGCTTGTGGGTACGGGTGGATACTTTCACTTTATCATCTGTTTAGTAGCATCAGTAATACAACGGCCAACAAAGAGTTCATCCGAACTCATTAATTATTCAAGGGGCCAAAGTATGGGACATAAATCCAGGGGAGAACCAACTCCAGCCAGCTATCCTCTGATTCCCTCCCTCACACATGTGTATGTGTGTGTGTGTGTGTGTGTGTGTGTGTGTGTGCGTGTGTCTGCATTCATGTGCATGTGTGGGAAAGCATACATGAACATACCACAAAATCTTTTCTTAAAAATCTAGGTCCTAGTCAGGCAGTCGTGGTGCACACCTTTAATCCCAGCACTTGGGAGGCAGAAGCAGGTGGATCTCTGAGAATGAGGCTAGCCTGGTCTACAAAGTGAGTTCCAGAACAGCCAGGGCTATACAGAGAAAACCTGTCTGGAAATAAACAAAGAAACAAACAGTCTGGGTCCTTCAATCCCTTGTCTACTTATACATGCTGTCCCTTCGTTTGCTTCATGTAGCTTTCTGTAGGTCATACATGGGCACAAGTGTCATGACTGTATGAACAAGGTTGAACGGAGCTGCAACACTAACAGGCCATGGAAGGAACAAGGAAGCAATCACTTAATCAGCATATACTTTCTGTGTGCTAAACACTGGGGAAGCACTTTCACGACAGTAAGCTATTTGCCTCTTCAGAAATTGTATGAAATGGGCAACATTATTATATTCTTCCATAAGTAAAGAAACTGAGATTTAAAGAGATTAACTAACTTGTTCAAGACCACAGAGTTAATGAGGAACAGATCTGAGCCTTAAACTCTTGATTCTATCATCTCATAGGAGTATAGACTAAGACTGGTTTAATATTACTAATTAATAATGTGTGAAGCATCATGACTTAGGTGGGCAAGATGACTCCATGGATAAAATACAAGCCTGGCAACTTGAGTTTGAAGTTGAATTCCATGGTGGGAGGACAGCACTGACTCCTAGGAATGCATCTCCCTCCCTCTCCCTCTCCCTCTCCCTCTCCCTCTCCCTCTCCCTCTCCCTCTCCCTCTCCCTCTCCCTCTCCCTCTCCCTCTCCCNCNCCCTCTCTCTCTCTCACACACACACACACACACAATTATGGAAAGGAGCCAAGGCCAGCTTTGGTCCTGTTTTCTGCAGAGCTATCAGGAGGCTTCGAGAGAGATTCAATCCTCTGCTGTTTTTAGCAAGTGGCACCTGGTGCCCAGGGAGAAGAAAATAAAGCCATTCCATCAAAATGCCAGAACATGGGCCCTGGAGCTGCTTTATCAGAGATCCCAATGACAGGATTCATAAGTAATAACCAAGAAAACTGTTTCCAACTAGAACAAATTCTTAACAATATAAAGCAGCTTGGGGCTGCTGCTAAACTTTCCTCCTCAAAGTGACCTACAGAGAGGATCTTCAAATCTGTTTAGTAGGAATCTCAGGCCAGACTGGAAAGGAAGATGGAGTCACTGCTGTTAAAGATTTTAGACATGAGGACGAAATTGAGATTAAAGATTTAACAAAGTCCCCCAACTGTCAATTTTAGTTTGTATAATAATGATGCCCCTTGTTTCTTAAACTTTATAACCCCCAAAATTGGCTTAAAATAACCCAGTATAAACTACCATTTCTTCACTGTTTTTCCATGTCCTCTTATAAGACAGCATATGGTTTTGAAACAACTAACCTGCTTTTGGTTTTCTTCTATTATCTATAAACCTTGCACCATCCCATCTGAATACTCATTCTGATTTGTATGTTAAATGGTTTCCTGATTCCAGAATAACAATATAGGCAATTTTACCTCATGATAGTTGTTGTCAACTTGATAGTTTCTAGCATGCTTGGGAAAGGTTGGCTTAATTGGGTGAATTAGGGAGTCTTACCCTAAAAGTAGGCAGCACCATTCCTTTGGATGAGATCCTGGTCTCTGTGTGACAGGAGCATAAGCAGTTGTTGCTCTCTTCTTCGTGGCTGGGCATGTGATGCTACCAGATGCTTCAAGGTCTTGCTGCCTTGATTTTCCCACCGAGATGGACAGCACCGTGAACTGTGAGCCAAATCCAGCCTTACTTCCTTGAGTAGCTTTTGTCCTGGTATGTTCTCACCACAACAGAAAAGTAACTAGGACTCTTGGGACTTTGTTGTCCTTTAGCAAATCATAGAAAGGCTGTCTGATAAGATAGTGATTTGCAAATAAACCACTCCCCCCAAACACACAGTCCTAAAGCATTAACAGATATTTTTTAAAATGTCTACCAATTATGAAAACAAGAACCCACTAGTGAAGCAGATATTTTTTGGAAAAGGCATCGTTTATCTTATTATCCCTATTTTCCAGCGCATCACCCCTATTTCCTTCCTTATAGAGTAAGGGCCCAGTAAATTTTGTTTAATGATTGATGAGCATCATCCAGTGTAGAATGATGGTTGTGTCCACCACCTGTGTTCCAGTCTTCCAAACCCTCAGATACGCTTACAAAGTCCACTTAATTGGATAATACCAATCTACACACCTCAAGGATTTGCTTCAGTCTTTACCTTTCAGACATTTGGCTTTAACACATTTTGGAGCCTTCTGACTTTAAGAAGTAATCCTGTTAGCATAGATAAGTTTCTAGACCAAGTGCTAAAATCCTTTTATCTGGTATTGAAGAATGATAGTAGCCAGTACCATTTATGTGACGGTTATTCTTGGTTGTCAATTTGACCGCATCTGGAATTAACTAAAACCCAAGTGGCTGGGTACACCCGTGGAACATTTTTCTTAGCTAATCATTTGAAGTGGGAAGATCCACCTTTAATCTGGGCCACACCTTCTTCTGCTGGCAGCCTATGTAAAGGACATTGAAGCAGGAAGCTTGCTCTCTCTGCCTGATTGCCCTCACACTCACTGGCAAGTCTGTTCCTTCACTGGCATTAGAGCTGACTTCTTCGGGATTCTGGCATATACTGGAGACCAGTTGAGACATCCAGACTCACAGACCACACAACTGCTAAATTCTTGAACTTTCTGTTGGTATACAGCCATTGTTGGACTAGCTGGACCACAGCCTCTAAGACACTCTGATAAATTCCATATATATTCATTCTTTCATTTCTGTTTCTCTAGAAAACTATGACAAATTTAGGATCACCTTCTCTCTGTAATCATGTCAAATCAGGAACTTTTATTTGGAATTCAAATCTCAGGCAGCACTAAGAGGAATTTTCCTACTAGAATCCATCTTTGAATACAAGAGATTCTTAGCCCTCTTCTCACTGCGTTCCCAATTATCTTTCTCTGCATCCAAATGCTACCCATTTCTCCTCTGGTTTCCTGAATCTCAGGACACGGTACCACCTGTCCAGTTACCTGACATTTTGGAAATCATCATCACTTTGGACACTTACATCCACTCCTCCATTATGTATAGCTTTAGCCACTAAAGTTCAGTTTTGTTTTGTTTTTTTTTTCTGACTACTACTGCAAAGCATCCCTGAGTTCCAGAAAGAAAACAAACAAACAAACTACAAATACAATGTTTTCTCCTATAAGTATCAAGTTTTCCAAGACATTGTAAGCTTCTGGGCTCAGGTGAATACACCTCTGAAGTAACTGAAGACACTATGAAATCCATTAAGATCTCCAAGAAGGGACAGTCGTTTTCAGCACCTTGGAGAGAGCAAGCGGCACCCTAGGTTTGGAGCTGCAATGATCAGGCAGGCAGTGCTAGAGTTGTAAACATTGCGCAATGCTGGAAAGAGGGCAGGCTAGACATTCCACTCAAACCGGTTTGCTCTCTGACCCAGGAACGCATCCATTCCTGCCTCAAGGCTATGGCCCCAGGACTTTCCCCTGATTAGAGCCCTCTCCCCACATATTTCCGGCTATACAGGTCTCCACCCCATGACTTTGCAGAAAAGGCTTCCCTCGGTCATTAGTGCTGTGTTTTACTTTGTTCTTCATGTTATCCACATTTGAAACTGAGTAGTCTCTCTGGCACCAACAGAAAGTGGGTCCTACAAAAGAAGAGACCATCCTGTGTTGTTCACTGCTGTCTCCGTGTTTCAGGCCCTTCTGACACCTAGAATACACTCTGCAAATATTTGACAATTAAGGAAATGAAGTAAGACAAGCAATAGGGGCATGAAATTAGACCTGGAGTGTAGGAGACAATTGAAAACCTAGAACTGCACAGTTTGAGCAGACTCTTCTTATTGGTTCTAAAAATATGACTATGATTCAAGATACTACATGTCTCTCCATTAGCATGGCCCATGCAAGAACAAGTACTTAGCACACTCATTATATGGTAAAGCCAATATTAAATTGAATTTTGTAGAGTAATTAATATTTTTATTTTGGTCAGTGGTGGGACCTTCTGTTTTATTCCTACCTGTTGTGTTTTTGATACAGTGACCCACCCCCACCCCCATGCAGCCCAGACTGGTTTCAAAAATCTAGGTCCTCCTTCTTATCCTTCCTCAGCCTCCCGGAGCCTAGAATTACATCTACGTGCGACAAGCAATACATTTTGAGGTTTTTATTTGTTGATGGTGTGAGTATTGGGTGTTCTGCTTGTATATATGTCATATATGTGTACATGTGTGCAATGCCTGCACAGGCTAGAACAGGGCATCACATCCCATAGAACTGGAGGTATGGACAGTTGTTAGCTGCCATGTGTGTTCTGGGAACTGAACCGGAGTCTTCTCAAAGCAGACAGTGCTCTTAACCATTGATCCATATCTCCAGCACCAATTAATATGCTTTCTTACTAATACAAACCAAGCAACGGCAAATCCTTTTGTGGAATTCCTCAAAGGCAGCTGCTATTTCCTCATGGATCACGATGAGCAACGTAGATTTTTCTCAAGGGCATCCGTAGAGACTGTGAATAGTTCACTAGTATCTGAATCACGGCCCCTAAGTTTGTCACTACTGGATAAACAGAGAGCACCTCATGGGTATTTGGAACCTACATCTCTGAACATGGGGGAGGGATATATGGCAAGTTGTAGACAAACTGCTTACACAGAACTGAGACTGATAAGCATCTTTAGTGCAGCCCATGCAGTGGGTTTTAAGACTTCTAAATCATCACCAACATTTTGAAAATTAAAATAGAAATAGCTGGCAACTCTTACAGATTTAGAAGTTCTGGACATATTGGTCTCCAGGTTCTCATAGAACAATAGTCACCTGACACTGGTTAGCAGCTGTTACCTTAAAGGAGATGTGTGGTCTAAGGGCAGTCATGGATCCTGGCACTCCATCAGTACCACACTCAGCTAGGTTTATTTGCCTATATTAACTATGTAGACCGCAAATGCATTTGAGTTTGAGAACTTCTGCACTGGAATAAGTTCTGATAAATCTAAGAATTGTGGCCACAAGGCCAACTGTGAGGATAAGTTTCTATTTAAAAATGACATCACCATTTTCCCTCCAAAACAATCGATTTACATAACATGTTACAACAAGCATGAAACTTATAATTGAATATATAATAAAGACATGTGAAAAGGACATAACATAGTTGGAGAGAAAAATGTTTGCTGTGTGTGAATGTCCATGTCTGTGTGTGTGTGTGTGTGTGTATCACTATCCTTTAAAATGTTGTGCATAAATTAGTTAGATGCAAGACAGCATTTATCACTAACCTAAATCCTAAAAATATTATGACTTATTGCTATCTATCTTACAGTTTCTGAATCCACCAGATTTTTCTCTTTTTTTTTCCTCATATTTTCCTTCAGGTTTTATCTCGAGATTAAGAACAGGTGCTTATTTAATTAGAGCTTAATCAATTAATCAATGTATTAATCTTCAGTTGGTCAGTTGAATTAGTGTGCTGCAGGTCTGTAGTGCATCCACTGAAGTAATGAAGTCAATCAAGGCTTCTTGATCTGAGCTGTGGATCTGGTCCTAGTTGTGATTCTTTGAACAAGCCTCTTGGTTTTCTAGTCCAAAGTTTCCTGTCAAACTGTTTTCTCATCTGTTCTCTCAGGGTGACTTCCTGCTTTACAGCCTCTGTTCCTGTGAAGACAAGACACATGGGAAGTAAACAACCGGAGGACTGAGAGCTAGCAGAGCATGAGGAGAAGAGACACCCTTCCCCAATAATTAAGGTAAAGAGATTTCCAAACGCCTGGGCAGCAGTCCATGGAGGACCAACAATGGAACATGAACTCATTAACAGAACGTTGAGTAAAACTCAGAGAGGAAGAGAGGGCTGATGTGGAGGGAGTCCAACTGGAGACAGGGGATTCTAATGAAGGGATGGGGGAAGTATTGCTAATTGGGTCATTTAGAAACTGAACAGCTGGATGTAGTTCCTCCTGAAGCAATAAGAAAACAGCCAGGGAGGTATAATAGTACAGGAATGTGTGCTAATGGGCAAAACCAGGAGCCTCAAGTAACTCAAGACAATAATGCCCAGGCAAGCTAAGAGATGTCAGATGAGAACAAGCTCCTGATCTCAAGTCAGTCTCACCTGAGGACATGGATTTGAAGAATACATAAAAGGAAGCATGGAGAAGGCACTCAGAAAATATTTGTTAAATTGAATTATATTTGCAAAAGCTCGGGTACACTTTCCCGTTTTTAAAACCCTAACTTGAAGGAAATGAAAAACACAATCTCAGTGATTATTCCTTTCACAAAAAGAGTCACCAAAAATACTTTCCGTGCAGAAACCTTTGATATTTAAAATATAAAATATTAAAAATTAAAATTATTCCATTTGCCAAGATTTGTCACTAGCGTCTATCACCAGAATGGAGTTCAGAGTCTGCGCTATTGAATTTTGCATCACCTCAGGCCTAGCAGTATCAAGCATGGTAACGTTGAATGAATACATGCATTCCTCTGCTGGTAAAGAACAAAGCATCCAAGATTGAGAGCCTCAAACAACAGCAGCTTTCTTTCCCATAATTCCACATGCTACTTTCTTTCCCATAATCCCACATGCTGACTGTGCTCTAAGGGAAGTTCTTGGGGGGTTCTTCCTTCTTTCATGTGATGGTCATCAGATGGTGGGACATTATCTAGGTACTATTCCAAGAGACTATGGTGACTTTCCTCCTTGTGATTTTGCAACCCCATCTCACACTCCATGGAGTTAGTTTAGTGAGATAGACAGACATGTCACATGGGGGTTAAGTTATCCTACTTAACCTGTGACTCAATGCCTGAGGCAGCTACAAAAGAGTATGACTCTGAGAAGAGATTGTTAACTGAGGTTTGCCCTCCCCCTTCCTATGGAGCAAGAGGCTTAGAGTCATGTTCTTGTATGCACATACCATTCTTTAGGCTCAGGAAGAATGACTCAGAGACAAGACCCAAAGTCCAGAGGTTGAAACCAAGGGCTGAAAAGAATAATCCCAGAAAACAAAAGCAAAATTTGAATGTGAAATGTCCCTTGCCTATGCCAGCCTGGATTTCAGAATTGCTATAATCCCCTTCCTTCTCCTCCTCCTCCTCCTCCTCCTTCCTTCCTTCCTTCTCTTCTTCCTCCTCTTCCTCTTTCTCCTCTCTTCTTCCTCTGTTCCTCCTCTCCTTCTCCTCCTCTTCCTTCTCCTCTTCTTTCTCCTCCTCTTCCTCCTCCTCCTCCTCCTCCTCCTTCTCCTCTTTAGATGAGGGAACAATTATCGTTTTCTGACCCTTTCACTACTCTATGGTGGTGAACAGAGGACAAACGAATATCCTCTTCCTTGATCCCTGCTCCAAAGCTGGGTCGTGAGTCTCAACCACATTGGACTGTGATCCTAGGCTTTCAGCTGATTCTATAAAGTGTGAGGCTTGCAGATGTGAGGGAAATTTTCCTATAAGACCATGAACCACAAAGGCACCTTCAATGGGCCATGACCCCCATATCTGCCACTATATGCAGACACCTCTCCTACTTCCCCTGGGACATGATGTGATGACATTGCAGAATCTGGAAGAACTGACCCTCAACTGGCTATTGGGAAGTTTGTAGAATTGAAAGCCTCCATTTCCTTCATTTTTTTTCAGATGTTGAGCCTCTGTGTAAGAGGTCTGTCACAGTTGAGAGACCACCCTTCAGGATGATATGAGAGTCCATGCAGAGAGAGAAAGGTCCTGAGACTAATATGAAGAGAAAAAGAGGCCAGTCAATCCAACATCCCAGCTAAGACTCCACCCACCATCCCTACCCAACAGAACCCCAAAGAGATCAGCATGAAAACTGCTTGCCAAAGCTGGGTCAACCATAACCATACCGATACCAAACAAACAAACAAAAAACCAGAATCACTGGGTGATTATCAGCAAAGCATGATGCTTACAGAGGTTGTTATAATATTAAGCCAGTTTAGAAACATAAGGAAACTTATGGTAATGTGATTTGAAAAAGAGACCTCTCGTCATCTGGCTACGAGTCAGGAGAATCTCACAGACAAATTATGAACCATGTCTGTGGTCAAAACACGGCTCAAACTCCTTACAGCCTATGAATAATGGGGATTTCTTTACCTTTTTTTCAATCTTTTTTTTATCACATCATCTTGTAGACCTGTACAATGTATGTGTGTGTGTGTGTGTGTGTGTGTGTGTGTGTGTGTAATATTTAAGTGCAACTTTATTGAAAAGCCTGTGCCCACTCCAGGACCCATATTATTGTCTTTTTCCTAAGCCCCACCCCCAATACTGAGCTTAAATCTATATTAAAATAGTCTCTTACTAAATGCAGCGATTGGGGTATTTTGAAATTCTTTTCTATGATGTTAAAGCAAGATTTCCAACTTCACTTTACATGAGATCTCTGGAAAGAACACTTCCAGTTGCTATAACTAGCAGCATTAAGGTATATCTCTCAGTGCAACTTCCAACACTATCCAAATGTCTTTTCTCACTTCGAGCCCCTGCATTAGCGTGAAGGAAAAATGGAACTCCTTTGGATCCACTTATACGTTTCTCCCTGGGGACTCAGATGTAACCTTAGGCTTAAGGAAAAAAAAAGTTTTAGTTGAAAGCTAGGCATCTCCACACTATAGATTCCAGCATCCTTAAGGTAGCCTTGATGCAGTAGCAGCAGCAGGAAGCCACTGCTCCAGAGACCAGTGACAGGGTAACGTGATGTCTGAGATGCTCATTTGGCAGGAGTATAGAGATGGGATAAATGGGAAGAGATCTGAGTCTAACCCAAGGTAGACATAAAAGAAGAGTGCTGGAGGAAGCATAGAATTTTAAAAATAATGAGATGGGGAGAAAAAATAGTGCCATTAACATGAAAATGTAAGAATGTGAGACAGCTAGAAAAGCAGCAATGGATGGGAAATCCACCCAGAAATACACACTCTCATTTGGATCAGAGGATAACTTAACAGGGCTATCTTATGGGCTATTGGCAGCACATAGGTGGCCGAGAAGCAGACAGTTAACACAGGAAAGCAGGAATCTGGGATTCCACCATGGGTTTCCATGGGTGGCTCCTTTGAATCTAGCTTTGCTTTACCTCACCGTTCTGTCTTTGTGTCTTCACCTTCCAAGACGTGATAAATGTCTGAATCTGAGGTCTGGATTTCCAGAGAGTTGCCTTGCCAGACTTCTTCCTGAGGATGACATCATACTCCTAGATAACCCCTGAGTCACAGGAGTAAACAGGAAGTCCGACCAGGACAGAGGACAAAACACCACGCCCAATTTTACACACCCAAAGGAGATTCATTATCACCTATTCACCACAGTAACGAAATCGGACACTGCATATGAAAATGAGCTTGATGCCTTACAATAACTTGTTAACAACTCAGCATCCTTCAAGCCAAGGAACAAACTTCTTTCTGTTCTTCGTCACTTGTGGGTCCAGGGATTCCTGTATTTAAACCAGACACGGAAAATAAGCGACACTGTGACGATGAAACCACGCTCAGGTGGCTTCAGTCCTGTCATGTGTGTGTGTGTGTGTGTGTGTGTGTGTGTGTGTGAGAGAGAGAGAGAGAGAGAGAGAGAGAGACCCATTGTTTTATGTTTTAAAGCAATGAAACCAAGTCTGAAAATCATGCTCAATTGGCTCCGAGATACAGATGTCCCTTTAATGAGTTTTTGTCATCTCGTTGTTTGTTCCAGATTGCACTCTTGCATGTATTGTGTTCTGTATATTGTGTCCCCTGTCCCACTTCCGCTCAGCCCCTCCCACCTCCTGTCAGTTTCCTTTGCCACCTCCCCACAGACAATTTTACTTCGACTCCTATCTCGTGTGTGTGTGTGTGTGTGTGTGTGTGTGTGTGTGTGTGAGAGAGAGAGAGACAGAGACAGAGACAGAGACAGAGACAGAGATTTGTGTATTTATATAAAATATAGGAACCACAAATGATACACAATTAGTTTTAACATCTAGCTCTTCTAATTTTTTGAGACTTCCACACATGAGTGTTGTTACATGATTTCTGCCAGCCGTCCTTCTCCACCCTTCAACTCCTCCCGTGTCTCTCTCGCTCCATCTCAAACTTGCAAGTTCTTCCTCTTTAACTATGGTTACATACATAGAGACGTAATATGTTACATATATAATATATAATATATAATATATAATATATGATATATGACATATGACATATGACATGTGATATGTGATATGTGATATGTGATATGTGATATATAATATGTGATATGTAATATATAATATGTAATATATAATATAATATATAATATATAATATAATATATAATATAATATATAATATATAATATATAATGTATAATGTATAATATATAATATAATATATAATATAATATAATAGCACTGACCACTTGAGACTGAGTAAACCTGTCAGGGGCCTCACTCCTGGACAAGACTGATTCTCCCTCTTTGCAGCCACTGACTGTAACTTTTCATCAAGGTATAGGGCCTTGATGAGATTTCCCAATGGGGCCAGTCTTATTATATATAAGATCATATATTTGAGATGCTATGGGTCCAGCTTCCCTGATATTTGTACAATATCACAGGAGATGTCCTGGTTCACTAGCTCTGACAATCTTCCCACCCTCCTGCCTTGGTGTTCCTTCAGACAGACAGACAGACAGACAGATGATAGATAGATAGATAGATAGATAGATAGATAGATAGATAGATAGATAGATTCTAAGAGTGGTTTAGATTACTTAATATGATTATCTACAGGTGTTTCCATCTTTCTGCCAGCAGCATAACTTAGTTCTTAATAGCTGAGAAAACCCCATTACGCATGTGTAGCACATTTCCTCGTCCATCTTTCTCTTGTTGGACACCTAGGCTGGCTTCATAGTTTAGCTATTTTAATGTACTTTTAAACCCAAAATGCATAGTTGATGCCACTTCTATTAGAGGCCAACTACAGTTTATATTATACCATCTTCTCTCTTTAGTAATTGTTTGGTCTTCAGATAACAAAACATTTTCTTTTAGGAAAGACCATTTTATAAATGTGGCCCATAAAGATGATTTCTAAATATACTAATTTTCAGCTGGTTTCATTTTTAATTTTTTAATATAAACTTTATTATAGTAGCTTACAAATAAATAAACAATTCAAAATCCTTTTCAAAATTATCTTCAGAAATATGCCCAATTATTATATATTCTCATAGTGAACCACTCCCAGTACTCTTTCTAGACCATATACACTCCAAGTCTCAAAGGCAACAGAAAAGCGAGATGGGACTGAGAGGCCTCAGTTTCCCTGTATGTCAGAATAAGGAGACAGATTGGAGTGAGTTCTCTTAGTCATAGATTGTACAATCCACCTATGGCTACCTCCCTGAGCCTCGCCTCCTCAGCTAGCCTTGCTTTTATACAATAATCAAAATAAGAACAAGTGTTTTTACCACTTCTCCTGGGCCAGGTCCATGTGAGGCACTTTTCATAAAGGATCTCATTCAGTTCTCACTGCCACCATCACCGGTGTCTTTACATCTCCTGCTTTGTCATCGAGTTAAGTAAGTCCAGAGAGGTTACATGAGCTACCCAAGTATTGAGCGAACACATGGTTGCCTGGAGTGCGGTTTCTCCTCTCTCTCTCTCTCTCTCTCTCTCTCTCTCTCTCTCTCTCTCTCTCTCTCTCTCTCTCTCTCTCTCTCTCTCTCTCATTACTCTTTCTTTGACACACTGCTAGATCATGATCTTCATTCTCTTGCATCTGGACTACAATGGAATGAGGAGAACGTGACTAATGCCATCCTCAACTAGTGCCTAAAACAAGTTCCACCAGATGGACCCTACCTGTTCTCTTTCTGTGTCTCGGGGATTAATGCAGAGTATACAGTGGAAGACTTAGGTGAAGGAGCCTGGACCCAGGCATTAGTGTTCCATAGACACATGGAATATGATGTATGTACACATATATAAATCTAGATATAAGTATATGCACACATCCATAGACAGTAAACATAATATACACATGTAAGCAGATTTGTTTTGTGATTTGGCTTACAGAGTGACAAGGATTGAGGAATCTTAAGACCTGATGCTCTCTGTAAGCTGGGGATCCAGCAACGCTGGTGATACAGTTTAAATCTCTGAGAGTCAGAGTTGTGTGGGCAGAAGACTGATGCTCCAGCCAAGCCTTCAGATGTAAAGCCAGAGAATCTTCCATTTCTCTCCCCTTTTCTTCTACTAAAACCCTCAGTGGGTTCAATGAGACTATCGAATTCTGGGGAGGGTAGACTTTCTCTTCAGCATGTCACATGCCAATCTCTCTCTCTCTCTCTCTCTCTCTCTCTCTCTCTCTCTCTCTCTCTCTCTCTCTCTCTTTCTTCTGGTCTCTTCATAGTACATGCCCACAGAAATAATATTTAACCAGATACCTGGACATCCTGTGATCCAACCAAGTTAACAACGCAAAGTTAACCAACACAATCCCTGAATCTCTTCATGGATATGTGGAAGCATGATCAAGTTCAAACTAACTTTCTGAAAGATGAATCACCACACGGTGTTGAAGCAAGCCATCTCAGCTGAGTCAGCTCAGTTTAGCCAGCCCTCTGTCCTCTTTGCAGTTGATCACAGATGTGTGAGTTACAAAATAGCCACAGACCATAAGACGAGAGAGAAATGCACTTTTATTGTGAGAAGACACTGTGAGTTTCATTTGAGTGAATAATATTTTTATTATATATGTGTGTGTGTACACACACACGCACACACACAACCACACACACACACATACACACACACACACACACACACACACACACACACATACATTTAATTAACTCCAATGCTTGTGCTTTCCAGGAGCAAATATCCAAAACTGGTGATCAATGTCATGTCCTAGTTGAGTTCTCTCAGTGTAAGAAAACTGACCCTAAAACCCATAGCACACACCATAACTCACACTAGTAGTACCAGGCTTTAGGGGGAAAAAACCCTTGGGAAATACCAGCATTAGAAGGCTTTTGATATATAACAAGCCACCCCAAAGCCAAATGGCTTACAAAGAAAACAACCCCACACAAATACCACCCCCACACACAAAAAAATTAGCTCACAAATTTGAGGATCTACAGTGTTTTCTGGGCTTAGCTGGGCCATCCTGCCCACCCAAGCTAGGCTCTGCTAATATCAGCTGAGCTCACCCATGTATCTATGATTAGCTGAGAGTCAGCCAGGAGTTGGGTAACCAAGTAAGCATAACTTGGCCAGTTGTCTCTGCTTGGAGTGTCTCTTCTTCCAGCAGACTTCTGAACTTGATAGCTTGATAGTCATGGCAGAGGCTACAAGAGCAGCAAGAAGACAAGACCACATGTTTTCAAGTGACTTGGCCCATGCAGGTTTAGTAGCTAATCCATGGGAAAGTATGGGAGGCTGTTATCAAAATGCCATGGGCATGGAGAGAGGAGAACAAACAGGCTCCTTACTACAACCAAGCTGCTACAGTATCCAAGGACCACTGTGTAGGGACCAAAGTGAGAACACTCACATCCCCAAAGTCTTTTCTTCTGATCTCAGACCTTAAAACCTCCAGCCATCTAATAGTAACACTGTCTTCAGGCCAGCATCAGCAATGAGCTGTCTTCGGAGTATGTAAGAAACCATATTTGGGACGAAGTGATGGATTCTCTGCTCTTGTGACTGGTTGAGCAGAGCACTGACTCCATCTGACTGAAGCATTCTTCCACAGGATGTGAGAAATCTCCCTGCAAAGAATGGATCGTGTTACACCAACATCTTGCCTCCCTGTACTCCTCTACCTGGCAGAGATGTTGTACAGCAATTGGCTGAGACGAAGCCCTCCATCTCCGAGGACAGCTCATTAAGCTAGGAAGTAAATAACTCGGAAGCTTCAGGAAACCCCTGAAACTGGCTAGATCCACTGGGCTCCTACCTCTCCAATATAAGCAGCAAGGGATGCTACAAGACCACCTCAAACAAACAAACAAACTGCCCAGAAGACTCTCAGACAAGTGAACCCACCTAAAAAAAGGGGGTCAGAGCTTCCTGGAAGGAGCAGAGATTAACTGGTTACCTGGAAGACTCAGGGGTCAGCTGGTGTACCTGGAAGAAGCAGGGGTCAGCTAGGCTATCAGGAAGGAGCAGGGGTCAGCCCCAGTGCCTGGAAAAAGCTCAGGTAAGCTGAGATTCCTGAAAGAGGCGGTCCCCTACCTGTTGAGCTGTCTGTGGGTTATACAGTGCATTCTCGGTTTCCAGCTTTCATTCGCTGTCACATGCTGGGGTGGGCTTTTGGTGGTGCAGCTGTCTGAGTCATTTGTGCTCTTCCAATGTGACCCCTCACCCGTATATTTTAAGTAACTCTGATACAACCCATTGGATCAGTACAATATCAAGGTGTACTTTGGTAGCATCCTGACTTTGGTCTGTCCTTGATTTCCTATCTGGGATGTGTACGTGTTTGTTAACATTTCCACAGGAATAGTGTTGCACAATAGGCAATGGGACCAACACTCACCTGAATACAGTACACTTTTTTCCCCCAAAAGAAAGAAAAGTAAAGAAAGATAGTGAGATAGTACACACACACACACACACACACACACACACACACACACCACTGGAGCTGCTGTCCAAGTTGCTACCCAGTTTTTATTCTATTAAAGTTCCCTCTTTGCCTTAGTTTCTATATACAAGGACTTCTCTTTGTGGCTTGTTATTTCTATAAAAACCCATCCCATTTCATAACATCTCAGCTAAGAAAAACAAAATGTTGAATGACAACAACAAATCATTTCAGTGACTTAGGGCTAGACCTACAGCTAAGTGTTAGTGTGAGTTGTGTCTGCTTCCAAAGTTGGATGTTGAAGTTCTAACCCCAGTAGTTCAGAATGTGAGCCTCCTTGGGAACATGGTCGTTATAAATACCATTAGTTAAGCCAAGTGTCCTACGGAGGTGCACACAAAGAGAATATCATATGATGGTGTAGAGGCTGGGGTGACCCAACAGAAGCCAAGGAACACCAAGGATTGCCAACAAGGGAGGCATGACTCAGCTTGTTGGCCTAGGATGTCCACTATCTAGAAGTGTAAGATGAAGTGTCTCTCCTGGTTAAGCCAGCCAACCTGTAGTCATTTGTTAGGGCAATCCTGGAAAATGAGTTCGAGTGTGAATAATCACCTACGTTATGGGTCACTGCACACTTGTTTCAATTTTTGTTTCTTCCCCTTAGAAAGGTTGCTGGCCCCGGTTCCAACTATGAGCACAGGTGGATGTTTGCCTGGGCTCAGCCAGCCTGG
This sequence comes from Mus pahari, assembly GCF_900095145.1. Classification (NCBI taxonomy): domain Eukaryota; kingdom Metazoa; phylum Chordata; class Mammalia; order Rodentia; family Muridae; genus Mus; species Mus pahari. The sequence continues at coordinate 139,455,250 of NC_034594.1, forward strand.
CCAAAGGCCAGTTCAAAGCCCGCTCTCCTGACTGACTATGCACTTCTCTCTGCGCGTTCTTATGCTGCAGAGGTTTCTAACAACAAGGAAAATACTGAGAACAAAACAAAGGCTGGAGCTGCTGCTGTTTGAAGATGCCCCCATGGCGCAATAGATTAGTCTCTGAAAGAATTAGTTCTTAATCGATTCCTTATAAACTCGATGGTATTTCATGCCCTCCCAAGGTATTTCCCATTTAAAAGTGCCCTGTGGGAGATTCTTTTGTACAGAGAAAGGTGTTTTTTGGAATGTGAATGATTGCCTGTTTCCTTCTAGATTTGTTTGCTTTCCAAGTGTAATTTCCTTTCCTTTAAGAGATTTGTGTGTCTGCGTAAAAGGAGGCGTGCCTTCAGTACCGTGCCTCTCTTCTCCGTTGGGGGTTGGCAAAAAGCTTGCCTCTGTCATCCTAGTTAATGATAGCCATGAAGGCCACCTACAAGTTGCAGTGCTTTTGAAACACACGTGGTGTCTGAAATGCCTCCCTCCATTTCCAGCCATTCTGAACATCCTCAACTTAAAATCATTGCTTGTGTAGGAAAAGGGAAATCATCACTCGGTTAGATGCCAACCCTTGGCTGCTAGTTACTCCCTAACTCTTGGTGATCTCTGAGTTAATTACTACTACAGATACCTAGCTGTGTGTAAAGTAGCAGGTGCTTTCTTTCCTTCTCTGGGTCTGCCTCTAGGCTGCCTGTGTAGGAAGAAATCCTTCTAGTGGTCCATGAGAGAAAGGATGGCTATGGCTAATAACTCGACTAATCGAGTGACTTTAATGTCAGTTTCTAGGGGCAACAGAAATGGTTCAGAGGTTAAGAACACTTGCCTGGGTTCAGTCCCCAGCTAATACATGCCTGTAACTCCACCTTTAAGGGATCACATGCCCTCTTCTGGCCTCCTTGTGCACTAGGTACGCATGTGGTACACATACATACATTTGGGAAAACATATGCACACATAATAAATTTTTAATAACAGTTTCCATTAGGGGATAAAAGTTGCCAATTGTTTTATGGGTCTCTCCTGCCATTGTTTGTGTTTTTTCTTAATTGATTTCAGAAACACCTATAAAGATCTCAAGTCAGGCCTTGTTTTTAGTCCTCAGAACACAAAGGTGAAGAGGACTCCGGCTCTCTCCAAACCCTAACTCTGGCAATTACGAAGCTCTCCGCTTACACGTTCAGTGAGGACAGACTGCATGCCTAGGAGTGCTCTGACCTATATTTGGCATTACAGTCAATTGAGCAGAAGTATTGGACACATCTGTGCCCGTATCATTCCATGTCATGTTCACAGAGATGACACCTGGAGTCTGTCATCATGACAGCAACCTGTCATCGTTACAGAAGCAATTACAGTTTGCCCTGACACGAAGACCTTCATGGTCACTCAGGGAGGTGAGCGCTTGCTTGGCAGTTGCAGCGGGACCACCCTGGCTACACCTTCCAGTGAGCTGCTACAGACTCGGCCTCAGTAAAAGGAAGCCACAAAGGAAGTGAGATAAGGCCCAAGGAGAAATAGGTTAAGAATGGGCTGTTTGGCCGGACTCTTTGAAATAAAGATTCCAGGCATGGGAGAGAGGCTCACTCTCCTGATAACTACGTCCATCTTTTACCCCTGAGGGCAGTCAGTCATCAGGGACACTCAACCCACTGGATTTCCAGTCCCTGTGTAGCACAGGAAGGCTCCTGGCCCTGATTCCTCATCTTCAGAGTCTACATTCTAGAAAAATCTGAATTATCTTAAGGAAAAGAAAAATCATTTCACTGCAGAATCAAGCATCATCCTAAGAGGCCTATGTGAGCCATGGCACAATGGGTTAATGTTTAGGTGTGAAGAGGCCCCAGGGACTCAGGCCCGTTTCCCTGGAAACCTGAGGAGAAACAGTCTTCAAGGAAACCAGGCAACTACACTGTGACCAGATTCCCATGATTCCAGGTGTAGCTATGACTCTCCTGGCCAGCTCTGTGCAAGCTTTCAGCAGGACCGGTGTACAGTTCTGACATGCGGCAGTCAGAGCTGACTATGCAGAGTTTAGGCACACTGAGGGTATTTTAACATTCCCTACCTACTCTGAGCTTCTATAGTTTCATTTCTTATAGCCATGGTATTTATTGTTCCTTTGAGTTTGAGATACTTCTGACATGTAGTATCTTAGTAATCTCATCCTAAGATTTTTCTTTCACTTTTTATTGATTCTTTGTGAATTTCACATCATGAACCCCAATCCCACTCACCTCCATATCCCTTTGAATCGTCCCCAACCCTTGCAACTTCTCCCCCAAAAATAAAATAAAAAATAAAGGTGAAAACAAAACAAAACAAAAATCTCATCATGGAAGCCACAGTGTGGCCCACAGTATATCCTTTTGTCCACTTATCTTTACTCGCAAATGGTCATTGCAACGACTCATTGGTCTGATTCAAGGCCTCTGGCTTCTGCTACATCCTCAATACTGGATCCTCACAGACTCTCCTCAGATATTCTGTTGTTGCCCTGCGTCATGAAGATCCTGCAGCTTTGGGCCTACAGGACTGGCCCCTTCATGTGCTCCCAGTTCATATAGATAGCATGGATGTTGGGGTGGGCCAACTCAAAGCCCTGGATCTGGGCTTTGATGGTAGCTGAGTTGGTCAGCCAACCGGTTCTCCCACATCCACACCACCAATGTGTGCTCTCCAGCACCCCACCCCACCCCCCGCTAGCTGACCCAATGCTGCATCCAGCAAGGGGCAGGGCCAGCAAGCTCATGCCCTGGGGGTCAGCTCTGCACCCCTGCCACCAGGGTCAGCTCTACTGTGCTGCCCCTCAGAGGTGCAGGGACCATTCTCCCAACTGTTGCAGCAGGTTAAGAGCAGGGCCAGGTCTCCCACTCCCATGAACCCCCTTAGATATTTTACATTTGCTTCTACTTCCAAAAAGGTGAAGTAAAAATGGCCCTTATGAAAACAACAAAACCGGAACACAGTCTTTTAAAAAAAATTTTCAGGCATTAGATAGATAGATAGATAGATAGATAGATAGATAGATAGACATGCAAATAAATAATAAGTGGGACTAAATATGTGCATGATCCAGGCCTGGAAAGTTTGTTTTACTTACAACAGAAAGGGAGATTTCCCCAGGAAAAGGAATTTACCTGAACTGAAGAGATGGAAGTGTATGTTTAGAAAGCCCCCCAACAGCTAGCTCTCACTGAGCAAACTATCAGAGAAAATAGATGGCAGAGTTTGCATCTAGAATGTTCCTCCAAGGTCTGTGCTCATGAAGGGGACATTGGAGCCTCACTCAGCCTCTTTCTTTTTCCCTTTCTCTCCACTCCCTGGCCACCTCAGGCTGAGTCGCTTTGCCCAGTAACTCTCCCCTTCTATGATACTCTCTCTGCCTTGTTGCAGACCCAAAAGCAAAGGAACCAAAAGACCATATACTGAACCTCCGAAACACTAGAAAGAGTTGGACTCTTCTTCATCCTAAGTTGGTTATCTCCAACTTGTTGTTGCTGTCGTTGTCATCATCGTTGTAGTGATAGGTGACTAATACAACTTATTTGCTCAGTGAGAGACCTACAGAGATCTACCAAGGACTTCCCTTCAATGTGTGACTGAAAAGAGTCGCTCCTTGATCTCCACAGTGAATCGGTTCCAGGAAGTCCCACAAACACCAACATCTAAGGATGCTTAAGTCCAACATGCAAAATAGCACAGTTCACTTGAGTGTAGCCTACACACATGCTCTGAAGCACTTAACTCATTACTAGGCTACGTATACATACCACAACACAAAAGTTATGGGAAATCAGGGTTATGTCGGACTGTTTGGTGAGTAACGAAAGGGGAGCAAAAGATCACTATAGAATTTAATATAAACACAACTTTCTAAGAATACGCTCAATCCAAGAATGGACAAATCTGCCGACATTGAATCCAGGGATACGGAGGGGCACCTGCACTAGTTAGGATTGTCTTTGAGAAAACTGCCTGAGGCAGGAGAGAAGCCCAAGCAGGTGAAGAGTTCCTGAAGGATGCCCAGGGCTGGAACTCATTTATATTCCAAAAATTAGAGCAGCGAACCCTGCAAAGCATCGGGAATAAGCGACACTATTCAAGAGAACCCTGCCAAACTAGCCCTGTGCCAAACAGCGACTGGTCCCACTGAACCACATCCCAAAGAAAGCCTCAGAGGCCTTGCACTGTTTGATCCCTGACTGGCTGTTGCTTAGATCATAGCACGCAAGCATTTAAAGTACAAAGCTTTAGCACCCAAGAGCCTGAAGTGTAAAGTGCTTGGCACCCAGTGAAAACTTAGCAGACATACAAACTGAAGAGAGTCACCCACAAGGGAACCGTCCATCAATAGAGACAGACGTGGAAATGGTATGGTTGGTAAAATTACTAAACAAGGACGTTATGCTCTTAGGATAAATATACCCCTGCATGGTAAAGTGGAGAGCAGAAATAATTAGCATGGAAAAGAGACACATAAATGATGTTTATACAATGCAGCTGGGTAAGACAGTGCACACCTGCAATTCCAAATCACACTTGAAACAAACTTTCCAGAAAGAAAACCCCAGGCCCAGTAACTTCACTGGCAAGTGCTACCAATACGAACACTTTTAAAAATTGAAAATTACTATACCAGGCAAAATACCTGTCTCTTCTGGATGTTCATGCTGTGATTCCTGGAAGATATAACATCTTGCATGGGAAGGGGGAGTTTGCAAATGTCACTAAGGAGTATCCTGTGTTACCCAAGTGAACCCAACAACAGAGGTCCACTTAACTGAAAGGAAAGTGGAGAGCAGACTGAGCCAGATGCTGAGAGGCCTGGGTGGCTGGCTTCCGTACGTAGTAAGATGGAGGACTGGGTGAGGGGTGGAAGAACTGAGCCAGCCTCTGGAAGCTGAAGAAGATGAGGAATGAATTCCCAGAGCCCCCAGAAGAACCTCCACTGTGCTAATACCATTATTTCACTCAGTAAAATTCATGGAACCCCAAGAACTTTAAGATAATGTGTTTTTACTGTTTCAGTCAGTGGTGGTAGTGGTGGTGATGGTGGTGGTGATGGTGGTAGTGATGGGGGTGGGGGGGCTGATGTTGGTAGTGATGGTGGTGATGGTAGTGGTAGTGGTGGTGGTGGTAGTGGTGGTGATGGTGGTGGTGATGGTGGTAGTGATGGGGGTGGGGGGGCTGATGTTGGTAGTGATGGTGGTGATGGTAGTGGTAGTGGTGGTGGTGGTAGTGGTGGTGATGGTGGCTTGAGAGTTTATATTTTTGACGCAATGTCTCATTAATTCCAGTCAGAGCTCAAGATCAGTATATTGTGGGCTGAACTCAGAGTATACTCTAGGCTGGCCTAGAACTAGCTGTCCTCCTTCTTTAGCCTCCCCAGTATGATATTACAGACTCATGACATCACATCTAGCTTGCTTTTATTGTTTGAAGCCACTAAATTTATATTAATCTGTTACAAGAAATAGCATAAAACTAATACCTGGAAAAGGACATTTCCAACGTATTCCATGGGACCCTCACCATATACCCGGAACAGACCATAAGATTGCAGTAAAGAAACCCACAAAACCATTACCGAATTAGCGAGCCAATTCTAACAACATGGAAAGAGGACAAGTCACCGTGACTGAGTGCGAATTATCTCAGGAAACCTATAATGTGTTCAAACTCCAGTGTGTTCCCCTGTGTCCCAAATTCCTCTAATGGTTTTGACATCCACCAACACATCACATGTCACCCTTTGTCTTTTCCCATGCTGTCCTTAACTCAGGCTTCACCCACAGTAGCCACCTTTTTGTTTCCTAACTTGTCACATGCTTATGACAAGCTCAGGCTCTGTGACAGCTAACACTGTCTTCCCTCACCCTCTCTTAGGGACCATCCCTAACTGATCCTGTAGCAGAGGTGCCTCGGGTTCTGCCTCCAGCTCCTCATTCCCACCTCTCCTGGCTTTCTACCACATTCTATTAATACCTTTGTACCAAAGCATCACTCACTGTTAATCTTTGGTCTAAACTACGAACTCCAACAAATTGAAAGTGCTATTCAGAGCATCTTTGAGTCTAAATGCTTAGCACCGTGCCTGGCGCAAGGTAGGGCCTTCATCTGTATCTGCCGATTTGTATCTATTGAATAGTTGGTACTTTCCAGAGATAAATCCAGTGTTCTAGGGCACAGGGGCGGGGGGATGATTAAAATAAATAAAAGAAAATAAATGTTCCATCCACTGGAGACTGGAAGGGTTCCAAAAACAAACACATCATTTTTCCACTCAAAAATACATCACATAATTTGCATGTGTTTGTAGGCTTACCGTGTCAAAGTATTTATAATATGCCAGCCTATCTGAGGCACTAGGGAGGATGTGGGGAAGCCTATTTCTCTGATGATAAAACGGAGACCCAGGAAAGAAGAAAGATATGTCTACGATTCTGGTGTGAGATGAAGCAGACCAGCTAGACGCATCTACAGTTGGCTTACTCAGCTGTGCCTTGCTCTGTCCATTCTTTCCTATATGTGCTGCGGTCCCACCCCTACCTACAAAGAGCAGATAGTAAGCGCTTTTGCATTTGCCTCAGGCCCGGTGCTGCATTCCATCTCTGTTTCTGTTCTTTGCCTTCTATATAACTTCTGCAGCAAATGAACTGCTGCAGGTCTAGTCAGCCCTGTAGCAGCCGGAGTTCACCCTTTGGTCCCTACACTTTCTGGGCATTGCTTGTATTTACAGGCAAACAGGCTGCCTCCTTTACTCTCCTTTCTAAATGATACTAAAAAAAATGTGAAAGAGTATTTGAACAAAGATTGATTAGACACAGCCAAACAGGCCAACAGCCTATCGTCTTTCCTGTTTCACATCCTAAACTCTGTCTCATCTCAAGACACAGCCCACTAGGTCTACCATAATCATGTGCTCCACCTCAGTGATAGTGAGGACCACTGATCCTGTCTAATGTTCCTGAGTGGTCCTTCTGTGCTTGTTTGATGTGTGCCTTACTGTGCCGGTTTCCCTCAGCCACCCATTATTCTCTCACATTTCTGCTTTCTTCTTTTTGTTTTTATCCAACTGCCCTGTTACTTCCATGTTTCTGTGAAGAGAAGGCCTCTTTCTTTTCTGCTTCTGTTTTCTCACCTTGAGAACTGTCTTGTCGTTCCAGTATTCAGGCCCCATCACTCTTTGTCTTCTAGAAAATGATCTGAATTTCCTTCCACTGATTATTCATTTTTTTCATGTGTTTGATGTCATATTTTAATTTCTTTCTTTGCAGCCATCAAATTTCTCAATCTCTTTAGACCTCTGCCAAATTCCTCAGATTTGCTTTCTTTTCTCAGTCTAGTACTACAGAATGTTCAGAGAGATATTTTCCTAGTGGGTGGCCCTTGATCCCCAACAACCACGAAGAACAAAGGAACACCTTTGTATATTACAGTGCAAATCAGAAATTGAATCCTGTACTAGGGATTCCTAAGGGAACAGAAGTGATTATATAATATACAGTAATATATGATATATGGGAAATTTATTAGATCTTATAGGATATGTTCTGGTTGGTCCAACAATGGCTGTCTCACACTGGAGAGACCAAGAATCAATTGCTCAGCCCAGACAGATGCAGAACTCAAAAAGTCTTAATCTGTCACTAAAGGCCTGGGAAGCTGCCTGAGAACTCCTCAGCTTCAGTTTATTTAGAAGCAAACACACACACACACACACACACACACACACACACACACACACACACACACACACGGTTCTAGTACTGGTGAATGAATTCCACAGCAACAGGACAGATGAACTTGCCAGTGAGAATGAAACTAAGTAGGCAGAGAGCAAAGATCAAAGGGCAAGGTGTCCTTCATTCACGTCTTTCCATCTGGAAAGGTATTCGAAGGCACCGCCCATATTTAGGGTAGGTCTTCCCACTTCAAATAATCCGATCAAGAAGAGTTCCCAGCAGTTAGTGCTTCGGGTGATTTCAGATGGGTCAAGTTGACAACCAAGATTCACCATCACTAGCTCCAAAGTCGGAGGGCACAGCAGAGAGTATGTTAAGTCCTTAAAACAGTGATATGTAGCACTTACGAAATCTCCCACCTATGTCTGATAGGCAAAGAAAGCATGCAAGGCAATTATCACAAGGCTGTTTGCAGCAGGGATGAAGGACCTGACTGCAAGAGTTAGTGCTCACAGAGATCTCTGCCTCTGTGCTGTGTCTACCTCCCCCTTCTTGAGAAAGAATTAGCTTGGTTCAAGGACCCGGCACAAGCCCTCAGAAAACCCATTCCCCTTTGCAAGATTTCTGTCACTGTTAGGGGACTTTGATTCTCCATTCTCCTCTGAATTTGTCTTCATGTCACTTCTCAGCACTTGAGCTCTACTGTCAGTCATAATTGTTCCTACATCTTTATCCTAGAGTTGAAATCGATTCAGACATGAACTCAGCCTTATTCTCTAAGCTAGGCAGCGGCAGGGGGACAATAAAGGGAGAGGGGAAACACTTTGACTGTAAGGAAGATTAGGTTTGAATATGGAGAAATAGAGTAAGTAGCTCCTGTAAGAGTGTGTGTGTGTGTGTGTGTGTGTGTGTGTGTGTCTAGGTGTGTGTTTGTGTGCCTGTGTGTGCATGTGTCTACATATGCCTCTGTGTGTTTCTGTGTGAGTGTCTATGTTTGTCTGTGTGTGTGTCTGTGTGTGTTTATCTGTGTGTATGCCTGTGAGTGTGTCTGTGTCTGTCTGTGTGTATGTCTATGAGTACATTTGTGTGTGTGTATGTCTGTGCGTCTGAGTCTGTGTATATCTGTGTGTGTGTCTGTGTCTTTGTATGTCTGTATGCATCTGTGTGTGTCTATGTCTGTGTGTGTGTGTCTGTATGTGTCTCTGTGTCTGTTTGTTTCTGTGTATGTATGTGTGAATGTGTCTCTGTCTGTGTGTGTCTGTATATATGTCTGTGTGTGTATGCGTATGAATGTGTCTGTGTATTGTGTGTCTGTGTCTGTTTCTGTGTGTATGTGTGTGTGAATGTATCTGTGTGTCTGTATGTAAACAAACTTCTTAAAGCTGAGCCTCAGGACTTCCTTTTGAGAGGTGGGTCTCCCAATTCATTTTGATTGAAATTATATTTGGATCTTAACTGCCCTTCCAAAGGCCAAAATCTTTAGTCCCTTATTTTGCTCCAAGATACACTCTTGCTATGATGTGCTGCTTTGCCACAAATGAAAGGAAAAAACTGTCAGTCAAAGCAAACGTCTTCTTTTTGTAAATTGTTGACCCCGGGTATTTGCTCTGTACCAGGAAGCTAACAGAAGTAGTAAACCACCCATCCTCTCATCTCTCCTTTGTCTTCTCCTTCTAGCCAGTCTTTTCCCATTCTCTAAATTCATGTTCATTTCTCTAAGAACACGTAGTCTCATCTTTGGGGAAAAAAAAAACTGGGTCTTAAATTCTTTCAGTAAAGGTCACTGAATAAGGGTGTGTCAGGGGTGAGACAGGACAACTCCTATGGAAGAGTCAGAACCCTCAGCAGGTCACCAAGTAACTGTCCATTCTTTCCCTGTGACAGAGCAGGTGGGAAGCTAGAGACAGCCATGAAGGCAGATATTTTTAATTATGAATGCAAACAAGGGGACTGGGGCTTCCAAAGGAGTACATATAACTGCTGATTCTCTGTGAACTGAAAGACTCAAAGCCTCTGAGACACAGTTCCCCATTACTGGTCCCAGTGCTGAGCTGTGGTCCTATTTTAAGATACAATCAATTGTGCTTCGAACATTTTAGGGAAACAGCATGGATTTTTCCCTGCAGCTCTGCGGGAGGGCTGTGAAATAGAATTGCCATGTGTGGCCCGCTCCTGGCTTGTCTCGCTTTGGTGCAGGAGTCTGGGTGCTGCCCTCACTTTCCCCAGAAAGTGTGAACACTAATGTTATTTCACCTCCACTGTGGGTGATCCTTATTGAACTGATCAAGGTAAAATTAGTTTTTAGTCCTGTAAATACAATACTTAATTTGAAGAGAATCTCAGGTTTTCTCTTTCCCCTCTGTATTATTTCTTTTTCCTGTATCTACTGCTCATTTCCTTTATTATAATGTGTTTTGGGTTTTTCTTTCTGTTCATAAATCAATAGTCTGCAGCAGTAAAAAAATATAATTACATACATCAATGGTAAGGTTCACAAAGATTGCCGTTCTTACATTGTATTTACTTAGCCTAGACTGAAGTCTGTGTTGTATTTTTTTTTTCTAATAGAATCTCACAGAGACTAAGACCTAGCCCAGGCTGTCCACAGATTTCCAACAATCCTCTTGTTCTGTAGTCCCAAGAGCTGGGGTTACAGGTGAGAGCCACAATACCCAGTGTTGCATTGTCTAAGTGAACCAGGCAAAGGTTTCCTAAAGGTCACCTAACCAGTGCCTCCTTTATATGTGTGGTTTCTCCAGACGCTGGTTCTTGGCACAATTTGGGTGGTGGAGCCCAGGAGCATGCAACCTCAGACCCACACAAGTGGGCAGTATTTGTGAATCCGAAGGCAAGCAGAAGGGTCCTGTGCGCAAGGGAAAGTTCTGAGATCTTCTATCCATCCAGATAGTGGGAGCATGTCAGAAGTGAGATGGGGCCACATCTCTAGAAGGTGTCAGATACTATGTGGGTTGCGAGGTCCCGACTCATTCATTTATTTGAGAAGTATTTGTGAGTGCCTACTGTGTGCCCACCATTGTTTTGAAGGCTAGAGAAGCAATGGAAGAAAGATCAATATAGTTTCCTACCATCACAGAGTGTGTAAACTTTTGAGAAAGACAAGTCATAGTTAAATAACCAAACAAAGGAATAAGCACTCACAAGACAGCTGAGGTGGGGAAGGGGAATGGGGACTTCAGGAGCTCCCAATAATGGTTCCCAGCTGGGTCTGGGAAATCAAAAGGACAGTTACATTTGTGAGCTGAGCTTTAATAAAGCTTGAGTTAGCCAAGTGAAGGACAGAGTCCTGGAGTCAGAGATTGGAAAAGACAAGAAGGAGGGATAAATGATCCAGCAGGAAAGGGACCCTCCACAAAGCCCCAGGGGACAGAAGCAAGCGGCTTGACTCGGTCAGTGAGGTGAGAGAAGAAGAGCATCCAAATGGACTAGAGAAGATGGTGCCTGGAGAGGCAGAAAAGCAGCCAGGGGCCACGTCAGCAAGGATCTCATCATAGCCCTGACTCTCGGAGGTCCCCACAGCAGTGGGAAATCATTGAGATGGATTTGTAGGTGTTTTTTCAAAATGTATGATGTGATCTTATTGGATTTTTCAAAAAGACACTTGTCAGTTCCAGGATTTAAAAACAAAACAAAACGAAAACAAAAACAAAAACAACAACAACAACAGTAGTTGGGGAGGACTGGATATAGCACAGTGTCTGTTGTGCAATTGTGAGGACCTTATTTCAGATGCCAGGACCCATGGAAAGAGCAGGAGATGTCAGCACATATCTGTAATCTCAGTACTATAGAGGCAGAGACTGACAGATCCCTGGAGCTCACTGGCCAGTCAGTCCAGCCAAATCAATGAGTCCAGTGAGAGACTCTGTCTCAAAAAATAAGGTTGAGAGCAACTGAGAAACACACCCACCAGTTGACCTGTGGCATTCCATGTATACATACTCATACATGTGCAAACACACACACACACACACACACACACACACACACACACAGCAGTTTTAGGGCACCTGAGAAAGAAATGTGGAAAAACCAACAAAATGTCTTAAAAGAGTCAGAAAGGAGCCTGCTCCTACACAAAAGGGTGATGGGGACTGCAACCAGGACCAGAGGCTCAAATGAGCACTGGATCTGTGAGGCTCAAGGTCAGGATCAGCCTGAAAATGAGGTTGCTCTGGTATGGCTAAGACTCAGAGGAGTGGGTGGCCTCCTATTTCTTCTGCCAATGTCGAGCAGGTCCAAAGGTGTCGTTTCTGAGCTCCGAGCTGGGAAACCTAAAGCTAACTCTCACCTCCTGATCAATGAAGAGGAGCCATGGTGATGCACACTTAGCCCACAGTTAGTCAATGTTTGTTTGGAAAATGTAACAGTGCAGGAAGAAGAGCGGAGTCACAAGATTGGAGAGTGTGAATAGCCAACGGGAATTTAACGAAGGCATCTACCTTCTGCTGGGGTTGTCTACAAATCTGGGTCTATTTGCAAGTGGTAAACTCACCTCAGGCCACATCTGCATAGCCAGTTTATAGCTTACCCCTTCAAGTTTGAAAACAATAAAAGGAAAAGATAGAGGATCTGTTGTTGGGAGACCACCACTGTGGTAATCTGATCACTCTTGACGCTCCTACAGGCAGGGGTTGGGCATTTTCCACTCATCCACAGCTCACATTGCCCAACATAGTCAATGGAAACAATGGTCACAAGCAAGCAACCTCCACAGAGTATGATGTGAACATGCAGAGGGCCTAATCAACATGGCCTAGCCAACATGGAAAAGGAGAATGAGGGATCTAGGTTGGTTTAGTTTCAATACTGAGGAGAGACACTGGGAGCCTCAGCCAGAAATGGTTGTCAAGGGAGACTCTGGCTGGCTTGGGGGTGGGGAACACGCAAGACACTCACAACAATCATAGTCAAATCCGATATCATGTGTAAAAGTCCTGAAGACTCCAGGAGACCCCCTTAGGAAATGTGGAGGACAGGAGGAAAGTAAGGGAGTCAGAAGCTGAAGGAAATGAACAAGGGGTGGGACCCTGGACTTGGAAGAAGGAAATAATATCACTGTAGTGATAAGGACTACGAAGAAAGACTTTCCAGTGTGTCAGAGATGGGACCTTTGACAGCACGGAGAAGCCAGAGCATATCTCCATGGGCTTTACAGAACCTAGCCCAAAGCTGTCAGACTATTCGAAGCAGTCCTGTATCTCAGGCTAAGAGATTTGGTAATCCTGCTTCTATGATCGTGGTCCATGCTGAGCTTCTTAACCTATCTGGAAGAAGATCTGGTCATTCCGATCCTAAAGTCACAGTCAACCAAGTAATAAACCTACAGGAAATGGCCTCCCTTACTGTGTACCCTTGCGACTGGAAGCCTCATCCAGCCTCTGGCCTGGCTTCAGGCCATCTCAGCCATGTTGTAACCCATCTCCGTTTTTAACAGTTTCAGAGGCGATTCTTCAACTTTTGGCAGTCTGTCCGACGGTTTCTGGAAATCCTTGACAAGGTCAATGAGAAGACAGGCCTCTCTGACCCATAATTTCTAAGAAGGCCTGCTTTGGCAGGCTGAGTAATGACTCAATTGATAGGGTAAGTCAAGCCAGAGATCTCCCTCTTGTAAAAAGTCAGAGCACAGGGTCACTGCAGCTGAGGCAAACAGGCTGGAGTCCCTCAGTGTGTGCTGGAGGGCCCTAGCTAGGGAACTGAAGACTTCTGTCCTATCCCAAAACATCAAAAGCTCAGAGTACAAAGAAGTATCTGTGCTGCACCCCGAGAACAAGTGCCAATGACATTACTCATAAGGAATGGCTGTTATCAAGGTCTTGTCATTGGGTTTTTTCCAACTTCTGGTACTCAGAACTGAGAATCCTTTGGACTATGTGCAGTGCTTAAAGACAAAGGGCATCAATTAACATCAGACAAGCGTGCTGAAAACGCAGTGGGATGGGAAAGACTCAGGGCCCCAATGCATCGTTGCTGTAGGCAATAAGACAGCTTGCAGGGCTTGTAGGGCAGGGCTGGGAAATAAAGTTTCATCAGACTTCCAAGACTAGAAAGTTGTCAAATGCTCATTGAGGACTGAACTGGGTGGCAGAGCATAATGGTGCATTTTCCTGAGGAAGGAACTGCCTCCTTCAGGAGATTAGTGTGAGCAAACAACTATGAACAGCATGAAGGCAGCGAGCCAAGGCAGGTGTGTGGTGCTGCCAGAGGCAAGGGACACTCGTGTGAAAAGGTGGAAGAGGGGCTAGGCATAACTAGGAGCATGGCGCTTGCCTGGAGTGTGCCAGTCCTAGGGTAGATCACTAACACCAGGAAACGGGGAACAAGAAACACAGAATAGCCTCACGGAGAAGCTGCTGAACTTGTAAACACTTCATCTGCCCTACAGGCCTAGGTGCACTGGCATTTGACGACAAACAGTTGGGAAGGGTAACTGTCCCCAGTCAGTGACCTGAAAGGTGGATGCCATGATGTAATTTGCTGAGATGTGAATCCGAATGGGCTTCCAGGAGGCTGGTAGAGTCCAAGCCAGTCGTATATATCCAGTGGGTGGACCTCACTGAACACCTAGCATTTATGTCTCCAGACAGCTTGGCTCACTCTTCTCATTGTCATTTACACAGTAAGTCTCAGGCTGGCTTTTTTTTTTTTTCTTTTTCTTGAGGACTCTGGTGATAATGCAGATAATAAGGTAACAATGCACTGTAACGAAGTAAGTTTATTTTAATTGCAAACTTTATGTAAATACCTTTAGAAATTGTCATAGCCCCACGTTTATTTAAGATCCATTAAGTCTGAAAGGATCCTTTACATTTTATGACTATAGTTTACTATATTTTATGGTTGAAATTGTCGTGGCGACACTCATGATTCCAGAGATTCACCAAGGTCGTGAGTAAAGTCATCAAGGGAGTCACTGATCAAAGGCTGTAGATAATATATTTTATTGACACTCTACTAGATACAACAAAGTTAAGTTTTGAAAATAAAACATATTCTCCCTTACACATTTCTCCTACATGTTGGAGACAGTTAACGTACCTTCTCCATGTATGGCCGCTTGGCTTGTACCAGAAGACAATGGAGATTTTTATCCACACAACTGCAGACTGACCAATTATTCAAATGAGAAAGATAACCTAATTCTCCAGCTGGATGTTTTTCTTTCCGCCTATCTCTTAGAAGATAATAACCACTGAAACCCAAACTCTGGCTTCCTCCCGCAAACCGTCTCTTGAGCATCTCCAGCTGAACGCGATTTGACTCCCAACCTCAACATGTTCCTACCTTTGTCTTCATCTGACCACATGCATTTCATCACCAAAGCTGGAAAACTCAATAGTTGGCCCCGACCTTCCTCTGACACTAATCAATCACTGAGTGAATCAAATTTACCTCCTAATGACTCTCAGATGCAGCCAGGTCTCCGGAGCCCCATAGCTCTACCCTAACTCAAGGCCAAATCATGTCAATCATGGACCCTGAAATCTTGCCTATTTCTAGTCTCCACATTGGTAGCGAGCCATCTCCCACCACCTCGAACTGAACCTTGCGTTCGCTGACTTCCTCTGAAGATCAACAACTAGTTTGGGGACAGAGATTTGACGTCCGTTGCCCACATGTAATGTTGAGAAACTCTTTCACTAGCGGCTGGTTTTCCGAGTGTGCCCAAGCTCTTTCACACCTCTACACATTTTGCTTTTCACAAACCCATCTCTGTCTCATCCTCGAATGCTTCTCTTCTCGGCCAGTCTCAATCAGTCCTCAGGATCTAATTCAAATGTCACTGTCTCAGTAGAGCCATCTATAATTCTCATGGCTCTCCTGTCTGGCCTCCCATGACACTGCATATCCGTTTCTATTACATCAGCAGCACAGTTGACTGCAACAACTTGTTAAAAGGTTTATCTTCTCGAGTGGATCATGAATGTTGGTTCAACTCCGAGTTGCTAGTACCTAGCACAATACTTGGCTCTTGCCATGCCACCAGGAAGTGTTTGCTGAATAAAAGGACCAGTGATGGAGGCCTGCAGCTACATCATAAAGTGAGCCATGTCATCAAAGAAGGAGATTGCTTTTTTTTTGTGAATTATAAAGTGAAGCCAGCGTGTCAGAAAAGGTAAGACAAGGATGAAGGCTGCTTTTAGAACTGCCTTTTAGAACTTTAGCAATTCATCTGTCCTAACTAAAGACTGTCCCCAGCAGTCTTGTGTGGCCTGTTAGAGGAGTTCACACTTGAGTACCAGATCCAGCTCAATGATCGTGAGGGAAAAAAGTTAAAAGAAGCTGCTGGCTCTGAACTATGAGAGAAGACATGTAATAAAAATTTATCTGATAAATATTCTTCCTATTTGACACCGAAAACACAATAACACATGTAGCAGATACATGGAATGGAATGTGCAGTCCATCTGTGGCGTCATCTGGAGAGCATAGATAGGTGCCTCTTCGTCAAGGTTTCACTCTGACACAGCTGGTAGGAAATGACTATGTGCTGGTTAACACGCACCTTCTGGAGAAGCAAAGACAAGAAAAGGTCCCTAAGATCCCCAGATTTCTACAGGGATTAGGGTTTCCTACAAATTGGCGCCTTGACTTTGTAGGATCAAGTGGTTATTCTTTAATCCTCCCGGGTTCCATAAAGCCCTGAACTTCTGCTTAACAGACCTTAGTAACATTGGGAGGATAGCTTAGCTGATGATTCCACTAAGTACAACTTGTTTAAGGATGCAAGACATTCAAAAGGCAGTGTTTCTCAGGGAGCTCCAATCCCCTACATACACACACACACACACACACACACACACACACACACACACACACACTGTGTGTTGTTCTGATAAGAGTATTTTCAGAGGTTGTGGAGGGGTGATATGAAAACAGGCCATGAGTAGGCTGAGCTGCTGCCTCGACTAAACACTGGCATTTGGGGTGATTTTGTGTCAGCCTCCAAGGGGATTTCTCAGATATCACTCTCAATACCGTGGTGCAAAATAAATAAATAAATAAATAAATAAATAAATAAATAAATAAATAAAAAGCTTCTACTAGACTAGAGGAAAACGCGGGCCAGTGAACGAGGTAGTAAATCTATTTCATGTCACTGCTGGAGGTCACACCCAACTCTAACAAACTATATCACAAATAATGATACATCTCAGCTGAAGCTGCTTCTCCAACATCTCTCCTCCCGCAGCCCATACCCCACTGTGGTTCCCTCTATACTCTGAACCGCGCCGCGCCCTCCCGGCCCCACCCATCCCAATAAGCAGGGTCCAGCATCTGCACCCGACTCTCACCCGCGGGGCGCCACCTACCGGGGTCCCAGCCCCGCCCAACCCCACGTGCCGGGCCCCGCCCCGGGAGCTAGCGGCCCTTTAAACACCCCCACCCTTGCACACTAACCCCCCCCCCCGGACGGCAGCCGAAGAGGGACAAACTCATGGCGTACAGCCAGTCTCTTCCGCGGAGCTTGTCCCCCCCGTAGCCCTAGCCCACTGGGCTCTCCGCCCGGGGCGACGGTCCCCTGGCGCCCCCCACACGCCCCCGCAGCCGGATGCGGGAGTGTGGGCGCTGTCCGGCTCCAGGGCGGGGCGGGAGGGAGCGCGGTCTCAGCCGCCGCCGCCTGTCTCCGCCTGCCGCTCGGGCCGCCCGCTCGCCCGCCGCTGGGTGCGCTGCACGCGGGGGGCAGCCGCGGTGCAGCAGAGGTTCATGCAGCGGCCGGCGGCGGCGGCGGCGGCGGCTGCTGCTGCTGCTGCCACCGCGGAAACAGACAGACCGGGCGCTGCCGCCGCCACCCTCCCGCAGCCCCATGCCGCCGCCGCCGCCTCCTCTTCCTCCTCCTCCTCCTCCTCCTCTCCGGCGAAGGGCGGGGGGCTCCGGCCCAGGGTGGGCACCACTACTCGCAGCGCCGCTCCCCTCCCTGCCCTCCGCCGGGGCGCGGGAGCCGGCGAGAGCGCCCGCCGCCTCCTAGGAGCGCACGCTCCGCGCGCCCTTGCTGGAGCGAGGAGGCGGGCGTGGGCGGGCGTCGGGGCAGCCGCGACCCAGCGCGCGGAAAGGGGAGGGGGCTTCCCCGGAGGATGCCCCGCGGCGGCGGCTCCTCGCTCTTAGGCGCTAGCTGAGCTGGACCGGGAGCGAGCGGCGCGTCGCCATGCCGGCGTGACGGGCGCCCGCGGCTGCCCGCGCCGGGCCCCCGCGCTGCCCCACGCCGCGCCGCGCCGGCGCCGGGCGGCAGGATGGGCTGTATCCAAAGCATCACCTGCAAGGCGCGGATCCGGCGCGAGAACATCGTGGTGTACGATGTGTGCGCCACCATCGACCAGTGCCCCACGCGCATCGAGGAGACCTCGCCCATCGTCCTGCGCTACAAGACCCCTTACTTCAAAGCCTCGGCCCGTGTGGTCATGCCCCCCATCCCCCGCCACGAGACCTGGGTGGTGGGCTGGATCCAGGCATGTAACCAAATGGAGTTCTTCAACACCTACAGCGACCTGGGCATGTAAGCGACCGGCCACGCCACGCGGCGCGGGAGCGGGGTCCTGGCCCCTTTCTCTGCTCTCCATTCTGAACCCCCTCCCCAACCCCTCTTACCGTTGCCCCCATCTCTTTCCGAACCTTCCTCCTGCCTCCCCACCCACCTCCCTCCTCCCTGCGCTTTTGTTTCAGTGACAGGGCGGGTGACGGGAGGCTCCTCGCGAAGGCATTTTCTCGTGCTTTGCTTCTGACTTCCTCAGAGAGGCGAGGAGAATAGTGAGGGGCAGGAAGAACGCGACTGGGAGGGTTCAAGAGGCAAAGATGGGATGATTGTCGATTGTCGTGGGAGTTTGGGGGAGCAGTCTGTATTTGTGGGTCTCCCCGGGAAGTTTGGGGAGAGGAGTGGAGTGCCGGGGGCGCATGGGCTGTGTCGTGCGTCTTTTGGAGAAAATCAAGCTGGCTTGGAAGAGAAGGTCCAGGGTGTAGGAATGGGAGTTAGAGGTTCTGCCATTGCCCCCCAGGCCAGCGAGCCTAAGGGGCATCTCTGCCTGGAATCTCTAGATGGGCAGAAAGCCCCTCTAGCTATGCGCCCCGAGGATCAGTTCTGGGGCGGTGGGGAGCTGGAAGGCACCGGATGCTCCCGGGGCACGAGAAACTAGTGGCCTTGTGCTAGCAGCCGCCTGGTGTAACACGAGGTGTTTCTTAGGCTCCAGGAAAGGATGAGTTCCCCTCATCTGTCTAGGGTCTTTACTTTGCAAAACTTTCCTAATTGAGGCGCTGGAAGGGATTCCCAGGCGCCCACCGCCTATCCAGTCGGCTGGCTGGGAGCTCTCCAACTTCCTTCAGCAGCGCCGGTTAGTGCGCGCTGAGGGTTTGGCAGCTGCGGTGCACCTAGATCGCCAGGGCTCTGCGGCCGCCAGGGGCGGACATCCTGCCCTGGAACCACACTGGCTTTGAGAGGTC
Source organism: Mus pahari (assembly GCF_900095145.1). Lineage (NCBI taxonomy): Eukaryota > Metazoa > Chordata > Mammalia > Rodentia > Muridae > Mus > Mus pahari. The sequence continues at coordinate 139,474,425 of NC_034594.1, forward strand.
ATGTTCTGGACTTTTTTACCTACTAGATTTTCATCTGTCCTCCCGTCCCCTTTCGGAACTAGACTCCGTGTACTTGGTCACTGCGTTTGGCTTGGAGATTTGGGGCCTGTATTCTACTTACTATTACAATGTCAGTCTAGAACACCCTAATTAGCTTGTAGCCTGTAGGGAAACCCCTTTTCTGGAAACTCAACCTCATTTCATTTCTTAATCTAAAACTGTGGCACTCTCAAGGTTTACCTATTTGATAGGGATGTGGGATGGGGGAGTTCTCATTTTAAAAGGTCAAAGCATCTTTTCAGCAGCAGTTTTCAGGCTTTTTTTCTTGCACTCCGGGAGCATGTAAGTTAACACTAGTCATAGGTGCTAAGAGGAATTTTGACAGATTGTTTTGTTTCCTTTTCCTCCCAGAGTTTGCACTTTGCTCCTTAAGCTAAAAGCTCAGGAGAGAGAGAGAGAGAGAGAGAGAGAGAGAGAGAGAGAGAGAGAGAGAGAGAGTTAGTTAGTGGTGAAGAAATGCAAAGCCAGCTTTGCAATATGCCTGTGCACACTGTGTTCTTGTCTTTCTGGAAATGAGAGAAATGGGGGACATATTTTGGGTAAATCATGCCACCAAAAAAGACACAACCTGAAAAGAGTGGTTGGAACTGTTGGCTTGTTTGTTTGCTGGGGGCTTTTTGAAACTCATTCTTTCCGGCCAAGTAAGAAAGCCTGGCGGGGGAGGGTATCTGTCTCATCGTGGGGCAGTCTGGGGAAGGAGTTGCTTAACCTTGCTGGGGCAGTCACAAAGCCTGAAACCCCTAGTAAAGGAAGCCTGGGGGGGGGGGAGCTGGGCAGAAGCAGCGCCCCACCCATCTTTCTCATGACTACACGGGAGAGCCCTCTGTGGCCTCAAGACCCTTGTAAATCAGTAAATAGGAGACATATAGAGAGATATGTAGATATAGATATTCCTTCCATAAAATATAAAACATTTTCTGCCAAAGGAGTCAGGTTGAGCTGTACACAGACATGATAGTAGAGCTTCCTTGTCTCTAGGGGAGGGTGTGTCCGTTTTTGAACCAGTTTTCACAGGCATGAATTCCTAACAATACATTCTCCTGTTATACCTTGCTTGCACTGGAGGTTTGGAAAGATTTTGTTTGTTTCATTTAACTGCTACTTTCAATATTTCAAGATTGCTGGTTCCCGTGTTGTTGGGGAAGGGAAGCAAGAATAGTCCCCAAGAAATCATAAATTGCATTATTATAGATCTGTATCCAGAGTCGATCTCCCTCTTTGTGGTTGTAATAATTGCTATGTGTTTAGGGCCACTTTGGAGCCTAGATTTTACTGAACCAGTTTCTACAGAATATTTATGCTCTGAAAACTTTGCCAATATAAACTTTTTAATGGGAACTCGTGTTGCATAGCAGTCACCGCAGGCTGCCCGTTGTTGCGTCTACTTTAGCCAGTACTGTGAGTGGCAGACCCTGCAGCCTGGTGTTCACACCTATACAGTGAGTGGCAGACCCTGCAGCCTGGTGTTCACACCTGTACAGTGAGTGGCAGACCCTGCAGCCTGGTGTTCACACCTGTACAGTGAGTGGCAGACCCTGCAGCCTGGTGTTCATGCCTGTGCAGTGAGTGGCAGACCCTGAAGCCTGGTGTTCACACTTATACAGTGAGTGGCAGACCCTGCAGCCTGGTGTTCATGCCTGTGCAGTGAGTGGCAGACCCTG
>NC_034594.1:139476475-139556475 GCF_900095145.1 Mus pahari
CAGTGAGTGGCAGACCCTGCAGCCTGGTGTTCACACCTATACAGTGAGTGGCAGACCCTGAAGCCTGGTGTTCATGCCTGTGCAGTGAGTAGCAGACCCTGCAGCCTGGTGTTCACACCTATACAGTGAGTGGCAGACCCTGCAGCCTGGTGTTCTCACCTATACAGTGAGTGGCAGACCCTGAAGCCTGGTGTTCATGCCTGTGCAGTGAGTGGCAGACCATGCAGCCTGGTGTTCACGCCTGTGCAGTGAGTGGCAGACCCTGAAGCCTGGTGTTCATGCCTGTGCAGTGAGTGGCAGACCCTGAAGCCTGGTGTTCGTGCTTGTGCAGTGTTCTCTCACAGACGCATGATGCTGTGAGGGTAGGTTAGGAGGGCGACTTCTCAGTATTTTGGAAAGAACTGACCAAGACTAAATCCACATCTAAAACACCAAGAAGCTGCTAGTTCCAGGATTGAAAGAGCATGTCTCTGTGGCTTAAATGTTGAATTTCCTGGAGTAGAGATGGGGTAGGCTTTTTTATTAGCATACAAAGAATTAAGTTTCATTATGGCATTTTTCAAACAAAAAGTTTACTGTGGTTTTTCTTCACACACACACCCCCCCGCCCCCCTTAGTCCCAGTTCCTTCCTGTGCCCTTCAACCCCAGTAGCCTCCTTTCTGCTTTCAGGTTACATGTGACCTCTTGACCTCTCCCCTCTTTCTCAACAGCTCTTGTTTCTCTCTCACTCAGTCCCCTGCCTAGTTTCAGAGTCTGTACCTATTCTCTTACACACACCCGTTTACAAACTTACAGACACCAGAAGTTAGTCAGCATATGAGAGAGCATGAGATTTGTGTGTGGGTGAGTGTGTATGTGTGAGTATATGTGTGAGTGTGTGTGTGAGTGTGTGTGAGAGAGTTTGTGTGTGTATGTGTGAGTGTGTATGTGTGTGAGTTTGTGTGTAAGAGTGTGTGTGAAAGAGTTTGTGAGTGTGTCAAAGTGTGTGTGTAAGTGTGAGATAGAGTTGTGTGTGAGAGTTTGTGTGTGAGAGAGTTTATATGTAAGAGCATGTATGAGAGTGTGTGAGAGAAAGAGTTGTATGAGAGTGTGTGTGTGTGAGAGAGAGAAAGAGAGTTGTGTTTGAGTTGTGTGTGAGAGCATGTGTGTGAGTACATATGTGAGAGTGTGTGTGAGTGTATATGAAAGAGAGTTGTATGTGAGAGTTTGTGTGTGAGCATGTGTGTGAGTGTGAGAGAGAGGTATATGTGAGTGTGTGAGAGCTTGTATGTATGTGAAAGAGAGTGTGTGTATGTGAGTGTGTGTGTATGAGAGTTTGTGTGTGTGAGAGTGTGTGTGAGTGTGTGTATGAGAGAGTTTGTGTGTGTGAGTGTATGTATGTGTGAGAGAAAGAGTTTGTGTGTGTGATCAGAGTGTGTGCGTGTTTGTGTGTGTGTGTGAGAGAGAGAGAGAGAGAGAGAGAGAGAGAGAGAGAGAGAGAGTATATTTGGGGATTTGTTTTTGTCTTTCTGAGTCCAGGTCACCTTAATTTAATGTACTTTGTGGATCCACCTATTTTCTTGTAGATTTTATAATTTTATTTCTTTTATGGTTAAGTAAAATTCCAGTGGATACATGTGCCATGTTTTCATTCTCCATTCTACTGTTGATGGACTCCTGGCTAGTTCTATTTCCTTCTTGTTGTAAGTGATGCAGCAACATGGATGGATAGATGTCTCTGTGGTCTGATATAGAATCCTTTGGGTATATATGCCTAGGTGTGATAGGGTAGTTGTATGGTATGGTATGCTATGGTATGGTATGGTACTTCTATTTTAAGTCTTTTTAGATGCCTCCATATTGGTTTCCATAATGGATATATCAGGTTTACACTCCCAACAACACTGAATAAGGGTTCCTCTTTCCCCACAGCCTGCAGCATTTCTTGTCGGTTTTTTTTTTTTTTTCCTTGATCATAGCCATTCTGGCTGGAGTGGGACAGAATCCCAAGGTGGATTTCATTTCCATTTTCAAGGGGTAGGCTTCTAAAGGAATATTTTAGAATATGGGGTGGCCATGATGGTATAATTTGAGCTTAAACTCAAGTGACTTGGTACTTCCCCAAGGCTCTCTGAGGATTGTGGCTGGTGAATATGTGCCATGACTTGATTATTTCTAACTTGGGTCTGGTGGATCTGGTTAATGTGGTCTTCAATGGAGTGCTCAAAATCTTCTTCCAGCAAAGAGAGCCATTGGTTTCTCAATCAGTCTACAGGGAACACAGTTTTCCCAAGTGACCGGATATGCAAGCACCACAGAGGAGACAAGGGAGGGACAGAGACGAGGCTCTGGAGGAGCATGCACGCAGCTGAAGTCTGAAAGGCAGATAAGGGCCTGTGGGGAAGGATCACATAACAGTCTAAAAAGGGGAGAGTTAAGGTCAGCTCTTCATGACCACGGGGAGTTGGGAGTTTCTCTGTGTCTTCTTCATACTTCATGGGTATGCAGAGGCTGTCCAGCGGAGGCAGGAGATCAGCCCAGAAGCTCAGCCCAACCAACACCCAAGGGATTTCCTGGGTGAGGTTTGAGCAGGAATGGAGCTTTCTTGCCAGGAATGAGTGGGGCGAAGCTGAGACCAGGGGAAAGGCTGTGGCTAGATAGCCTCTCCTGCACGCTGTCTTCTTGAGCTGTAAAGGGCTTCTCCCAGTATGGGCTCAGCCCTGCCCATCTGGAGAGCGTTGGCTTAGGTGAAATTTAAGAGGTTGTATCTCACGCCTGACTTTCAAGAGAGAGTCCTTATCTAGTTCCCTGCTCCTCCAGTGCCACAGCTATTGAGCATCTGGCTAGCCCCCCACCTCTGAGACCCACTCACCCCCATCCAAGCTGCTCTCCATCTATTGAGAAACCTACTGGTTTCGAGTTTACAATCTCCATGCTGCTAACTCCTATGAAAGGCTCACCTTTTCGATGGACCACATATGTCTGACAGACAGCTTTCTGTCCTGATTAACTTCTTTTAGTCCCCACTCTCTTTCCAGCTGTTCCTACCTCTGTCTTACCTTACAATTCTTACTTTATATCACTCAAAATATGCATTTCCCTTCTCATTCTACACTTTCTCTGAGTAACTCCGTCCACCCCAATAGCAGCAGATGCTCCGTGTCTGGTATGCGGCCAGGTGCATGTGTTTGTGTGCAGTTCTGCTTGACTGGTGGAAAGGTATCTCTGGCTTAAGATTTCTACTCTTCAGGCATTTTTTGTTTATTTCTTTTGGTGCCGGTGTTGTTTAATCATTTGAGAAGGATTGTACTATGTAGCCCTACATAGTCTGACACTTAGTATGAGTCTGAAACTACTGGCCTGGAATTTGTGACAGTCCTCCTAATTTCACCTGCTTTGGTCTCCTGCACGCTAGGATTACAGCACTGAGCCACCACACCCAGCTTCTCTCTTAAATGTTTGCTCTCCACTGAAACATTCACCGTATTTCTCCATCCACTGTCCTTCCCCATCTTACTGAAGAGTACCCCCACCCCTGAGTTACGCAAGCCAAAACATCTCGGTGTCATTCCAGATATTCCTTCACTCGTCCAGTCTGTCGTCAGACCTACTGACCCCTCTCTGTGTCCCTTTGTGTGTTCATGGCTGCCATCTTCTGCTTTCCACCCGTACTTACCAGCTCCATCCTTGCTCTTCCCTCCAGGCTCTCCCCACACAGCAGGCAGAGTGATCTATTACAAACACAGATGAGCTCACTTTCCTGCGTAAACTTTTTAGTGTCTTCTCCTCATCACAGGTGGTATAAAATGTATAAAACACTTTCCGCTCTGGATTTCTGTTTTTAAGCCATGTCAGATGTCCCCCAGGTCTCTGGTGGAACTGGCTTTACCCAGCTCAGAGCATCGCCCCAGGCTGGCCTGTGTCTGAAATGCTCCTCCTGCTTACCATGGTCTATCTAATTCCCGTTCATCATGCAAGTCTCAACTGCCCCTCAGCGGCCACCATTGACTTCACAGTTTCAGTGGGGTTCTCTAGTTCTGCTCTTCTATTTCTATACCTACAACCAGGGGAGTGCAACGGTTCACTAACTTCCTACACGTATCACGAAAGTAGATATTATATCTGCTGTGTCCTTCGTGAACACTGCCTGGACCATAGAAGATATCCAGTAAGCATGTGATGTTGTTAAATACATGAACCATTTTTATCACTTTTAATCACCGGTGTCCCCTTCAACAGACCGTGTCTCTTCAAAACCAGCTTTTCATGTGAACCCTCAGTGTCATCCACAGAACTGATACCCCGGTGACTGCTTAGCACTGACACACATCCTAAATGCCCTGAGCTTCTGTGCGCATTGTGTTCTGGACTTCACTGGAAGGTTTGCTTCTCCGCATATGGCTTGTATCTTTCACCTCCTCTGTCTCAGCTGGGTTCTGCCACTGAAGCCTAACTCTTATCTCACCCACCTGCTGTAAAATGATACTTAGTGTCCACCCAAAGAAACATGTGGTAGGAACCCTGTAGCCACTGTTCCACCTGAGCCGTGATCTATGGGGACAGAGACATGAAGGTCTTGCTTGGTTGAGCTGTGTTCCCCTAAACTAGTGTTCACCTTTCTGTTTCAGGATCTGTGCTGCTGTATTGGGGGGGGGTGGTGTTTGGAGAGTGGCCCTCACTGATGGGCACCCCTTCTTTCAGCATTTGCCATTTCTTCAAGGGATCAAGTGAGTCCCCACAGCCATGATCCCCTTCCCATTACTATAGAGAGGCTCAGGAAGCACAGGGGACCCTAGTCTAGAGAGAGAGAGAGGGAGGGAAGGAGGGAGGGAGGGAGGGAGGGAGAGAGAGAGAGAGAGAGAGAGAGAACAAGCAAGCATCAGGTGGGAGACAAGATCCAATTCCTTGCTGCATGTCCTGAGTGCCCTTGAAGGGGAGATGGCCTAACCCTTTTCCTCTAATCTCCTCCTCCATCTCTGCAAAAGAGGAGCAGCAGAGGATTAACTGGTTTTATCAGCAAAGCATTAAGCTCCCTAGAGATAAAGCACAACTCCCAAAGGGACAGAGAGCGTACACATGGTTGGAGGAAAGGTAGAAGGAAGGAAATGAGATGTACTTTGTGCCTGGGTGCTAGACTGTGGCTGCAGGGGGAGGGTGGGAAGGGGCAAAGCAGAGAGAGGGTAATCTGAGGGCACTGGCCTGTAGGATACAAATGACCTTCCGCTAGGCAGCAGGAGTACAGGATGTCTTTGGGGGCAGGTCCCAGGTTCGCTCCTCCTAGCCTCCTGTGTCTACCTTGTTGCATTAAGAAAAGTTGCAGAGGATAACAGAAGCCACTATTTCTATTAACATTCAGTGGGAAGTGGCTACAGTTTCGAAGTTGATCATTACTGATTCCTTTAAGAAGAAGAAAAACTGCAATAGGAAATGATCAGAAGAGCATTCAGGTGACTACTCCAGAGAGGGGCAGAGGTCACAGAGCTGAGGGTCTCTGAAAGGGACCTGCTGGAGCCTGACCTCCAAAAGCAGAGATACCCACAAAGTGAGGTCAGCACCCACAGAGGTACTGTGGGCCACATTTCTGCAGGTTCAAATCCATAGGATGTTTAAGGACTGGCTCCAGAGTTGTCACGGATTTCGGTATAAAGCAGGTGTTGACATGTGTGGGAGAATGTCTGGAAAATCTGGGTGGTTTTGCTTGAGGGGAGACATAAATAGCACACACCATAAACATAAAACCACATGCTCTATGTATTAGAGGCCTGTGTGTGTGCCACAAGACTGAGTCCCCGCCTTATGTGGCCTCAGGGCAACCTTACCCAGCAAGGGAGGCTTCCCTAGAACAAGGTTCAGGGAGGCTTAGCAACCTGCCTGAAGCTTCACAGCCAGCAAGAGGCCCAGCCAGGAAGCCAGCCTGTTGGTCCCTGGCCCCTCCATTTCTAATGGACCACTTTGCCTTCCAGGAAGGAGGCTTTCCAGACTTGCTCCGCTAAATAAATATAATGAACTTAGTCTTGTTGTTTTTCACTGGTTTGTGAATTTCCTCGGTGCTTTGCAACTGAGTTCAGAGAACATGGAAGCAAACCTCTTGGAGTCTCCATCTCTCCCTCCCAGAGAAGCAGTTGTGATTAACAGTGAGATCCACATCTTTGCAGGAGGGTGGGAACAAAGAGAGTAGGGAATGAGCTCCAACCATGTTCATGGTTTCTGGGAATAGAGGCGCCATCTCCAGCCATCCACACCACCCACAGTGACTGGGTTGCAGGGTTTTGGGCCCCTGCAGTTCCCCTGTGGCCCTGTGGATGACTGGGAAAGAGGAGGAGACTGCTTTCTGGTGATTCTACCCTTAGACACTCAGATGTTTTTCTGGTTCCCATAATTCATGTGCTATTCCTTTCATTAAAACCCATCAGACCAGCACTGGTGGGTGGACCCTGCTTCTAATTAAGTTCTGGGAGACACACCAATTGGAACTGTTCACCGTGCCAGTTTAAAATTTAGCTGCTGGCTCTCCAGCACAGAGCTAGAGTCAGAAGACCTGGGTTCCAGTGCCAGCTCTGAGACCTTTGGCAGGGTCTTCAAAATTCAGTGTCTAGTCTGCTTGTACATAAATGAGCAATCATGTCTAGAGTCAACTAGATCTAGGAATCAACTGAAGTGAAAACCGTGCAAAGGCGTTCCAAACTGTGGTGTGGTATGGACATGTTAGCTTGATTATCATAGGGCTTAACAGTTAGCACTGCCAGTCAGTGACTCCAGATAGGCCTGAAGGGAGAAGAAAGTTGAGGTCGTGGCTCCCTGACCTCCCTGGGCAGAGAATCATTTAGACCTTTGCGAGAACCCGAACATGGCAGCTACCTAACAGCCCTCCCCAGAGCTAGAGGAGAGGGAAAAGCTCCTCCTGAGCCTCTGAGGCTATGTTTTCCACTCATGGTGAGAGAGACACCCTGGTCCATCAAAAAGTCACCTTCCAGCTGTGCCGTACAAAGCTTTTGGGACCCTGCATTGAATTCCTGAAGCTGATCCCTGAAGCGTGGCCACTTCCTCAAGGCCACCTGCTCCTCACAGAGCCTTCTCTTGGTGACAGTATCACTTGTACTTAAGCTATAGGGTACCTCATTCGAGAAGTAGGGAACACAGTCATGCTGTTCATACCCAAGAAAGTCATGGGTGTTTCACTGTAGAGAAAACAGAAACCAACATATGAAATCATTTGTATCCCAAACTATTTTTAACATTCTTCATTCTTTCCAATTGTGATATTTTTTCACAATTTCATTTCTCTGTAAGCGGATATCTCATAATTAATCTTAGAGTAATCATGAAACAGATTTTAGGTCAACAGTTATCCCCTGTTTTAGAGAAGCAAGCAGAGGCTCAAAAAGATTCAATCGTGTGTTCCATGTCAGGATCATCCAAATGTGTTCAACAAATGCAAAGAGAAATTTCAGGCTGTTCGATAAAAACAGTAAATAAGGCTGTTCTGATGGTCTAATGGGCCATGAGTGTGGTGACCGTGTCAGTCCCATCTCTGGAGCATCCCCTGGCTTACACTCCTGGGGCCTGACCTTTTCCAGCTGGCTTGTGAACCTGTGTCAGGCCAAGGCACTCAACGGCCACCAGAGGTCTGGCTAATGGGAAACAGTAAATCGACATCCACAGTCAGCAGTCACAGCAGCCTCCTAAAGGGGCAGGCAGACCAGGGATGCCAGGGTCACAGCGGCCTCCTAAAGGGACAGGCAGGCCAGGGAGGCCAGGGTCACAGCGGCCTCCTAAAAGGGCAGGCAGGCCAGGGAGGCCAGGGTCACAGCGGCCTCCTAAAGGGGCAGGCAGGCCAGGGAGGCCAGGGTCACAGCGGCCTCCTAAAGGGNGGGCAGGCAGGCCAGGGAGGCCAGGGTCACAGCGGCCTCCTAAAGGGGCAGGCAGGCCAGGGAGGCCAGGGTCACAGCGGCCTCCTAAAGGGACAGGCAGGTCATGGATGCCAGGGTCACAGCAGCCTCCTAAAGGGGCAGGCAGGCCAGGGAGGCCAGGGTCACAGCGGCCTCCTGAAGGGGCAGGCAGGCCAGGAATGAGTGGTGTAAGGAACAGGCTTTGGCAAGGCTGAAAGATCCCAGAAACAGGTAAATTCCATCTTGCCTTGCCCTCCGCCATGGGGTGGGGAGTCAGAGGTGTCAGGGACTGGAATGTGTGAGGAGGGAGGAGCTTCAAGGGGATCAGAAATGCTGGTTCAGTAAGGAAACGGGATCAGCCCTGCTTGTTCCTTTTCTTTTTCTTTTAAACATGAGAGTCACACCATGAGTTGCCATTCCAAAATGGCAAGAACATCCAAGTCAAGAAACCGATTGTTTTCAATGACTCAACACTTCCTAAATTTTCATGAACCGACTTCACATTGTTTAGGGAAGAGGAGAGATTTGTGCCACCAAACTAAACCCCAGAGCTCGTAGTGATGACGTTTTCTTGGTCTTTGGGACCAGGGAGCCAGTCTTTTATAAGGACACCTGTCCACTTTGAGTGATTGACAAGTATCTACTTAGCATGTCTCCCTGCATAACCATAAGCAACTTAACCATCTTAATTATTACAAAGCTATTTGCTGAACGCTTAAATAGTGCCACGTGCTTTGTATGCAGTGCCTCTGAAGTAGGAACCGCCCTTGTTTTCCTCCGAATAAGATGGGGAAATAGGAACAACAGGGTTCTGGTGGCATGTCTAACATTGGGTAACTAACTAGTGGAAAAGGCGGATTTAGAAATAGTTAGAACTAATTCTAATGACTGTGATGGGCTGCCTTAGAAAAGTTGAGCAAACAAATGGATGGGTGGGTGGGTGGGTGGGTGGGTGGATGATACATGGGTGAATGCATGAATGCATGTTGACTACTCTGGACATTGATTGCTTGCTTTTGTCCTTGCTGAGGAAACCTGGGAAACAGAAGGTTTAAACCAAATTGGATATGCCTAGAGTTCTCACCTCTCAGCTGCCTAGTTCCTTCTGCTGGTCAGGATCTGATGCTAATGAGACCAAGGTCTTAGGAAGAGATCCAAGGAAGGGCAGGAATACCTGAGTCAGTGTGCTTTGTCCCTCCAGCTCCCTCGCCAGCAGCTGTCCCCAGCCAGTTCTTGTTCACAGCAAGGTTAGACCAACATAGAGTGAAACAACTAGAAAAAACCTGAAAAGGGCAGTTCACCAGAATCCTCTTTGCCTCATCAGGTGTTAGATAGCACAGTAAAGCATATGGCCTGGAAGCCCACTTTACAGACATGCACACTGGGACCCGAGAAGGGCATTGTGAGAATGTGTGCGTGAGTCACTAATAGAACCGGGATTCAGACCCAGGTCTATCTGATGCCATTGCTAGGGCTTCCATTCCCTGGGCCTTTGTGCGGCCTTACTCTGTGGGGCAAGGATGGATACATACCTAGCCGTTTAGTTTGAAAAGCAGTAAACTGGGGAGTTTACCTTCTAATTTTACACACACACACACACACACACACACACACACACACACACACCCTTGTTTGCTGAGAGTCCAAGTCTGATGGCAGAAATGATCACCCGTATCAAAGAGGAAACAGACAGAGCACAGGATGAGTTGAATCCCTTGGCAGCACAGAAGGGAACTCAGATCAACCCAAGGGATGTCTGCACAATTGCCAGGAGTAGGGACCAGGCTATTGCCAGTGTCTGTACACAGTGATTAGCAAGCTACAAAGGAGAGGGTCTCCCCAGAGACACCCATCACAGATGGCAGAAAATATGAGGTCCTGACAGCCAAGAGAGGCTGGACGTATGGAGAAACTGGGATTCAGCTGGGATGCCCAGCAATTCAGAACCCCTGTTCTCCAGCTCTTTCAGACCTACCCCACCCAACCCAGGTGCTGATGGCAAGCATGGTCCTCCTGGCTCCCTGCCCACAGACAGGCATGGTATCCTCATGTCCCCTGGCAGCCTCAAAAGAAACAAGATCCAAGTGGTGTCAAAGATGACAGATTGTGAGGGGGCCAAGGGCCCTCCCCTGACGGCAGGGCTCAGCTGGGAGGCCCTGGAGAGCAGAACAGATGGGGGACGTCCGAGAGGGATATCCTAGCAGCCTGGGGACTCTGTCTCTGTTGTGGCTTTTGGTTGGGCTTTATCCATTTGGTTTTTTTAGCATTTTCTTTTGGTGTTAAGGGGGTTTAGCCTAGGGATCTGATGGTGCTGTGTCTGCTTATTCCAAAGAAGAGGGGCTGCAGGGAACAGGTCCAAGCCACTCAGTTGTGCTTCAGTCTTTTCATGACTTAAGGGTAGAAGAACACTGTCAGAGGGGATAGTGTAGACTTTCCAGCAGTGTGTCACAACTCCAGAACTGTCACCTGTAACTTTCCAGGCCATGTCTCAGGAGGACTCGAGAAATCCAGGGCGATGTCAGGTGCTCAGCTTCCCCTGACTCGACCCTATTCCAACCTTCCTCCCACTCTCAGAGACTGCACTAAGACCCAGTTCCTGTCTTGCCTGGAGGGGGATGCAGCCTCAGATCGCCTGGGCAACTTAGGCCCCTGTTATCACCACCTGAGTGGCATGGTCTTCGTAGGTCCCGTAACTCCAAAACGCCCTGATGCCTGGGTAGCCTGGGATTTCTTAGTATTTGCTGCCAGGCTCCCGCTTGCTTTTGTCAAGATCTGCTTGGCCTGTCTTTGTGTCTGTTGCAACTTCTAGTTGTCAAGTTCTGACCCACCGCCCTCAGCCTGTCACCTTTTCAGACCATTAGGCCCCACTGGCAGGGTCTCCTGAATCCTCTGATTTTTAATTAATCAATATCCTCCCTTGGGCTCACCTACCTGAGGCTAGGAGACAAATGCAGAGGGGGGGCCACAACTGGAGCAGCAACACTCTACACCCTAAAAGCAGGAACTCCCATCCTCCCAGGAGCCCATGAACTTCTGAGCCTTGGTGAGCAGCTACTTTCCAGAAGAAAACTCTCCCCTAAATGGCCGTTAATGAAATTTACCCATGAAACTATAGCTCTGGGTCCTACGTATTGGATCATGGTATTGAGGACTTGGACGAGGAAGGTTTGGGATCCAAAGAGATAGTTGTGGGCAGAGAGGGGAGGACAAGTCAACGAGCTTTGAGGACCATTTCTTTACCCAAATTCCTGGCATGGTAGGGAAGAAGTTGAAGAACATGGTTTTCTTCCCTTCTTGGGAACCATTAGAAGGCCCTGGATATCAAAAGCAGACACTTATGATGTTAAAAAAAAAAAAGAAGAAGAAGAAAATAAACGTACGACACCTAAGGACCCAAAGAAGCCAAGTGGGGCTAGGTCCTTCCTCAAGCTCCTCAAAAATTCTTAACCTTTTGCCTTGCCTAAGTGACATCAGACTCCAAGTGAAGTCTGAAGTGAATTCATCAGCTGGGTATCTCCAGATGTGGATGCACTGTCAGTACTTAGACAAGAGCAGATGCACTCTCAAATCCAAACACAACTGTGTCCAGGTCTATACCTTGAGAGAAAAACCCCTGTGTGGATGCTGAGAGACTTTACAAAGGTTTGTAATAATACAAAAACTATTAACTTTTATTTTATGTGTATAAGCATATGTACCTGCTACTTCCTGAAGTGGTGGGTCACTTACATTGGCAGCCAGAATTATGTATGTCCCAGAATCTCAAACAAAGTTTCCTAGAATGTTTTTCTGCTTTCATACATAAGCATAAACACTGGAAGATATTTTAGTGCAAATCTTGCTGACTAAACTGGAGCTCCCAGCCCACAGGTTCCAAACTAGGTCATAGTCTGGGGTCTGGGTTACACCATCCACCTTCCACATGGTTCTGATTTGCCTCTGTAGATGTTTAAAAGAAGCTGTGTAGGAAACTTGTCATTGCTCAGACTTGTTGCAAAGGTTGCATAGATGCTCTGTGTTCTAGATTATTGTATCTTGAAAATGTTGCACATTCTAGATGATTCTACCTTCTTGGACTGCCAGTCACAGAGAGGGTCTTGTAAAGTCTCTCTACTCTGAAGTATTCATGACACCTTTTCTGTTTTTCAATTTTTAGCTTTACAGGATATTTTTTAGGCTGAGTCTTCTTATGTCTTGAGTTTTCAGTTTTTTTGCTTCATTTTGGACTCCCAGGAATTTATTTTGCAAACTCAGCCACGCATTAAGAAGAAAGCGTAATAAGGAAGATTTTTCCATGATGTTTAGTTTATCATGGTTTACTCGATAGATCCTTCATTACTCGATTATGGAAAGGAGTTTTTGCTTTTTGTGATTACCCTTACTGGATTGAGTGGGTATGTTATCAAATAAATTCGTGTCAAGGCAGCACTCTTAGAAGAAGTACTGCTCTAGGCATTCTGTATTAGGAATTGAGATGAGAGCCAAGGCACTGCCAGTCACAGAGAGGGTCTGATTGAGACCAAGGTCAAGGGAGCCCAGCAATCACCTCTGCTATGCACTTGACACAACCAAAGTCATTGATGCCCCAGCAGATCTGGTTCTTTTTCTGACGTATTATAAAGGACTCTGATGAATGGCAGTGCTCTCTGTCACCCGGCTGTCACCCGACTGTACGTACTCTAAGGCCCAAACTACTACGATGAGCTGAAAGATTCTTCTAGAAAGAAACCTACATTCCTAAGATGCCTCTAGGCTCGCTGGAGTCCAGCGATCCTCAGTATCTCCCTGGAGCAGCAGAGAGACACACGCAGCTGGCTCCAAGTTTACTGCACCTGTTCTCTGGCCTTGCCCCAAGGGCTCATTTTGCACTGGCATTTGGCTTCTGGCAGGCAGGAGCTTGTCTGCTTCCTTCTCTTCCAGATGGCTCTGAGAAAGACCAGCAGAGGAGGGGATGGGGTGGAGATAGAAAACAGGACCAGGAAGCAAAATGCCCTCCATTTGGAAGATGCAACCAGGGACTCCTAAGGAGGCACTTATGCTTTAAGTCAGCCTGGCACTTGATGGTCTGACTCTAGAGGGGGGGAGCAGAGCACAGGACCCCTGCTTTGAATTATTCTGCAGCACAGCTATCTCAGGTTGGTTGGAACCATATACACCTACACACTCATAAGCATTATAAACAAAGGAGCAAAGAAACAAGCTAGAAGGCCAGGCTGGAACCAAGTCAGGTAGAGATACTGCTGTGGGTGGCTTGTGGAGCACCCACAGGTTGTAGGGCATTAGAGATTGGGGATGGAGTTATCCTCCATAGCACACATGGGCAAACCAGGGTTCAGCAAGCAGAACTCAGCAGACAGGTTTATAGAGTTAGGACGTGCTGACGCTCCCTATCTGATTCCACACTGAGTGTCCCCTTAAATAGCTAGTGCCTGGGGGTGAGGGGCAGTGATTTTCAGAAGCTAAAGGATTGGAGACTTCAGTGCAGTGCCTCTATTGCACAGGTAAGAGAACCAATTAAAAGGAAAGAAGGGGGGCTGCCCAAGGTCACTCAGAAAAAAACCGAGAGGTGCGAAAATGATGGAGCTTCTTTTAAAAGTCTGTGTTCCAAAATATTTTAATTCAGTTCATCTCATTTTTATGAGTGCTTAACATTTCTCTTAGAAACCCACTCTATCATGGAATGACAGTCTATGGGCATGGCCCAGCCTAATAGACAATTAATTGTGTAGGGAAAAAGAATCTCAGGCCCTGTTTTCATTTTTGCCTGTGCCTCTTGGTTCAAAGACACAGAATGGGTTCTCTCCTTCTGCTTAGTTTCCATTAAAAAAATGTGAGCTGACTTCTACAGTCCTCCCTGTTAACTATCCATCACTGGTACCTAGTAACAAGCAAGGAGAAGGAAGAAGAGGAGGAGAAGGGAGAGGGGAAGGGGAGGGAGAGGAGGAAGATGAGGAGGGGGAGGAAGAGGAGAAGAAAATGAGCATGAGATGCTAAGTGTTTACACAAACTTGAACTCATGTATAGCTCATTCAAATTCGTATTACCTCCATTCCACATGTAAAGAAATGGGGACTTTCGAAAGATCTAGTAACTTACCCAAGCTCATAATGCAAAGAATTCTAAATGAACACCTAATTGCCAAGCATATAGGTGTTTATCTTAAAAAAAAAAAGTAAATATCAAATTGTAAATAAGATTTGAAACAACCGTAAACCAACAAATGGTTGGAACATTTCAAACAAAACCACTGCAGACACTCTTCCCAGATTGAAACTGTACAAAAGGTATTGACAATCCAGCCACAAGCCAAACACTATGAAATATGTCAAAGCATTGAGTTCCTTAAGTGTTCAGCTCTCTGGACCCCTCATAGCATCCTGTGTATCCCTCAGAGCTTCCCCGGTAGGTAGAACACAGTGCTGAAGATCCACTGTGTTAAAGTTGAAGGTCTAACTTAACAGAAGGGGTGTGACTCAGTAGAATCACAAGATCCAGAAACCAACAGCCAAGAATTCATTACCCTTGACTCTCCTCTCATAAGAGACAACATGTAGAAAGCATGGTCCAAGGAATCTTAGTAAGTAGGTTCAAACCCTGCCATCAACCACCTAACAACATCTCTATCTGCTTCTCTACCTAGAAGAAAGGATAGTAACGTTCCTACTTGTGGCATGGTCATAATGGTCATGAACCATCTTCATGTACTATAGCCACTAATAAGTTCTATTAATAACTTCATGCTCCAATAAATAATCTCCTATATCCTCCCCACCAAAGAATAGGTAGACAAATATTAATTGAATATCCGTTATATGGTAAATGTTCATGGTATGAATCCACCAGTTGGTTTGGAATTACCTAGATGTACACCCCAGTACTTAATACCAAGCACGTTTGCCATGGGTAACTTCCAGTGAGTGAAGCCTACTCTAAGCCAGGCAATCCAATAGACCCATGAAGACCTTGACACACCATACATTGCCTTTGCATCCAGCCTTTTGCAGGCAGAATCTTGCCAGTTCCTGACATTGCCTTGTGTGGTTCTCACTTGGTTCGGAAGCTCCAGGCAAAGCCATCTGCAGCCCTGGAAGGAGTCTACTGTCCCTCCTGCTCACTGATCCTGTCTAGAAGCTATTATCTTGGCATGGTGAACCACAGCATGCCAGTAGGAGAGGGCATCTCTTACCATTGACAGCTCTAAGGCTATCTGCCCTAATCAGCCTTCCCTGTTCTGATGTCCAACAGGTTTCCCTGTGTCCAGAGCGGCCCGTACTGTGCTAAGCTTTCTTCCCCACTGAGCATCTTTCCATGGCTGAGGCTCTTTTTGATCATCTCCTCTTAGACCTGGTTTCTTCTGAACTCCAGCCAGGCAAGAATGAACTAAAAGCTCTAGGGTAATGAGCTCAGAATTCTGGGAACCCCAATAGCTTTTATGTGTGTCCCGGGTGGTTTGAGGACCTTGGAGTCAGACCTACGAGAAATTGAACAGACCATAAAAAAGACAGAAGTGGCCAACCGAGCCTGAGTGCTGAGTACAGAGAGAGAGATGAGGGGTCTGAAGCAGTGATGACTGTTTAGTGTAACTCTGCATGGCTCTGAGTGGAGTTGATGCAGATGTTCAGCTAGTGGCTGCTCTCTTTGCCAAGATCAATAGTTTTCAACAAGTGGGTCGTGGCCCCATTGAGAGTCAAACACCCCTTTCACAGGTATACCAGATAACCCTCAGATATTTGCATTCTGATACATAACAGCAGAAAACTTACAGGTGGCAATGAAAATAACCTTTATAGCTGGGGGTCATCACAATGTGAGGAACTATACTCATGGTCCGCAGGATTAGGAAGGGTGAGAAGCACTGGCCAAGAGCTTAGCTGAGACGTCTCCTAGGGTTTGTCATTCTGATGCCTTCTGGATATGGAATTTGAGCATTAGTTTAATGTGTACCCTGACCCGTTGTGTATTCTCTAACTTTCTGACTAAACCATCTTGGAAACTTTCTAGGCTCCAACCCCTGCCCCCTTAACTTCAAACCTTCGCCTTTGTCGGAACGAAGCTTGGACCTCACAGTACTGCTTTGACTTGTGTTGCTGGTTACCAAGTCTTCTAACACCGGGAAACAAGAACAACTTACTTTTCATCCCTCTTCATTACCAGAGAAATGTATCATCTTAAGTAGCCCATTAGTTGGTCTTGATTCATTATTTTATCAAATGTCTTTAAGATTTATATTAACCACTGTTCTAAGCATGGTGAGGGAGGGGTTAACAATGGAATTTTTAAGTTTAACTCAGAGACAGATAGATATAATGCTTGATGTCCTAAAGTACCATAAAATGTTATATGAGGAACAGAAATTAATTCTCGGGGTCGAAGGCCTTTGTAAGAAATGGTGGTCATTGTGGACTCTGGGGCCCTCAGGGAAGATGCTGAACCAGCCAAGCTGTGCTGATATTTATCCCTCATCCAGGTTCTATGTGCATACTGAGTTTCCCTTCAGTGACTTCCCTTTGCTCCTCCCAGTAGCTGTATGAGAAGGGCAGAGAATGTATCATTGGTGTTGCCCATGAAGAAACTGAGTCTCTGAGAAAGTCTATGATTTGTCCACAATAGGGGGAGAAGACAAAAGACTGAAGAAGTATCTCTGACTCACTGGCCACCTCTGGTCTACGTTATCATCCCACTGGCCTTAGGGTTCTGAATTTGAATACCCCCTTAATTGGCAACCAACAAGAAGAAAGCTCTCCTTTGGAAAGCTTGCATGAATGGGCTCTGCCGAATGCCAAGAATGGGTCTGACTTGGGCCTGTCTGTGAGTCTGTAGAAGTTCCAAGACTGGACATTTTGCTGACTTTAACTAAGAAAATGCACTGTGGCCTATCTTTGAGTCATACAGCAGCTAGAAGGGACTTTGGAGAAATATCTAAATCCTGTCTTCCCCTCCTCCCCACAACCCAGAGGCAGGTGACTGTCTCCTCCCTGCAGGCCTGTGTTCCTGCTGTCCACTGAGAAGCCCTCTTCCCTGTTTAAAAACCTAGACAAAGTGCAAGCATAGCCTTGGGCATCAGCTTGCAGAATGCTTGGATGGAAGATGCCAGGCATACTCTGGGAGGTTGGGTCAGAGACAGTGACGTGAGATAACAAAGCTTTCTCAATATAAAATCCCCAACCCCCAGTCTATGTTGTGTGAGGGCGCCCTCCAAATTGTATAAGTGAATTTGGATCCGAGTTTATGGAAGTGGGAGGAATCTGAAGTAGAGATGGTGATTCCTGCGTCATGGCTTCCTGAGTCTCTGTGTATGAGAGAGGAATTCGTCATCTATACCCCGAGACCGTCCTAAATGGTGACTACTACAGTGACTAGCGAGGACGCCTCTGACTTGAGAGGATTTGTCCCAACTGCCTTCCTGTCTTCTTTGACAGAGTTTATGTTTTAGTTACGTTTCTTGTTGATGTAAGAAAATAACGTGAGAACAGACACTTAAGGAAGGGTTTGTTGTACTCAGTCTGTCGTGGTGGGAAGATGACGGAGCAGGAGCTTGAGACAGCTGGTCACATTGCATCTAGTCAGGAGGCAAAGGCTTCTAGTTTTCTTTCTGTTGCTGTGATAAAGGTCATGGCCAAAGGCAATTTGCCTCACGTGGTCCAAGTCACAGTCTGGGGGAGGGCAAGGCATGAACTCAAAAGTGGGAACCTGGAGGTAGGATCTAAAGCAGAGGCCGTGGAAGAATGCTGCTCACTGGCTCGCTCCTCTCACTGGCTCACTCCTCTCACTGGCTTGCTCCTCTCACTGGCTAGCTCCTCTCACTGGCTTGCTCAGCCTGCAGTCCTTAACAACCCAGGACCACCCACAGAGGACTGGGTCCTCCCACATCAATCATTAATCAAGACAACACCCCACAAGTTCCCTCTTCTCAGAGGGCTCTAGCTTGTGTGAAGGGGATTGAGTAATGAGCCAAAACAGAGAAAGTGCCCAATGCAGCTGGTGAGCTCTCCTAGGATTCATCAGTCCAAGACCCCAGCCTAGGGATGGTGCCACCCACATTTAAAGTTGTTCTTCCCACCTCTGTTAACCCAGTCTACCTCCCTCACAGAATGCTTAGAGGTTTATTTCCATCATAATTCTAAGTCCCATCAAGTTGACTGTTAAAATTGACCCTTACAGTTTGAGATGCAAAGGAGCGGGTACTAGGGCAGTTGTGTGCCTTCAAATTTAAATTGTGGCTAGTTCCCCCACACTCCACCCCACTCCTGGGTTTTCAAAGAAACCCCACATTCTTTATGAACAAGGGCAAGAAGAGAGGTTGCCTTTTTAAGGGGAAGATGAATGAGTTCTCAAAGAAACCTCTATTTCAGGTACCATGAGGACCAGAGGAAGATGTCTTGTAGGAAGGAATGGCAGGCCTCTCTTCCCTGTGCGGTGTACCTTTAATGTTCCCTACCGCAACTGAAGATTATGCCCTGAAGGAAGTGAGTTTACACCTCTTTACTGAAGAAAATAGCTGAGATTTCAAAGATAAACAGCCACCCACTCCCTGTCTATCTGGAGCGGAGCAGTTTAAGATGAATGGAGACCTCTGTCTTCTCCATTCCCCGCCCACCCTGTCTCTCTCTGATCCCTCCTGCTCCATCGAGAGGACAGCCAGCCTCCTCCTCCCCATCCCTGCCTCGCACCTTTAGAGGGAGGCAGGGTAGACTCGGGCTGATCCTTCCGGAAATATTTCATGCTCACATGCCTCCCTTGCCTAGAAGCAGTTTCAGGGTTCCTGTGACTCTGGATTTCAGTCGCTTTCATTGTCTACAAATTAATTGCCATCTGTTGATTTCATTTCTATGACACCCACGTCAAGATCATTCATAAGGAGAATGAGACCACTCCTAGACTCCTCCCTTACAGCTTCCTCATTCAAATGGCTGAGCCTGAATCTGTGAAAATGTCATGTTCTCTCTCTCTCTCTCTCTCTCTCTCTCTCTCTCTCTCTCTCATCTATCCTCTCTTCCTCCCTCCCCTTTCCTCTTTGTCTCCCCTTTCCCCTCCTCTCTCTCTCCCCTGTTCCTCTCTCCCTCTCTCAACTTGTGGGCTGTCAGGCAATCTTGAGTTTTGTGGCATGTACCGGCTCTTCTTTCATCCTTTGAGAAGGATGATTGTTTCTGGAACTTTTCATTTGAGCCAAGGGTTTCCCCTGTGCCGTTTGTCAGCTCTTCGGGCTGCCTCGCCTTTAGTTAATGAGACTGCACCCTTTTTGTTTTTATCCAAGGTGCCCAGGCAGGCTGTGGCTCATCTGAGCTTCAGCTCGTGAGAACATTGCTCCCGAGCCATCTTTTGGACCCTCCCTACCACGCATCGAAGGGTTCAGATAAGGACTGCACAGGTGCTCTGTGGGCTGTGTTGGGCACAGGGCCAACACACACATACACACACACACATACACACACACAGAGTTTACCTAAGACTTCTCAGCTTTCAAGAGCTGCAGCTTGAATCCAGTGATCTGGCTCCAAAGTTTAGGACATACATTCCTGGGGCTCTGTACCCACATAAAGCACTGTGTCGTCAGCCAAATCACAGCCATTCTAGAAGGCCTCCTGAACTGGAGAACCGTGTGCTGCTATCCAGGTTGGAATCTGGAGCCTGATCCAGGCCACGAACATGATCATTCTCGAAGCTAATCCCTTTGTCCACCCATCTTCCCAGAATTATCTTACTTGGCAGATCTTCCAGTCCGGTGCTTCACCACTCCCATAGACCTGAGTTGTTCAGAACACCAGAACTTCCTTTACGTGAAATCTAGCCCCTCCCTATTTGTATTTCTATTCATGGCACAGTGTCTCCTCGTGACCTACATAGGTATACACCCACACAAGACAACTTACGCCTCTTCTGTGCAGATGTGACTCAGGTCAGAGCACAGCTGGTCATCCTCCAACCCAGTCTGACCTTTTGAGAAACTCAGGGCAAGGAAATTCAGGCCCTGTCCCCGATGACCTGCCCTGCTGGGATGTGGCGAGCACAGTGCAACTTTTCATGACAAGCCCTTGCCCACCTGCCTCCCTCCCTTCCTCCCAGATCCACAGAGCATCAGCCCTCCTCCAGAGTGTATGGGTCTGGTATGAAAACCTGTGCCCATCAGGAAGACACAGAGGGCAATGAGAGTTGTCATAGATCATGCGTCCAGATAGCAGCCAGGTCAGAGGTGGTTGCCCTGTGTCTGTCTGTCTTTCACACTTTGTGCTGATGGACACCAACAAAACACCTCCAAACTGGACCGTTTCTGCCACATAAAGTGGAACTCAAGATCCTGCTTTACTAATTAGGAAAATGCTTGTTAAGTACCTGTTATTAGCCCAGCTGCCAGACATAGTAAATAACTAAGAGTAGTGTTAATAATCTCCCCCTTAGACAAAGGCTATCTAATCATGTGAAAGCAACTCATGAAACGGTACTCAATCTTCTTTCTGTGGTTGGATGATCTGTGTGACCAGAACCTCAGGGAGGTATGTCTTGCTCCATACATAGAGTAACACCGATTTCCCCAGACCACCAGAGCGCTCCCAATATTGTCTCCCTGTTACCCAACTGTGTGATGACTGTGTCTGTTGCAAGAGATCATCAGATCTGTGTCCCTTACAGACAGATGTCCTCAGTTCCCAGATCAGCCTTTGACCCCCTAGTAAGCCATCCTGGAGGGATCATGCCGGGGCCTCCTTTCTGAGTGTTCACCTCCTCACTGGCCTATGGTGTCAAGGGGGCAGTCCTGACCATCAGACAGACACACATGTGGTAGACATTTATTGTCCCCTCTAATTCAACCACTTTTGCTTACAGGAGGGTTGTAAGAGCAGATAAAGTCTCAGGTGGACTCTTGGTTGCCTCTGATTACTCCTAAGTCATGGTCTCTTAATTTGGAGAGAAAAAAAAAATGGATGCATGGTAGTAACACCTCCCTCACAGGGTTGTTTTCAAAATGAACATAGTTATAAGAAGCTATTGTGTAGACTTCAAGGCCTTTCCGCTCCATAGTACAGGCAAGCAGAAGCCCAGTGATTAGGGTAGATAGCACTCCTGCCCTGTGCAGCTCTTCGGTTGTGTTTTATCATTAAACATTTTCTGAGAGACTATCTACATACTTCAATTAGCCATTATTCCACTACTTGCTCTTACAGATACTGACACATGCCTTGACAACTTAGCATCAGCTAAGGGTACAAAGACAGAGGTCCCTTGCAGATAAGTCCCATCATTCCTCCCTGTGTAGATGGTGGCTCCTTTGTCTGTCTTCTGGCTTAGTTACGAAGACAAGTTTCAGATTTACTAGTGGCCCCAACTGCTGCCCTCCCTACAAGCCCTGAGCTCTTACAGCTGCCGTCTGGTTTCTGAGATTTATAATCACCATTTCCAGCTCTTAATGATGTCTGCAGTTTGATTTGCATGTTCACCTCCCCTGTCCAATCTACATCCACCTAAGTGGCTGTCATGCTCGAGGTGGCCCTTTCCTAGCAAGTGAGCCTGCTCCCTCCATCAGAGTGGCGATACTTAAGAGCCATGAGTTGACAATGGATCAGGCTGTGGGAAGGAACCAACATGCAACCCGCATGTGGGAGGGCTTAGAGGGGGAGTGAGTGGTATTTACGCTTGTGGGATGTCCACACTGTGTCCACGGAACTGTTCATAACTTCTACACTATACCTAAAGAGGTTCTCATAACTTAAAGTAGTCCCGCCCCACCAGAATGTGCCAGGAGTATGTATGAAACCTCTCTTTCCTGTTTGCTTAAAGAAGTCTTCCAAAGACATCTGCTGAAACCCGTTTCTACCTTTGTCTTCATTCTGCATGACCTTCAGCTTATCCCATCCCCATGGGGCTCCTGGCAGTGGTAAAGACTCCCATCTAAGAGAGGACCCTCCTTCCTCCACCCTCAGAATAGAGCAACTGGACATTTTACCAGGCAGTAACGGAAAGGGAAGACCCTCATGAGGGCCTTCCGCTGTCTCTCTAAAGGACTATGCTTTGCTACTGCTGAAGCAGCACAGAGTTAGCGTCCACAGGAAGAGTAGCCTCGGGGATTCTCCACACTGGTTAAGGCCAGCCTGCAACCTCCTCTGCCAGCTGCACACTAGATACAGCAAATGAAAGCTATTCACAACCCAACTGTCCTGGTTAGGTTCTCTATTGCTACAATGAAACACTGTGACCAAAAAGCAAGCTGAGGAGGAAAGGGTTTATTTGGCTTATACTTCTACATGATAGTTTCCCATTGAAGGAAGCCAGGACACGAACTCAAACAGGGCTGGAACCTGGAGGCAGGAGCTGATGCTGAGGCCACAGAAGGGTGCTGCTTACTGGCTCGCTCCCAAGGGAGGAGCCTTGCTCAGCCTGCTCTCTTATAGCACCCAGACCACCAGCTCAGGGATGGCACCACCCACAATGGGCTGAACATCTCCAATCCAGTCACTAATTAAAATGCCTTATGACTGGATCTTAAGGAGGCATTTCCTCAATGACTCTAGTTCCTTTCAAGTTAATGCAAGACTGGCCAGGACATTAACCTAGGCAAAGTCGTCTGCTTGTTGCTCAAATGCTGCTGCCTCTGCCAGGAAACATTTGACTTGAAGACTTCTGTTTTTTTCTGACATCATTACACCATTATGGTCATTTTGTGGGATTGTGGAATATAAGTGCCAAATGTATAGAGATTTTTCTTTTTCAACTTGGCATTCTGAAAGTCCAGAGTGGTTCATAGTACATGTTCTTGGGGGGGGGGGGGCATGTGGTAAGCATGAACAAGGTCCCAGGTTCAATCCCCAGTGTGTGCGCGCACACATACACACACACACACACACACACACACACACACACACACACACACACACAGAGACATGCCCATGCCTGACTGCATCTGGATCTCCAGCAGTTTGATTTAAACAATATTAAAGAATTCTGCTACTCTCATGAACAACATCAAAAGATTGTAAATTCATTGATCTCAGATTTGTTTTTCTACAAAGTTTCTGCATCGTGAGGCTTATCTCAGCTGTTTCTTATTTTGCCCCAATCAGGGCAATATACGTCTTAGATTCCCAGTCAGCCCTGGCTTCTCCTTCTAATGCAGCTATTACATCAGAGAGCCCTCTATTTTCTCCTCTTCAGAATGAGAATATTGGTGAGAGAAAATCCCAGTATCCCCTGCTGCCCCATGATTCCGGGGCTCCAGGAAGGCGAAGGGTCTGAGTTTTCTTCACATAACATTCAGGGAACTATAAATGTTTTGTCAGGAAGGAGATGATGTGGGGAGCGTGACAGCTGTCACAGATTGTTTCAGGGACTGTCATATAGAAGATGAAAAGGGTTAGATTTTTTGAAAGGCCTCAAGGACTATGAACAAGGCCAATTATTAATTCATTCAACAAATATTGTTTGAGTGGATGCCATATGCTGTGCACTATTCTGGGCCATCCTAAGGCTGTGATGAGAAAAACCACCAATAATCCATACCTTTTAGGAATTTACATTTTAATGAAAGAGATTATCCAGAACCAAATGAACCGAATGGAAAGGGGCTTCACAGATGTTCAACGTGGGCTTCCTGTGAGCTTCTGAGTTGTTCTCGTGTTAGTCAGTGTCCTGTCACTGTAGCCTGAGGGGGGGGGGAATCTCTCTTTATTAATCACATCTTATTTTGGCCCATGGTTTTACAGACTTGGTCCAAGATCAGTTGATTTCATTTTCTTAGGCCTGAGGAAAGTTATAATATCATGGTGCTGGGAGCTTTAGCTGGAAGAGACTGCTCACCTCATGACCGTCAGGAAGCAGTAAAAGGAAAGAGAAAACAGAGCTGGGGAAGAATACAACCCCTAAAGGCAAGCTGCCAGCAACCTGCTTCCTGCAGCTAACCCCTATAAAATAATAGCCAATCCAGCCTGGAATTCATCAATAGAGAAGCACAATGAATAGATCAGTGTTCTCACGAGCACCGTTCAAAGTCCCATCACTGAACATTGCTGCATCAAAAACCAAGCCCTCAATTACCTGAAGTTTGTGGGGACACTTTACATATAAACCATAACATTTGCTCTTGACCCTTAAAAACTCATGACATCTCATAATGCAAAATGCATTTATTCTATCTCCAAGAATCCCCAAAAGTTTTTAACAGTTCTGGCATTGCTCAAAAGCCAAAGGCTTCTTAGAGACTCAAAGCAATATTACCTTTGAACCTCTAACATTTATATTGCTGTGCTAAGACACCATGACCAGCATGACTTATAGAAGAAATGGTTTATTGGGTTTACAGTTCCATGACCATCATGATGGGGAGCATGGCAGCAAGCAAGCATGAGCAGTAGCTAAGAGTTCACGTTACGACAACAACCATGAGGCAGAAAGCAAGAACTAACTAGAAATGGCATGAGCTATTTAAACCTCCAAGCCTGGCCCTAGTGACACACCTCTTCCAACAAGGCTTATCCTTCCCAGACAGTTCCACCAACTGTGGACCACACATCAACTATATGAGCCAATGGGGGCCATTCTGATTCAATCCACTACATACAGGCACAGTAGATGCAGAGTTTCCATTCCAAAAGGGAAGGATAAAAAATGGAAAGGAGAAGTGAGGCCAAAGCAAGACTAGACCCCACAGAGCAAACAGTAAATCCTGTGGTTCCACTTCTAACATATAGTTGTAACTTTAGCTGCAAAGTGCTTAAACAGCTGCACCCACATGACCTTGATGGCTGCAGACATGTGGCCTTTCCCTTTGGGCTAGCTCCACTTGCTTCCTGTGACTTTTCTCAATAGACATTATGTGATTCTGATCTCTCTCATCTCCTGGGATCTTTACCGCAGGCTCAACTTCACTCAGATTATATTATGCATTGCCTACTCCAGAGCTGCCATCAGGGATTCTAATCATGCTGCATGTTGCCTTACTTTGAATTCTGCATAGGAACCTCCATTATTCTATAAGTCTTAAATTCTGCTTTCCTGCCAGACCAGTATCAGGGGGACAGCCTCAGGGCCTGCTTCTAGTTTTTGTAGAATCTGGTCCTACTTAGACCACAACTATAGGACCCTCCAAGTCAGAATGGGTAACATGGTGGAATGAATCCCGGAGTAACATCTTTTTAGGCAATCCTGTCTAAGGAAATACTGTAGAAATTTTATTATAAAGTATTTCTGAAGAGTGTATACTTTTACACCCTGGAGCACTGGATTTAGCAGTTGCTGAGGTTCTCACAGGTGCCCTGCCTGGTGGCCTGGCAGAAAGCACTGGGCTTCCTTGCAATGGAACTGTGTCTTTAGCACCAACATTTCTGGTACTTCTCCTCTGACAAAACTGTTTTTCAAATTTTTGTGCTTTCAAAATTTTGGTTTCAGATCTCATTGTGATCTGGATAAAAGCAGCTAACAGTACCAACACCACAGGCTAAATGCTGGAAATTTCCTATACCAGTCTAGTGTATTATCTTTAAATCCTATATCCTGCAAAGTCTGTGGACATAAACAAAATGTAGATAAATATCTCTCCGGTGATAAAACAAACAGCTTCTAGTTTAATTTCCCAAGGTAGTCCATGTTTCTTTTGAAACCCTATGAGCATAGCCTTTGTTGTTTACATTTTTATCACAATTTTGCCATCAGAGTAGACTGTTAAGTTCTGTCTATGGCATTTTTAGCATTTTTATCCATCATCTCCAGTCTTTTCCAATGTCACCTACAAACCAGTTTCAAATGCTCTCTAACCACGTCATCAGGTAATATCACAGCAACCACCCCACTCCTGATACCAACTTCCTGTCCTAGCTTCCTCTCAGTGTGAAAAAAAATACTTGGGAGGTGGAGTATTATTTAAGAGATTTATTATCTAATCTAGGTTCATGGTTTCAGAAGCTTTTACCCACAGTTGGCTGGCTTTCTGTTGCTTTGCTCTTGAGGCACAAGAGAACATCGTGGTAGTTGGAGTTTATAATGGGTAAAGCAGATTACTTAATGGCATCCAGAAAAGAGAAACAGAGGCTGGAGCACAGAGAGAGACAGAGACAGAGAGACACAGAGAGAGACAAGGAGAGTGAGGAAGCAAAAAAACGCATACCTCCAGTGACCCAATGCCTTGCTTTTAGCAGTGAACTCAACTCATTGATCTCATTGATGAGTTTAACACTTTCTCCAGCCACCTCTTCAGACCCTACCTGTGGGGCTGTTAAATCATGGGTCAAGCCTTCACTGCACAAATCCTGGAGGAAGGGGGATACTTTCTATTCAAGTCAGAACAGTGTCCAAAGACGAATCTCTCTAGTACTGAGGATCCATTTCCAGTGGCTCGTTAGATCAAACAGCCTGTTAGTCCTTTTAGTCCTGTTACCACGAGTGTAAGGCTAGTTAAGATGAATGATATCTTACATGCTAACATTCCCAACTCAAAACATGTTCTCCACTCTGGGCAGCATCTAGTCAAGATAAATGTAGTTGTGAACAGCATCAAGAAACAATGCTTTAAAAATCATTCATTGTAGTAAAGAGATCTTTTTCTTTATTTTTTTTCTTTCTTTCTTTCTTTCTTTTTTGGTGGTGGTAGTGTGTGTGTATGCATTGTGTGTGTGTGTGTGTGTGTGTGTGTGTGTGTGTGTGTGTGTGTGTTAAGACACGGACTGTACTTACAGCCATAGCTGACCTGGAGCTCTCTATGTAGACAAAGCTGGCCTGGAACTCACAGAGACTGTAGAAATTGGATATTTTGGTTGAAGAACCATCAGAAGTGAGCTGAAGGGAAGAGAAGGTTTTAAAGGGCAAGCAAGTGGAGCTTCTGGTAAAGAGAATAAGGAGGGGACAGAGCTGGGCGACAGAGCAAGGGTGAACCACCCTAGACCGAGGAACCCTGGAGGAGTCCTCCTCTGTAGTCGGATGCCCTACAGCGGCTTCTTTAAGGAGATGGAAGCCTAGGAAGTGTTCCCGGTTCCAGCTATGAATTCATCCTCACTGAACAGGTCCGGGACACTCGGCTTGAGAGCACGGGGAGAACAGGAAAGAGGGATCCGACCCTGATGGAAGTGTTCTTATCCTACCATACACTTAGACCTGAAACTGCGCAGAACCAGATGCCTCAGGGAAAGCGGGATCATTTCTGCGGCTTACCTTGATTTCCTCTTGGGCTTTTATACACAGGGACATAGAGTAGAAGCCTGTAGGTATGCAATAGGTACAACTGAGGCAGAGTCTACTGCCCCAGATGCCTGACATCCTGTAATGCCCTGCATCTTGTACAGCTGCCTGTCTTTATTATTTTCCCATCTATGGTTAATGCCATGGCACAACAGTATGGATGTGGACTAGTTTTAAATCATGTTTTCTGGTGCTTGAATCTATTATTTATAAAATAGGTTGGACAAGAAAAGCGAAGTAGGTCAAAAAGGTGACATCTATGGAATTATTAGCCCTTTCCTTGTCTAGGTCAGACATAGATAATCAATCACTGCACACTGAGTCCGATACATCCTGAGTCCTTGGTGCATACCTTCCAGGAGTCAGTAATCCTTGCTGAACATTGGTTCTCTCATGAGGTGAAAATGCCTGCTATCCCTCAGCTAGCTGTTTGCATTCTTTTCCAGGCTAACATTCTGGCCTTAGACAACTAGCTTCCTTTCTTTCCGGCCTCACACTTTCTCCAGGTCAGTCTAGAACACTCCTTTCCAGTCCTTTAGAAGAAAAAACAGCCTGACAGCAAGAAGACCTCAGGTCAGTCTCCTTTTCTGGCCATCAGAAACTTAGTTTAAGTGGATGTAGTTGGGGGAAGTACGTAGTTATGTGGATAAGTACTTTTCTAAACTGGAAAGTGCAGTTCTGGTCATTCTCTTGGCAGACCTCATTATGTACCCAGTCCATGCCAGGCATTGTGCTAACAAACAGGGACTTAAGATCCCCAAGCCTCTGGATCCAGATGCTTCCAGGGATGGTAGGGATGAGCAGGTGCCTGAAGCATGGACCACTGGGCAGATGGTGTTGCACCCTGTTCACCTTTTTTTTTTTTTTTTTTTGGCGGATTCTCTTGCTCTCCTTCCCTTTATTATCTGCTCTTTGCTTCTTTATTCTTCGCTTTGTTTTGTTGATAAAATGGTGCTGCTTAAAAGAGAAGAGAAGGGTCTGATTCTTAATGACTCTGGGTCTGAGAACTGGCAGGGACAGCAGCAGCTGAGAGGACAGAGATGAGGCATCTGGAGACAGCTGCCCTGCTCCCCACATCAGAGCTCGGCTCACAGAAGCCAGCACACAGCAAGAAGTCAGCTTCCCCAGCCCTCACCCTGTCCCTGCAGGCTCTGGCTTTCCATTCCCCGGCTCTGTGAAGATTAACGTGTCATCTTTAAAGCACTTGGCACTTCTTGGGAAAAGCCATGCTGTGAATTCAGGCATCGCTAAAAGATTGAACTCTTATTAAGTCTCCGACGCCCTGCGTGCATCAGAATCCTTCCAGCCTTTGCTGTTACATCTCCAGTGTCCTGGGTTAGTTCCCAGCTGGTCCTATAGTCAGGCAAATTACTGGCAGGCTCTGGTTAAGACACTGTACATAGCACACCCAGAGTAGTGAGGGACAAGGCTCCTTTTAAAAGGCTGATTGAAATGAGGCTTGCCACATTCCTGCATCCTCTCTACTCTGTCTTGAGAAGGCCGGGGCCTCTTGGGATTTCATAAGTCTTGAAACATAGATCTCTTAATATACCCAAAACCAACCTCGGATAATAGGCTTTCTGTATACCAATTCTAAAATACTTGGATGTTAACCTTTGTTCATTCTCTCTCTCTCTCTCTCTCTCTCTCTCTCTCTCTCTCTCTCTCTCTCTCACACACACACACACACACACACACACACACACACCAGAATGTGTCTGTTTGGTGAGGAGAAGCTCATCTAGGCCTTGGCTTCCCTCCTCCCCTTGGCAAAGTCGTAGTATAGAGTTTCACACCCCGTTCCTGCAGCTGTGTTGGGTGAGGCAGGGAATCAGAACCAGACCCATGATGGAAAATGTTCCATCAGGAATCCACTCTGGCTTGGTTCCTCTTTCATCCCTTTTCTCGCCTGGCTGCAAAAGAAGACTTAAGAATGCCACCCGACTGCCCTGTCTTTTCATCAGTAAAGAGAACATCCTCGCCCAGTACACCTCCTGCTATTGAGCAGAGCAGACCCACAACCAAGACTTAACTCCTCCCTCCGTGAGTGAAAGAAAGCTTTATGAGGGGGGAGACTTGAAATACGGTGGCCTTTCCTCAGGATGGTAGCTCCTGGCATTCCATCTGCCCTCTTTAGATACAAGAGTCAGTCAGCTCTACCTAGCATAGACCAAAGTGGGGTTGTTCTGAGAGCATTAAACTTTGACAAGAAAAGAATTCATTTTCAGGAATCACTGCGGGTGTATTTTAGCTATAGTCTCTGGATCACTGCCCGACCCAGTGTGACCTCGGTGCCACCCTAGAATCACTTTTGTGTTTTCTCTTTTGTATCAGTGATAAGCCAGGCCCACACAGGTGTCTAAAGCAAATTCCTACTGAAGTCGGTTCTAACTGCAAACCAGCTGGAGGAAAGTTACAGTGTAAATGGACTGAACTTTTCCAGGGCACTTGTTGAAACCTCAAAATTGGCCTAATTAATGTGTTTGCATAGTATTATGCCTGTTTTCATTGTCGGCTTAATTAGCTTCTTTAAAAATAATTCCTCAGGTGAAGGATGTTAATGGCTTCGCATCCTGCCCTGCTGCGAGAAGCCGGAGAACTCGATAGTATAGAAGGAAGTAGTACTTTACGCTGCGGGTAGTCAGTGTGTGAAAACCGTTACTCAAGAAACAGTATGGGCTGGAGTTATAAATAGATCCCAGGAATGAACTTTCGGAGAAAGTCACAGATGACAGATGTAAACTGGGTTATTAAAGGAGACTCAGGACGTTCCCTACATTTTTAAAGTTAACATTGTAGACAAGTCACCTGTACTCTCCCAGGACAATTGCGATGCTACAACCCTCAGCGACAGCGGGAGGTAGTGACTGCTGTCTGACCTACTGAGCTGTTTCAAGATATTCATGCTCCATTCTTTTTTAAGCCCGTTTAGCCGCTGTACTCTGCTCACTCTCACTGTCACTTCAGTGTGCTAATCTTTTAAGTGGGCACTTCTTTAGAACTCTGAAATGACTTAAGAATGTTAAGAATGGTTAGCCTAACCATAAGACAGGGAACTCAAATTCTGTCTCTGCCATTAACTAGTGGCCAGATTAATACCCGTTCCCCATCTGGGCTTCACTAATCATTACACCCTTCCTACCACTTTATTATAAAAAGAGAGGTGTGGATTCACTGGATCCCACTGGTGACTAAAGTCTGACTCAGTCAGTGTTACATGCAGTCATTCAGAGATCCCTGAGATGGAAAGATTGTCACCAACAGGGACAGCATATGGAAATGAAGTAGAATGGGAGGGTCAGAGACTGCACCCCAGAGCTGTGAAGGGACACATTCTAATTAAGTCAACCATAGTCAGCAGTGGACTATATTCTAACCCTTGAAAGTGAGATGCAATGTCCCATATTATGTCTAAGTTCAGCTTTTTTTTCAAGATTGCTCTTCAAAAGTTGCTTGCCTTTTAATTAATCACTGGGATTCGATACACATTTGTGGAAGATCTTTCTGTGAAACATTGTTGCAGTTTGGTTTGTATTGCAGCCACCTGCTGGTGGAGTATACAAATTGCAGGTTCTTTTCTTTCTTTATTTATTTATTATTTTCTTTATTTACATTTCAAATGCTATCCCGAAAGTTCCCTATACACCCCCCTCCCTGCCCCTGCTCCCCTACCCACCCACTCCCACTACTTGGACCAGGCCTTCCCTTCTGCTGGGTCATATAAAGTTTGCAAGACCAAGGGGCCTCTCTTCCCAGTGATGGCCGATCAGGCCATCTTCTGCTACATATGCAGCTAAAGACACAAGCTCAGGGGGTACTGGTTAGTTCATATTGTTGTTCCACCTACAGGGTTGCAGCTCCCTTCAGCTCCTTGGGTACTTTCTCTAGCTCCTCCATTGGGGACCCTGTGTTCCATCCAATAGCTGGCTGTGAGCATCCACTTCAGTGTTTGCCCGGCACTGGCATAGCCTCACAATAGGCCACATAGAGCTACCTCATTAAGGTTCATCTCAGAAACCTATACAGCAACATTCATCCTTCATGCTATGAGCCTTCCCAACCAGCTCTGGGGGAAAGTCCAAAGCAACACTTAACAAGGAAGTCTCTGGTACTGCTGTGCAGCTGCAAATTGGGGCCACAGCTGGGCTAAGCCCAGCCCTTATGCACACCCAAGAAGTGTAGCGAAGGAACAGGTCCAGCCTCTAGTGGAAAGCTTGCTGTCTGGACTAAAAAGAACCACTCTACCACCCTCACTAAGTCAGCAGGGCCCCTCCAAGACACTACCACTTTAATAAGCAACCCACTCCTTCTGTTTTTAACAGATTTCAGTGACCTGAGACCGACCACACAGCTTGCTCCCACACCCCAGGAAGCCTAACTAAGCCAGTGGCAACTTCACAGACTTTTACCTCTCAGCATCTTGTAGGGTCATTACATACCACGAAGCAACTCCTTCTTTGTGTTAGCATAACTGCACATTATTTCAAAATAATCCAGAGTGACACAGAACAGAGCTAACTTGATTGGTTCTCCTAATGGGGGGTGGGGGTGGGGGGTGGAGTGGTTTTTTTTTTTTTTTTTTTTTTTTTATGGTGCTTCCTTCACAGAAAACTGGAGGAAGGTGACTTTTGAACTTTGGGACTTCATCCAAACATGAGAATCTTTGCCTAATTAGGTGGGATGGCTTGGTGCAGGACAGCAACGATTGGGTAGAGAGCAATCAGATAGGGCGATGGAGGACATCTCCATTAAGAAGGATGATATATGGAGAAGCCCTCCGTTGTGATGACTGACCCTCACAGCACAAGTGAGCTGTGTGTACTCTCTATTCTAAGTTCCCCGCAAGCATCTCACTTATTCCCGTGTGATGCTGGAAGTAAAGTAGAAAACTGCAGAGGAAGTTAAATGACTTAGCCAGGGTCCTTGTGTTAAATCACACCCCTGGATTTTGAGCTTAGGCAATGTTAGCCAAGCTCCATGTAGCCTGATAGTAACACTGTGAGCTTTCTGAGGATGGTTATGGTTAGCTTGACCTCAGAGTAACAAATACAGAACAAAGTATCCTTAAGTTATTTATGTGAATACTTGTTATACAGTAGCCCCCATCATATTCATTGTATGATAATTGTGCTTCCTGGTGATGGCGGACACCTGCTCCGTCTTTGTAGCCTGCTCTTGCTGTAGAGAAATTTTCTGACAAGTCGGGGATTTTCATTTGTTGCTAGGTTTGTTTTGTTGAGACAGAGTCTCACTTACATCCCCGGCTGGCTTGGACCTTGCTGTGTAGACCAGGCTGGTCCTAAAGTCACAGAGATCTGCTTGCCTCTGCTTCGAGAGGTCTGAGATCAGAGGCATGCACAGCCATGCCCGACTTGTGACAAATTGGTTTTTATTGGCTCCAAGGTGGGGCTCTGCTTTGGTTTTACTCTTTTCCTGCTTTTCTGCCTCAGGTGAGAGCAGAAGTCCTTATCTGAGGAGCTCTTTCACTGCACTGAAAGTCCCCTACCATTTGGGGACACAGGATGTTCCAGGTTACATCGGGTACCCTGCTGGGGCTTGTTCCTGTGGTTTCAGCTCACACCCTGCAATTAGCACACAGCAGAACCTCCTTCTTGGTTTCATAAAACATATTAAGCTCTTAGAACTTTCCAATTAGAACATTTTTTAGTGTCCCTTAGAAGTCATGCAAATCACCCTGAACCCCAGCGATATTGTGCCATTTTAGATGATTCTCAGCAAACTCAAGTGCAGCATGACTCTAACTCCTGCCTACCAGAGCCTCTCAAGATACTCCCGTAGATCCAAATGGCTGCCTTGCAGATCCTAAGACATGTTCGTGACCCTCAGTCTCTTCCTTCACATACCAGTCCTCACAACAAAGTCACTTGTGCTGGAGGCCCAATTCTCCATCCTTTGGAGGGATTTTCCTTTCTCTAGCCACTCCTCCACATGGACCAGTACAGTTGCTTCAACCCTGGAGCAGCCTTACCTGGCCCACTAGGGTGAGGCTTAGCTGTGTTCTGGGCCTCCAGTGTGGCCATCACCACTGTCTTGTTCTAATGTAAAGGAGCTATAACACACATCCACAGAGGAGCTAGTAAGCCACGTTACTCTGCCTGCACCCTGCCACCAAGCTGAACAGTGACAGCATTCTTTATCAGGTGTGACACTTCTTGGTTCCTGCTGTGACATCTGGTTATGCAGGTGGACACATGACCTAGGAGGAAAAACACTACTCAAGAGAATTAAAGCAGTAAGGATTAGACCTCGCTCTTGCTCCTGATAGCCGTTATCCTGAGAACGATGTGTTGACTGTGCCCTTGGCTTCTTTACCTGGACTGAAGCTAATGGCTATTTTACATTAATTCAGGTTTTCTTGCCAATGCCATTACTGACATTTTGACCTGTCAGCTGTCCTGTGTGAGCATTATCAGATGCTCAGCAGCGACTCTGACCACTCCCATTAATGCAAGTAGCATCTCCCAGGTGTAACAATGAAACTGTCTCCAGATTTTACCAAGTGTCCCCCTGGTAGTAAAGCTGCCCCAGGTTGACTGTCCTAACTCATAGGCTTAGCAAGATACATCCATTCTCCATGCGAGGAGACACAGCCTGGTGGTTCTCCTCCACCCCTTCCTCCCTCTCTTCCTCCCTCTCTTCTTCCTCTTCCTCTTCCTCTTCCTTTTTCTCCTCTTCTACCTCTTCCTCCAGCATCTTAGTTTCCTCTGATTTGTCTGCACTGGTGTAAAAGCAAGAAGAAGAGACGGCACTTTTCATACCACATCCTTCCATGGTCCAGAAAGTAACTTGCTAAGCCTCTGCATTATGCAATTTGAGGAAGCGTCTCGCTTTTAATGTATTTAAGAGCTTCTGTGTGTGAAGAGTCACAAAGTAATGGTGCCCGTTTCCTGGCTGATGCGTTTTTGTGGGAGGAATATTTAAGCACAGAAATGACTAGAATACAATGTGCACAGACATAAGACCAACAGTACCTTTACTTGGGTATCAGAAAAGGTAGAGAAAGATGATGTTTGAGATGGGCACTGAGGATAAAGTCTTAGCAGACAGAGGTGGGCAGTATAGCCTGAAGGTGGTTGAGGCAGAAGAGTAATATGGTCTGGGGTAGAGAGCACTAGAAGAGAAGGCAGCAGGGTGGCGGTGGGGTGGGGCAGACCTTGCAGTCAGTTCATAAATGCACCAGATGCCAGGTTTGCACAGTGTGCTTATAGGCGATGATGTCTGAGCAGTGGACTGGCACGGTCAGAGCTCTCTGTCTGCTGGGAAGGAGGAGCTGAATGAGTAAGGATGTGGGAGGCCAGTTATAACAACGCCGTGAGCACTGGATTAGCAGGGGGAGCAAAGACTAGCCAGGAGAGGGGAACACAAGCCAGGAGAGGGGAACAGCATCAGGGCTGGAGAAGGGTAAAGAATGGGGAGGTAGCAGAGGGGTAGGATTACAATCTGAGTCCCTTAGAAAGTGGTTTCCATTAATAGAACCGTAAGCAAAAAGAGCGAGGAGTCAGGGACTTTAAGCTGGACAAGCGCCAGGGAAGAGCATTAGACTGGAAGGTTTCTGGACTTTTCCATACCCGTGTCTGAAAGGTCGCCTGTACTTCCTGTGCGGAAGCACAGGGGGTTTTCCTCTGAGATTTGTTGTTGCCTGGGAGACAGGCTTCTCAATTCCATTTATCTTTTGAAAGAGGAGATAGATGTAGGACCCTCAAAAAGTAGCATTCAGCGTTCCTTTTGTTGTTGCTGTTGTTATATTTTGTGGAGAACACCTCGGTCTCCTGCTCACTCTGAATACAAAGAACCAGAGTTCAGGTGTCCCTGTGTTGACAGCAGGGGCAGAGTTGCATGTGGTGTGTGTGCCAGAGGCTGGCATTCCCTCATGTTCAGGTATCCCTGTGTTGACAGAAGGGGCAGAGTTGTATGTGGTGTGTGTGCCAGAGGCTGGCATTCCCTCATGTTCTAGCAGCACATCAGGAAGCTCTGAGTCTGTAACCCCAGGAGAGTATCCCAAGCGGGGGCCCTCTAGACACTCTATTGCTTTCCCACTATGTTCACATAGCCAGAGTGCAAGGCATGGTCTGGACCGCAGAGAGTGTGAGCAGGATCCCATGCTTGTGCTCTCTCAAAAGGCTCACATCCTTCCCAGGGACTCCTTGGTCACATTTCCATCCTGTCTTCTCCATAGGTGACTTGATTTTCATCCATTACGGTCCCAGGATCGCCTTGCCTCATCCCTCCTCCACTCTCTTTTTATTGTTTCATTCCAACACTCCATGCAATTACAATGCTGAGCTCCTTAAATACATGGAAGGAGAGGCATCAGAGTGATGACTCCCGAGCACCCACCCATCATGCACCCTATATACATCCTTGCTTTCCAGGATTTATCTGCTAGCAACCCAAGGGACACTCTCCCATCCGTGGGTCTACCCCAGGGAGGAAAGCCGTCCTTCCTTGTCGTGCTCATTCATGAACCCCATACTATGTTCACTCCTAGTGAGACAGAGGGACCTGCCCTCCCAACCCACCCCCACTCCAGCTGTGAGTGTGGCAGTGATTTTGTAATCCCTATTCCAGCTGAAATCTGGAAAATGTGGCTTCCCTGTGGGGAGTTCATCACAACCATGTAGGCATCTTCAACACCAGTCCGTTCTGTTCTTGGTGAGAACTGATACAGGCAATAACTCCCTGCTTTCTAAAGGGTGAAGGTGACCGTGGAGGACCAGATCAAGGCCGTGCTCCTGTTCACCACCGCCTTGGCCTGTGTTTTCTTTCCATCTCTTTCCACGGGCTCCCTCTTCCCTGTTCTGTTATTAGGGACTGCATGGGGTGAGAAGTAAATCCAGGAGGAAAGAACTAAATGAATAAAACTGACGAATCAACAGCGTGAATGAAGTAATAGCTAAATAACAGAAGAATGAAAGGAGAGGCAGTGCCAGTCAGATAGCCCGGCAAGCCACAAACTAGGTCAGGTCTGGGGACCTCCTCACCCTTCAGGTTTTTCCAGCATGGGGTTTTTTGTTTTTGTTTTGTTTTGTTTTGTTTTCTGCTTTCTGATCTTGGATTTACCATCTTCAACCTCAAAGAGTGGTCAGACAGCCCTATGAACTAAGTATGTCTTTCTCTTCCATACCAAAGTTCTCTTTACCAACATCTTTTCAAACTGGCTATACATTTTTTTTTTTTTTTGGCAGCAACAAATTCCAGTTCTCCCAACTGACAGTGTATAGCACATCTAATGTGTGCTTCTAACTTAAGACAATGCTATGCACATGTGAGGAAAGTTCTACCTGGGGAGAGAGAGAGACCATGGTGTCTCAAGGTTAGAGAAATGGGGAGCATCCAATTCTGGGTACCTTTGGAGGAAGCTGGACTGAGGTGCAGCCTCCCCAACTTCAGGTTAGGTCCCCAGGACCAAGCATCTCATTGGATGTGGTGATTGGACCAACGTCTATATCCTGTCTCTGTCTGGAACAGGGTTGAACTTGGTGATGGTCAGTGACTATAGCTATAAGAAGCTAGGGAAGGAGAGAGGAGGTGAAGGAGGCCCTGTCAGCAGTTTCACAGCCCTTGGACATTGATCATTTAATTTAATCTCCCCAGTCCTGTAACATTGGGATGGTTATCTTTATTGCACAGTAAGGGTACTGGCGTCCAAAAACTATGCCACATGTCACCCAACAAGATGAAGGAAGGCTTGAGCCTTGAAGTCTTTCCTCCTTCCATTGCACCAGAATTATATCTCTGAGATTCCTCCAGGTAAAAACATTCTCTCGTCCTACTTAGCTCCGCCTGCTTGATAGTGCCAGACATCACTGCTTGGCTTGCAATGTCTTAGGAGGCATAAATTAGGATGAAAACGTGAGCCTGGACTTAGGGCATGTGGGTTCATTTCCTGCTTTGGTATGTACTGGTCATGTCACCTTGGACAAGACATGTAACCTCTCCCTACCCCATTTTCCTCATCTGTAAAATGGGGCTAATAATGGTACTTATATTGCCCTGTGTAAGAAAAAAGTGGTACATTTCATGTGTTACATGATATGGCCTCAAATCACACCTTATCCTCATCTCTCCATCTGCACTCTTTCCTGGCCTTACCTGCCCTCTCCCCACACCCCTATCCTCCCCATAAGCACCTCAGGAAATGTTCCCACCCTTAGCATTTTGCCTAGAATATTCCCCAGATATGCACATGGACACTGTCTTAGTAAGGGTTTCTGTTGCTGTGGTGAAACACCATGACCAAAAGCAGCTCAGGGAGAAAAAGGTCTGTTTTCCATATACTTCCTGTACTGGCTAGTATTGTGTCAACTTGACACAGGCTGGAGTTATCACAGAGAAAGGAGCCTCCCTTGAGGAAAGGCCTCCACGAGATCCAGCTGCAATGTCGGGCGCCCCAGCCTCTGGCCAGCAGAGGTGGGGAAAAGACAACACGTAAGCCAAGGCAGGGTTCAAGCAGTTTCCTCAGCTTCTGCAGCTTCAGCTTCAGCTTCAGCTTTATTCTCCACTTTTATTCTGGGAGATCGCCCAATTTATCCCCCTCTACCCTCTGCACTCATCTCTCACCACTCTTCAGCATCCAATCAGCATTCAGCACGCTCTGTACACGAGCCATGCACGCAGACAGGGTGCGTTGATAGGCCAGTGACTCAATATCATGCTGTATGACGCTATGCGTCAGGTGGACAGCGCATGATCATTCAGGTGCGCATGATCAGGTTCTTGGTAAACAAGCAGGGATCACAGGT
Source organism: Mus pahari (assembly GCF_900095145.1). Taxonomy (NCBI): domain Eukaryota; kingdom Metazoa; phylum Chordata; class Mammalia; order Rodentia; family Muridae; genus Mus; species Mus pahari. Next base: position 139,514,263 of record NC_034594.1, read on the forward strand.
CTTGGCAATGAGCCAAGGCACAAAGACATTTTCTCAATTAGTGATAAAGGTGGGAGGTCCCCTTGTGGGTGGTGCCATCTCTGGGCTGGTAGTCTTGGTTCTATAAGAGAGCAGGCTGAGCAAGCCAGGGGGAGCAAGCCAGTAAAGAACATCCCTCCATGGCCTCTGCATCAGCTCCTGCTTTCTGACCTGCTTGAGTTCCAATCCTGACTTCCTTCAGTGATGAACAGCAATGTGGAAGTGTAAGCCGAATGAACCCTTTCCTCCCCAACTTGCTTCTTGGCCATGATGTTTGTGCAGGAATAGAAACCCTAAGACACTTCCCAATCACTATCTGATCGATGACTGAAGAAAATTACAACAGGAACCTGGAGGCAGGAGCCAATCGAGGCAGAGTTCATGGCCACTGAGGCAGACTATCAGAGTGAGCCTCAGTGTGCAACAGGAGCATTTTGTTAGTTATCCAGCATTTAGCCTAAATACAAGTTGGAATGGGGAGAGTTTTGGCTGTGTTAGAAAGGGACATTTCATAGGGGTGACCTTGAAGGGTGCAGGGAGGGCTCCATATGACTCAATTGGTGTCTTATATCCCCTCCTCACACCAAGTCTTGGAGGACAGCCAGTTTGGGGCTGAGCTTCTTTGACCAACTCATCCAGCAGTCCCTAAAACTCTAACTCCCATGAACCCAAGCGGCCTCCTCTTCTTCCTCTCCCCTGCTGTGCTCCACAGAACGGTGAAGACAGTTTCATTCTGTCAGTGTGGTGTGAGCGCCTCAGCACCAAGACATATGAGGCTGGCTTGTCGGTATGTTTGTTTTAGCTATTTTATTAGGTCTTTTATTTACTACCCTTCTGATCCTTATTCCACCTTAATCCCCAGCACGAGGTAAGAGAAAGAAGGTTAGAGGGGAAGGGGGGGCACAGACCTTTTTAGACTACTTCCTGCTGATTGGGGGCATCAGGTTCCTAGGGGCAAGTCCAATCTTAGTCATTAGGGCATCCAGCCATCCAGCAATAGCAAACCAGCAAATGTAGCAGCAGGGGGAGCAGCAGTCGTCACAGGCCTTGTCAGGGCTCCCCCATTTATACTCTCTCCAGAGTCTCCAGAATTAACAGGCAAAGATCACACCCCTGCTAGTAGTGCATGAGAAAAATCATAATCACCTGCTGTGAATCAGCCTCTTATCCCAAACCTGAGATTAAAGCACAAACATATTCACATAAAGTAACTGGGTTTTTAAAGGAACCAGAACTCTGACTACACTGGCTGTCATAGGCCCTTGCTCATAGGCCAAATGGATAGACTGTTGCCTGCTGAGTTAGTTCTGTGGAGCACAGACTTAGACCCACAGTGCCTCTGCTACCTGTCTCGTGGCTTTGCTGATAGCTTTGTGGTCTCAGAAAAGTTATGTGGGCCACCTGACCTCAGTTTACTTCCTTCAGTAAGTGAGACTGATAAGAGTGCCTACTGTTGTGGGAAATATATGAATCTTAGTTAAAATGTATCAAGTGCCCAGAGTGTGGCTTAACCTATAGCAGGTGTGCCATGTGTTTGCCTCTATTACAATTCTCATTTTCATTGTTCATTGTTACTCTATAGCCACTACAATAAAGGGACATAGGTGTACTGGGGTCACCAAATAAGATACCTAGGAAGGGCTCTTGGAAGAGGACAATGAACTGAATCTCTAAGGATGACCAGTGTATATCCTAGCAAGGAAGATATAGAAACTGTTGCAAGAAAATATGGTAGAAGCCATAACCAAGAATTGGCAGAAGAAGGTGAGCTACCACTCAGGCCCTGACAGTGCTGTGGTGTCCCATTCCAGGTAGGGGGCAGTGGGTGGGTAGCAGAGATGTCTCAGGGTCAGAATGTGGCTAGTTTTAATCAGCTCAGCACCTCTTGACCTTGTTAGCCCAGATCCCACTCCCCCTGACCCCCCCCCCACACACACACACACAACTCTGGACTAGGCCTAGCCTTGAAACCTAGATACCTACAAATGTTCTTTCACTGTGCTGTCCACAATATGGAGAGGAAAGCACGTGGCTTGAGCTGACCAATTATAAGTTCTCTGGGATTTCTGCCAGACAGTAGCAGAATGAAGCTATTCCCTTATGGTGATTCTGGGAAGAGTGATTCTGGGCTATGGGAGGCTTTTGCCCTTATATTAGGCCTGGCCCTTGAGCTCCCAAGAGACCTGAGATCATCCATTCCAGGAAAGTCCCTATGTCTTTTCCTTTTGTGCAATGAATGTTCCTAATATCCTACCAACATACCTTTATTTATTTAAAAAAAAATAAAAAAGTTTCTTCCATTTGGTTTCCTACATCAGTGAATGAAAAAGGCCTAATTAATAGACTGAGGAGTGTGGATCCCATCGTTCATGCACCAAGAGTTATGGAGGGGGTTAAATTTGTGTAAGTTGTGCGTTTTACAACTGTCAATCTGACAACTGTGTGAAGCAAGACTTAAGAGAAAAGGATGTTGGAGATAGGCATTCTGGGTAGGAGCCTTTGTCTAAGCTATAGAATATAGAAAGGAATAGAAAAGGGATGGATGGATGGATAGATAGATAGAGATATCTATAGATAACTATAGAGAGAAGTATATGGATAGACATAGAGATACAGAGTTAGATATATAGGAATAGAAAAGGGAGGTGCTCTGGGAAATGTCATGTAGGTGCCTGAGGTTATGTAGGGTGACTAGGCCAAGATTTATGGGCAGCTGGGCTTCCATCTGCAAGGCTGAGGGCCCAGCACACATGGTAGATGCATGGGAAAGGTCTAGTCCCAAAAGCAGGCAGTTGGCACGGGCAGCCGAGGTCTGTTCTCTCCTACAGTCTGAGCCTTCCTGTCACACCTGACTGTGATGTCGCTGGTCTGGGTCCAGCCCTCATTGTCTTGCTCTCTCCTCCACCAAAGGATCCCTCCTAGAGGTATGTGTCTGGTTCTACTCTCCTGAGAGAGTTCCCTGCACAGGGCCCACCCCCTGTGCTTTTATGCTTTTCTTCTGTAGCCTGACTGTGCTTGCTCCACGGAAAAAAAGGATCACCCACAGCTCTGAACAACTCTCCCCACAGATTCTGAAAGCTAACCACTGGCAGAGGCTCAAGGAGGGAGATGCAGAAATTAGAAATGACCTAAAAGGGGGAAGTGGCCTTTTAAATGCGTGTTTGATATACCAGAACCTATTGCATCTATTTCTTGTAGTAATCCTATAAAGCACTTACCATCCCCTTCACCTGTAAGAAAGCAAGGTTCAAGGACAGCGGTTGTGCACAGCACCATATACCTGCCAAGGGAGTGGATGAGGTTTGAACCCAACCCCGGAACAACTCACAGCACACTGTCTCTTTCACCTGTAGGGCAGCCATCTGTGACTGAATGGGTTGCAGTCAATCCCCATTCTCAAGTCCGATAATGTCTAAGCTGAGAGCTAGCTTGGGCATTATTGGATGGTAAGCCTTACACATGGGTGTAAATATCATAGGGTGGCATTTTCCTTGTCACCCTCTCTGGTTAGGCTTCCAGGAGGAACTGCCTCAGGTACAATGTCACTCTTTTTCTTTGGCTCACCCTTCTCTCCAACACAAGAGCAGTTTCCATCCCTGGCTGCTAGAAGCCCTGCCCATCTGAAGTTTGTCTCTTTGCTTCAGACTGGCCAGCGCCCTGCCCTCAGAAGCCTTCTGATTATCAGCTCTGGTGTCCGGCCACCCTGTGTCCTCCCGTTGGGATCCAATGCTTTGTGCCCTGACTGAGCATTTATCTCTAGCTTCCCAAAATAATGCATCAGCAAATCCACCGCTCAAAGCCAGGAAATTTACCCATGATTCAGCAAAGTAGTCAATATGGGGTTATAGCAAAGAGAAGTTCAGGACATTCGCAGATGGAGTCCAGAAGTATACAGCAGGCAGTCTGGCTGGGAGCTGGCTTCAGAGCTGAGCTCTGGAAGGCTGTGATAGAACCTATGAGTCCTTAAGATGAGTCGTGCCCCATGTGGAGGACTGTAGTAGGTAAATAAGAGGGAAGAGCTACAACCAGAGGATCTACCTCCATTACTAAAGAATTCTGGGCAAGTTGCTTACCCACTGAGTCCTAAGCTCCTTGTCTGAAAAACCACGCAAAGAGTAATACCTGACAGTGTTTTATTAACTGGAACAGCGCATGTAACCTGCTTAGGGCAACTGTCCATTATATGCGTCTTTGGTACACATTGTATGGTGAGTATTAGCACAGATTACTGTCATTCTTATTCCTGCCTTGGTCCCCTTGCTTCAGTGAGCCCCACTGCAGCCCTCTAATGTGACTCCACTCTTGGGATTTGAAGTTCTGAAGGCCCAAGATCCATTTTTCTAGACCATTCTTCAGTGACAGCTAGGACTCTGGAATCTCCCACTTCAACAGCTTAGAGTTTCCAGAAGCCACGTGGACATTTTCTGGGTTGCTTTCTGAGAATGGACTTGAACTGCCTTGTGAACTCTCAAAGGCCTGAAAGTGTTAGGAAGTCAGTGTGGTGGACCGTGTCTGATCCCGTATTCTTCTGCATCCCACAGTGAGTACAAGGCTCTTTAAGGGTGGTGGTACCCACGTGTTTATTTCCATGTAGACTTGGGATGCTACATTTCAACGATGGTCAGAAACAAAGGTAGTTCTTGAGGCAGGAGACTATCTCAAATTTAGCAACTTGTAGGCTAAATTGGTAACTTTTAAATAAATATATGATAGGTGGGTTTGTTGAAGACCCCGTGGTTTTAGGGGTGACCTTGACCCCTGTGCTGGTGAAAATCGAGATCAGAGATCCTAGCCCCTGGAAGTGACCCTGTTGCCACACTAATATGTGCTTTTGCTTCCTTCTGCTCTCTTCGCCCAGGTAGACAGGGGAGGAAGGGTAGGAATCTGCAGATAGGACCCAGTGTCCAGCCATTATCCGTGGTTCACTGGGTGGAGAGATCAGGCATCCCCACCCACTCCTGCTCCTAGAAACAGCTCTTTGCTCCTCCCATTTTTACCTTCCCACCTCACTCTAGAAGTGAGGGATGCAGGGATTTTGTCAGCTTGTTTGTTTGGTTTGTTTGTTTGGTTTTGCCATCTCAAGCTTCCTCTGCTACATCTCTCAGGGACACCTCTTCATGTCCCAAGTGAACACAGCTCTCTATCTGGCGGCTGGCAGTATCACAGCCATGATCAGTTCATACCAACATAAACAAGTGTATCTCCAGGAAGATCAGCTATGTTTTCTTGTTCCGCTCTTCTGCCTTGGCTCTGCCAACGGTCTTCAGTTTCAGTGTGTTCTGATTCAGCATGCTCTCCCACCCATTGAATGCATCTATGCCTGGATGCCTGTTCCCGGAGCTGCTGGACATCCTGTTGATTGAGTGAGGCACAGTCATCCTGTAGCCCTGGGAAAAGAACATGGCTAGGATTTGGAGGCGGTGCCATGTGATGGAATGCCCCCATTCCACCACTGGCTCCATCCAGGTCTCTGCTGCAGTCAGTCACTTAGCTTTAATTGGTGAGTGCTACATATATAAAATGATAATGGTATTGACCTTGCGGGTGTGAGAGGATTTAAAGAATCAAAGCTCCGGGCACAGCCTTTCAGTAAATGTAAATAAACCCTGTTTGTCTCCACCCCTGGTGCCACACCCAGTGCCTAACACTCTGACTTAGTCCTTGTTGACTGGAGCTGGATTTGTAGGAAGGGGAAAGCTGAGCTCAGAGGGACAGGTAACTAGAGAGTCACTAGCTGAGCCCCAAGCTGGACGGCCATTGTAAGCATCACCTCTGTCATCCTCAGCTTTTCTGTGGCAGCAAAATGTCACCCTGGAAATTCAAGATGGGCCGGAGCTCTGTGGCCCAGGACACCGCAGGCATGTCCAGTGTGTGGTATTGCTTTCTCGAGGCTTCTTGGGGAGCCTCGCATGATACTCGGCCCTTATTCTCTCAGCCACATATGCCCAGACTATTAATGCACTTTAATCTCATCTGTGAATATTCACTCCTGCCTGTCTAAGCTGCTTGGTAACCTGAGGGGCGTGCAGGCAATGAGAAGGCGGCTAGCTTCGGAGAAGGATGGAAGAGCCTCCTGGAGAGAGCTGGGAGAAGGGTTAGACTGGGGGCTGGCTTTTAGTGACCGCTGCCCCGGACAAATGTGGATTGCTCTGGAGGTCTAATTGATTCTTGTCACTCTGGGAAATCACCCACTCAGAAGGCAGAAGCCTGATGGGGGCCTCGAAGTGACCATTTGTTCCTTTAGATATAACTGTGGGCAAGGAGGGCTTGTCCTTCCCCCCAACCCCCACCGCTTCGTGACAGATACTTCGGAGTCTCTTACTTCAGAGGAAGGTAACTATCAGGCTCTTGTGTGTTTTGCTGTTTGTGGCAGATGCTGCTGAAGGAATCGAAGACAACTAGATGTGTTAAAATCATCTTAACCCATCAGGACTGTGGCATAATTTCCCGTGAAACCCATGGAAAAGTTTCTCAAGCTGAGCCTGAGACAGTGCAAATGTGTCCTTTTGTTGGCTAACAGAAGGTGAATGCTAATGCTGAGAGGGACGGAGAGCCAGAGGGATTCTGGTCTGCAGAGCTCTGAGTGCTCTCTGCCTTCCTCACCTCAGTTCCCTGGCATTCACTTGCTGGTTCAGAGCTGCTTCTCTCGAGGTTGAGGCCTGGCAGAACAGACAAGTCCAGTGGTGTTTGTTGGGGGCCCAACAGACAAGTTGGCCCTCTTGGCCTTGGTGTCTGTAAAGTCACAGCATGCATGATGTGAAGAAGTGCTAGTGTAGAGAAAGTATCATTAGGACCCCAGGAGCTGAGGCAGAGTCAGTCTCTCTCTCTCTCTCTCTCTCTCTCTCTCTCTCTCTCTCTCTCTCTCCCACACACACACACACACACACACACACACACACACACACAGCAATGCCCTGACTCTCGGCCCAACTCAGTCACCAACTAGCTTACCTGAACTAATTCATTTTAACTCTGTCAGCGGAGTTTTCTTGCCTACAAAATCAGGGAGTTAGATTAGATCAGAAGTGAAACACATTTTCTCTCAAGAGCCAGATAATATTATGTTTTAAGCTTCGGGGCTTCATATGATTTCTGCCTCAGCTACCCTACCCAGTTCTGGCACTGTAGAAGGAAATCAAAGACATCTAAATGGGTAGCCATAGCAGTGCACCTTTATGCGTATACTCATAAAAATTGATGGCAGGCCATATTTTGCCAACCCCTGGATTACATAAACATAAGCTTCTTAAAGTTAATGAACTTTATCGTGTGAAGTCATTTCCAAAAGTATTTAAATGTAGGACTGTTGGCTCTTTTATCTAATGTGTGATCTGCTGCCTTCTTGGCGCTGAACTTTCTGAAATGTTAGGGCACCAGTGCCCGTAGAGGCCATGAAGTCCCGGCCCTTGCCCTGCTAGAAGCTCCTCACCAAGTCTCTGGTTATGTGGATTTGCTTAGAGCTTGTCATCTTGAGACACAGCCAGTCCACCGGAGTCCCTCCACCTGTCAGTAGACCTAAGGAAGGCAGAGCCTGCTTCCTGGTGGCTTTTCTTGACAATCCTAGTGCACCGCCTCCTTGGTTATGCCTTCCCCTCCTACCGTGATGGGCCTGCTGTTTTCCTGATGAGCCCATGAAACCTCAGCTCCATCCCCTTCACACTAACCTAGTTAGCACTGCCCCCCATTGCCTCACACTGAGCCTGCTCTCCTTTGCTGCATCTCATGGGGGAGGGGAGGACAATTGAGAGCATTGTCCACTTCTAGCCGTGCTCCTGACCCCAACTGACCCAACATGCATACTTTTCCAGACATCCAGGAGCTACTTTCTGAATCCCAGTTTGTCCAGAATGGAGGATTGGAATATTTAATACTCCTTAGGTATCTGAAGTCCACTCTTTTCCAGGCCAATCAGAACTTTCATGTATCCCAATGTATGCCCACAGTTCAGCAATTTCTGCATGAATGAAACAACTAGCTGCCTTGCCAACAAAAATCTATGCTAATACAAGCATGCATGCATAGAAAAATAAATACCATTAAGACTGGAATGAAGCGGAGGCCCTCGGAGTAGCATTTCTCAGATAGGAGTAAATGGATACTTACTGTTATTAGCCTATCAGAGAGACAGCAGCTTGTGCAGATGAGAGATTGGGATATGGGGATGCCGAGACTGTAATGGCTGATCCTCTAAATGAAGGGAGGAAAATGTGCTATTCGGAAGCCTATTAATCTGCCGTCGTATTTACTGAGCACCAACAGCAAACTACACGCTCCGCAAGGTGCAAAATGCAGAGCGAGACAAAAGTCTGACCTGGGGAGTTACAAGTTCTCCAAAGCAGACAGGGAAAAAGAAGGAGCATACAGAAGCAAAAGTCAAGGTCAAAGATGAAGGGCATGGTCAAGAGACACCTTCAGCCAGGGTAGATGACAGGGCCGTGCCATTCATAACCAAGGGCTATGACATCCAAGCGGTTCAGGCTAGGAGAGATCCTGGACTCTTCTATGCCAGCATTCCTCATTACAGAAAGCCATGGAAACCTGAAGAGGGCTCTGGTTCTTCAGCCTAGCCACTGTTTTCCTCTAAGCTAAGCGTAGGCATGCCAGCCAGGGAGGTAGACTTACTAAAGCGCAGCTCTGATGGGGAGAGAAACTGCAAGGCAAGGTGGGATGGGTAAGCCTTGAGTCGGAGAAGCAGGCCCTTTTCCTGAAGGGACTCCCGAGAGTGTGGGTGGCTCATACGTCATTCTAACTTTATTGCTGAGAGTTGCTTCATTCTGAACTCTGACCTGGCTGATAGCCTGACAGAAATTTATTCCCCATTGTCCCTTCAAAATACTGAGAGTACAGGTTCTTCTTTCCTTGGCTGAGTGCCTCTAGCTATAAAAGAGCACAGTTCTGGGCCAATCCAAGACACCCCTCTCCCAAATGCAGACAGATGGCAGTCCAACTCCCCAAACACCTTGAGCCTGAGGGCTGCTTAGGGTTCTGGCTGGAGATGACAAGGCACACACGCTTAAACAATTCCAGTGAACTATTTTGGTAAATACCACAGCAGCGGTGTCTCTGATAGCCCCGCACTATGCAGAGTCTGCATAGAAGCCATCAGTCCTGAGATGAGAGGCCTGACTGTAGATCCTTATAGACCAGGAGACAAGCCTGGGTAGATCAGGATATGGATAGAGATAAGAGGAGCTTGTGCATCTGCCTGTGTGCATGCTCACAGGGTCACGGGTGGATAGGAGAGAGCACAGAGAGCTAATAACAAGCACAGAACATTTATCTAGGATTCACAGGCCCCAAAACACTTTCACACCTTGGCCTTGTTTTCTCTAGAGAAAAGCCTTGTTATCCTCATTTTATGCACAAGGGACTTGAACCTCAGGAAGATTAAATGATTAGACCAAGCGGGAAAAAGGGCAACTCTGGGTGTGAGGCACAGCCACTCTTACTGTCCCTGCAAAGTTGAATGTGCTGACTCTGAAAGTCCTTCACGAGCCCTTCCAAGCATCCCGGCACTTGCCACGGGGTCCTCAGCTCAGCTCCTTCTTTGCCTATCGTCCCTTGCTGGATCATCAGCTGCATGAAGTCAGAGCCATGGCTTGTTCATTTTCGGGTCCCTAGACACTAAGGATGGTTGACAGACATGTACAACCCAAGTGCACCAACATGACTTCCAGGGGCCCAGGGTCTCTGCACCATCACTGTGCTCACTGCTCTTCAACTTCACCTCTGCCCACCTTCCCTAAGCTGGCCTCAGGTGCACAAAATACATTCACACCTCCAAGCCGTTGCTGTTGTCTGTGCAGTCAGAATCTGTCACCAGCTATCCCTTCTCCTTGTTTGGCATTCATTTAAAATGGTGAAGAAGCCATCTTTGCCCCTCAGTCTAGAAAGCAGCTCTTGTTCTCATTGCCAGTCTGTTTGTTGCCTGCAGGTAAGGTCTCTTGGAGAAGGGACTTTACATTGCTCATTGTTTGCAACCCTAAAACTTAGAACAACGTCTGGACCCAACAAACATCTGTCAGGTCATGCCATCCCATCATGCTCTCTGTCACTCTATCCCATCATGCTCTCTGTCACTCAGTCCCATCATGCTCTCTGTCACTCCATCCCATCATGCTCTCTGTCTCTCCATCCCATCATGCTCTGTGTCTTTCCATCCCATTATGCTCTCTGCCACTGTTTACCTTTCCCGAGACTTGTCTCATGTCTCTATGTTGTCAAGTGGTGAATACCAAAGGAAATTTATTTTGGAAGATTGAGCTTTGGTCCTGTGATCTTAAAGAAGAACTGCCGGCAACTAAGGAATGCTGTGAGCAAAGAAATAGCTGTCTCTAGGGAAGAGCCCCGAAGTTGGTTAGCCAAATGGTCAACCTGAAATTATGTATATACATTATATACATACAAGTAACACTACATAGATTGAGCAAAGCTCATTGATATATTTAGGAAGTGGTATGTGTGTGTGATATTTATGTATGTACACATATACATAAAATAATAAAAGAGCTCATGGATTTGAGAACGGTCAAGGGGACACATTGGAGGGAAGGGATGGAAGGGGCAAAAATGATGTAATTATATTTTAATTTCAAAAACGTAGAAAAAAATTATACAAGAAAAAAAAAATCTCGAGACCAGGCTGTGTCCCCGGCATCAGGAGCCTCTGAGATGCTGAGTCTGACCCAGGAGAAGCTGCTTGCTGGCATAGCTCTGGTTTCTGAGTTTTGGTAGAAAACGAATAGCAAGAAACCTAAAACTGAGAATCTAAACTATAGTGCTATCTTTTAAAATAGGGGATCAGTGTTGTTGTCCCCTCCCGGGCAGGCTCCATGTCTTCCCTTGCTGTGCCCTCTCAGGTAAGTAGCATGGAGAGGATGGGCCATGGCCACCACCTTCTCAACCCACACCATGTTTGAATGCAGGATGGACCACATTGCTTCAAGTCCTGCTGAGACTCTCCTAGTTAGAAACCTTCCCGGGACATCAAGCTCCCCTACTGAAATGGCATTTCCTCTTCTCTCCTTGGAAATTAGTGCAGAATTTGTCTCAACATTATGGGAGGGTTAGTACATTCAAAATTCATGTACAACCTTCTAAATGCCAGTCTTTGTCAGAAGTTGACAGGTATCTGCCAAACAGCCACAAAAATCAATTCTGAACAATCTGAACCATTGAATAAAGAGTAAACTAGTGAATGACTGCAGCCACCAACGGGCTAACTCCCATTTCATTGAAGCTACCAATGGCCCAAACTCCGCCATTTGGTAACTGTGTCTTAGGACAGTCTCTCTCTCTGAGCATCAGTTTTCCAGGCTAAGTGGTCATTAAAATCCATCAGTTCACTTCAAGAACTCAGTTAGAATCCGTGTGCACGACTGCCTTAAAATTTTTAATGTGCAGTAGTATTTTTATTATCATACACAGTACCTCCCAGAGGTACCCAGCATAAAATGTGCACAGAAGATGCTAATGGCTGAATAGGGAAAAAAGAGATGGGATCCATTTGCTTTATTCCTTGTGCTGGCTCTTGTTACATAAAGAATTTGTGTACTTGATCTGAAAAATCACAGCAAATGCTACTACTAAGGCAGCCTAGGCTAAACAGTGAGAACTGGGGCTAGCCTCCACTAAGCAGCAAGAAAATCTGTTTGTTTGTTTTTTCCGTTTTGTTTTGTCATGGATGCTTAGCAAGTCTTTATAGGCTTAGGAAATAGCTCAGGTGGTAAAGAGACAGGTGGACCCTGTAATACTAATGAATGAAGCCAGACCGATGAGAGACCCTGCCTTAAAACACAAAGCAGATATCAACTGAGAAATGCCACTCAAGGTTGATCTCTGACCTCTACATGCGTACATACATACATGAGCATCCTTCACACACATGTATACACATACGAACACGAAAATTAACTGATTGGTGCTTTTCATCTGGGTAGTAGATCTGTATGTGGATAGGTAGCCTCCTTTTGGCCTGTGTTTGGTTTTCGTGACCTTTTTGGTTTAAAGAGTGACACTGCTGTGAGGTGACATCTTTCCCATCCCCCACCCCCATCTTCCCACACCGTGTGGGACAGATCTGAGTAAAGGCCTTGTGTTTCCATAGCCGTGTCCGTCCCATCACTGGCTGTCAGGATGTCCTGTGCAGAGAAGGGCAGGCAGAGAGAGGCAAGGCGGACAAGTCCTCCCCCAGTCCGTGCTGCCAGCTGGATGAGAACAGAACTGTTGACTTTCTAGGGCCACATACACAACCACCTAATTGGAACCTCGTTTATTAAATTCCTCTTTCCATGATCAACGATGTTTGGAATCCTAATTGTTATCCACACCCTCATGAAAATACATTTAGTTATGGACTTAATTACTGAGGCTTATAAAGCTTCAATGTTCTCTCGCCACACATTTAATCTTTATAACTCGGTGAAGCAGCTGTCAGCCCTGTCTTAACACCTGAAGAAACTGGAACAGTCACCTGGAAGCTGCAGGGCAGAGAGAAAGGATTTCGGCAGAGCCTCGTCTCCCTGATGAGCGTGTCTCTGCCCTGTGCCATATTGTCTCCCACGAGTCTGGAAGTATGGAGGAAGCAGACCAGGGAAAGGGCTTCAAAGCGAGAATCTGCTTAAGGCAGATCCTGGCCAAGAGCAGCTAGGTGGGTCCAGAGCCCCTGGTGAGAGTCAGCTTGCCCATCTACTTAGCACTTCTAGCCCCGAGCCCTACCTCCCAAAAGAGGATACCTAGGGTCAAGGGACACTGACCACCATTAGAATGACCGTCAGAGGAGGCTTTTCTGTATCTTCATTTACTTCGTTGGAAACTGGTGGCTTAGAATCTCTCATATCTCTAACTTAACCATTTTAACAATGCACTTAGAATGGTTTTCCCAAGATTAGAAACACGAAAGTCCAGTTGTTTAGATCTCAACTGTAGCATTTATTGATATGATTCTGGGTTAATTACATAATCCTCGCAGGCCTCAGTTTCTACATCTGTAAAATGCCTGTGACCTGGACACGTACCTCTGACAAGCATTGATAAGGTGAAACGAGGTGATTGTTATATCGAGTGCTCAAGCACATGACAGGCATGTAGGAAATGCTCACAGAATCCTGGGTGGTCCAGGGCCTGGCAGTCATAACCCCATGTACTCCATTTGAGAACGGGAGTTTAGGCAACACCCACTTACTGCAGGCACTCCTTGAATAGTGGAGAAGGGAGTGGTGGGCGTGGGAAGCTAGTGCATGCTGTCTTTGCTTCATGGAGGGAGGGCCTTTCAGAAATCTGTCTCAGCCGAGGCCAGGGCACCCTTCAAAGCACTGTCTGAAGGCACGCGCCCTCTCGAGCTCCCAGGTTTCTCTCCATTACTGCAAGGTTTTCACCCCAAACCCTCATCAGACAACTCATAAATGGAGTGACATGGAGATCAGAAGAAAAGGAATGGGCTGGGCTTGTAGACCCTGCTAGGGACTCACATCTGCCTTTTCCTCAACCACAGACTGCCTTGTGTCAGTCTGTGCAGAGACCAGGCTTGTGGGCACAATTATAATCGAAATGTAATAAACGACCAACAACAACGCTAGTCTCTAATGAATCTATCCAAAAGGTGGGAATGAATGAGCTGAAAGAGAAATTCAGAAGCCCGGGAGAGCTGCACCCTAAGAATGGAGGCAAAGACAGCCGTGCCAGAGAAGCCTCTACCTGCCTTGAGAAGAGATTGCAAAATTATAGCCTGGGAGGCCACAGTACTGAGTAATGTCTCCTGATGTTAATAAAGTCTTTGAGAGCCTGGATCATGCAACCTATTGAACTTAATTTATATTCTCTTAGGCAAAATCAGCATGACCTGGATAGAAATTTAGCCAGAAAGTAATAAACCCTGGAGAGCCACAGGTTTATGAAGCACCCGCTCAGCAGCCAGGAGCCCTGCCCTCTGACTCGCTGTACTGTAAATGTTATAGGGGACTAGATAATATTGGACGTTTATTAAATGAATTTGATGTGCCAGGAATTGTGCTGTGAACCCTGATGACCTGCACCCACCAGACACCCTCAGAAGCCCTCTGCAGGAAGACATTCCAGTCAGGTCTTTTTCTGTTATAAGACCTGTTCTTTGACCTTGGGAGTTTGAGTGTTCAAGTCATATTCCTGGTTACTTGCAAAGACATCAAGAGGCTTATCCCAGTTCTGCAACAGATCATTAGCCAGGCTGAGACACAGTCCCCAGAGTACACCTATGAGGTAGACAGCAATTCCAGCCTCGGCCACAAGGAGGTCTGAACACTACTAAGACTTCTAGGTTTCTCTCCACACGTGGGGACATCATGTGTTTTACACCTCTCAGTCAGATACCCAAGCTTAGAAAGCAGAGGCCCACAGTTGGGGTGAAGACAACAAATGGGGGTTCCAACTTAGCTCCGCCCTTACCCCCCCCTTTCTGCCTCTCTTACTGACCTGGAGAGACTTCTCACAAATTCCATGAATCTGGGGACTCTTTGAGACAGAAAAGAGAAGCTGTTATTCCCACCAGAGCCCGGCCACCTGAACCACATAGCTGTTTCACCCTGGGGAGCTCCATAACAGGACCAGGTCTGGGCCGATGTTCCTAGGATGGTCAGGAGACCCTGGTATACAATGGTCTGTCTCTCTGCTTATCTCTTTCCCACTGAAGCCTCACATCTCCCACCCTATGGATTTGTTTCTTAGAATTAGTGGTTCAGCAACTAGAGAGACAGCTGTTTGGCAAGGTGCCCGCAACATGAGCAGAAGGACCTGAATTCAGGACCCCAGCACCCAGGTCAAAACTGAGCTGTAGCCCTAGCCCTAAGGGGAGGTGGAGGCAAGCGGATCTCAGCACTCACTGCCAAGCCAGACTAGCCAATCAGTGCACTCTGGCTCAGTGATAGAGGCTGAATCATAAAGAAAGAAAGAAAGAAAGAAAGAAAGAAAGAAAGAAAGAAAGAAAGAAAGAAAGAAAGAAAGAAAGAAAGAAAGAAAGGGGGAGGGGGAGGGGGATACCCAACATCAACCTATAGCCTCCTTACATGTACGCACATTCCTACACATAAACCTAAACTAGTACTTCTCAACCTTCCTACTACTGGGACCCTCATATAGTTCCTCGTGTTGCAGTGGCCCTCAGCCATAACATTATTTTCATTGCTATGTATGACTGTAATTTTGCTACTGTTATAAGTCATTTTGTGAATATCTGTGTCTTCCAATGGTCTTAGGTGACCCCTGTGAAAGGGCCACTCAACCTCCAAAGGGGCTGTGACCCACAGGTCACAGTGTACACACACACACACAAATATACAAAAGATGATAGTTCATACTTACTATTTCATTTATTGCACCTCCTGCATTCTCGTTCGTATTTGTTGATGGGAACTTTGGAGATTTCTCTGACTCCTATAGAGATGTATAGGACACGGGACCATCCAAAGCTGGATGGTATAAGGCCAGGATTAGTTCACTCTTAGAGCTTAATTCACAACTTGCCCTAAGACCACTCTGGCTTCTTGTGTCATCTGCCTCAGGGGTCCAGATGTGCTCCGCTTTTCTGTGCTCTGCCAGATGAGCTGTCAGAACTAGAATTATTAATTGGGGACACATACTCTTCTCACCAAAGCTGGAGGGTTTTGGTGTTTTTCATGTGACTTTGTGTCAAGTTCATGGCAACCAAAGTCACTGTTGCCATCTGACCACCAGTGATTGTACACATGGGGTGTAGCTGATATTTCTGTGTTGGGCAATCAATAAAGAGACAGTGAAGTTAGCTACTACGTGGGCTTGGTGGGCAGCATCAGATGAGAGGAAAAGCCAGTGATTGCTCATCTCTCTCAGTAGCTCATCAGGTAATGAATAAATTCCAAATCATCAGAAGTAAGAAATCAGTCGCAGTCTCTTCCTGCTTGACACTTCAAAGATGGCCAGCTGTGCAGAGCTAGGATCTGATTCATGATACTCGGGGAATAAAGAGGTCAGGGCCAGTAATAAACCCAGAAAATTGCTTCTCATCTTCTCTGGATTCTAGGACTCTAGGCTGGCTCCTCGGGACACTAGCTGAGTTCCTAGATCAAAGGTCAGAGGGAAGGAGTGAGGTCAATGGCCTGCCTGCCACAGGTAGGTGGCCTGCCTGCCACAGGGAGGTGTGCAGAACCAGCTGCTGCAGGCAGATAATAGGTTTAGGAGTGGAAGACAAAAATGTTAGAGTGATCATTTGTTTACACTTTTAGGGCAGACAAGAACATCCCCTGCTTTACTGATGAGGAAAGAGCAGCCTGAAATATAAGCAACTTACCTCAGGTCACACTAGTAGGTCATTGTAGAAACAGATTAGATCTGTCAGGGCAAGAATTTCCCTTCTTGAGGAAAACCCATAGAGAGTGTGCACTTAAGGCTGTTATCTTAGACCGTTGATTGAGGTGTGGCTGGCCAGGTGCAAACTGATCACCACAATGTAAACAGACCAGGTTCACTGCCTCGCCTCTGCTGGGTGACCAAACAGTATTCTGTCCAGTGACCAGCCTGTCCCCAACCAGTGTTTCCTGGGTAACAGCAGGCATTCCAATACCAAAAGAAATTCAAATGTGTGTTCTTCCCACCAGCTAGAGCAACTCAGGATGGATAATTTGCTGAAAGCAACAGAGACTCCCGGGACGACTGGCAATTTGAGTTTCTCAGAGACAGACAATATGTTGGTACCAGATGTCATTTTAAGCTAAAAACCTATGGTTATGTTGCTTAGATGATCTTCTTTATTTACTCTAACCCATAATCCCCAAGCCATTCTAGATTGAATGTGGGCTGCTGAGCATTCCTGGGAGAACCACAGCTCAGTATTTTTAGGTGATGCCATTTCCGCCTGGGGAAGAGCTTCCTGCATTTAGTATCTGATGTATCTCATTACCTCTGCATTTATTCTGCCACGGGTCCTCAGAGCTGGCACATTGGCCCTCTCTCCCAGGGGATGGTCTCTCTCTCTCTCTCTCTCTCTCTCTCTCTCTCACACACACACACACACACACACACACACACACACACATTGTGTGCTCACCTGCTCTAGGCCCAGGGGCCTCCCTGGGAGTCTGTGTCTCACTCACTGGATCTGTCTCTGGGACAGGTCCCTGCTCCTTTTTCTCCTGCTCCTTTCTAGACATTACTAAGAAGAAGGAAAGGACCAAGGACCCTGTGGGTTCACAGAAGTAAGATAGGCAAAAGAGTGAGTATTCTCTGACAGGGCCATGGCTGAGAGAATCTGAAAATGCTACCAATGCCCTCATTCCCCTCCCTTGGAGGCATTGGGCAGCTGGGAAGACTAATACCTTTGCCCTACATACATCCGAGCTTCAGGCCAGCACCAGGCCTGTTCCACCAATCTGTGTGTCCTCCAGTCTGTCCTGGTTCCTGCCTGCTCTGTTCCAGACTGCTTCCTGAACCCCATGTTTCACTTGGCTACCTGGATCCTCTTCAGTAGTCCAAGTCCTCTGGTAGCTGGCATGCTTCCCCTCCCTGCCCTTTTCAGGAGCTCTCTGGCCTGTCTGGTGGGGCTGGGAGGGCTGGAGAGGCTGATGTGTAAAGTGGAAGGATAGAAGTCCCAGGCAGCCCCTCATGGGAATGGAGGATGTTCAGTCCCCAAGTGGACCTCCTGAGGTTCCTCATGCTTGTGTCAAGAGGTTTGGTCCTGAAGGACTCTCTCAGGTAGCATAGGCACAAAGTGTTCGGAGTGCCTGCAGGTGAAGCAGGAGTGGCCTGAATGGCACAGAGACCTTTTGATTTAGTTACCTTGGACAAGTCTCTTCAGTGTCTAGAACTTGTTTGCTTTTACTGATGCATCTCAGCTTATGGTAGATTTAATGTTCTGGTGTGTGTGTGTGTGTGTGTGTGTGTGTGTGTGTGTGTATGCAGAGACTTATGATGGGTGTCTTCTTCCATCCCTCTCCAGCATATATATATATATATATATATATATATATATATATATATATATATATATATATATAATTATGTATTGTTGTGTCAAGCCATCTGATGTGTGTGTGTATGTGTGCACATGTGCAGACACACATGTGCGAGCCAGAGGACAATTTTGCCATGGGTTCCAGTGGTCAAACTCAGGTCACCAAGTTTGCATTGTAAGCTCTGCACCATCTTGCCAGTACTCCACCCTATTTTTTGAGACAAAGTCTCTGGCCAGACCCAAAGCTTGCTGATCCAGCTAGAATGTCACTGTGCACCATGGGCGTTCTTCCTTGGATGCTAGGGATCTGACCTCAAGTCCAATGGCAAGCTACCAAATGAGCCATCTTCTCAGACCTCTGATCAAACCATTCTGGTGTATTGTAAGTTTCTTTAAAAGCATTTGACACATCGAATGTACTGAGCAGCTCGGCTCAGCAGCATGGTAGACCATAGATGGTCAGATATTCACCCTGAGGCTGTTCACTGTCACTCTCCAGCCCAGCATTGTGAGAGCATCATCCATGTATTGCTGACCCAGGAAGAATAGAATCCCAAGCTTAGTCTCCATGGAATGCTGACTTCTTTGGGACTGTCATAAAGTCAAAACATCCTACGTTGAAGCTTTGTAAGTGAGGGACTGTCTGCCCATGCAGTAGATCTGCTCAGCTCCACCCTGCAGAAGGGGGTCTTCTCAGGATTGAAATGAGGGGCTGTATGTATGTAAAATGCTCCTCTGGCATGAAATGGAGCTGTTGGCTTTAACTAACACTGCTGTTCTGCTGCTGTAAGTCGGGGGAGGGCGTGGCTCGGCCTCACTCCTCCCCTCCCCCAGTCACCTGCTCCTCTTAGAGTTCCCTCCAAGATGTGTGACCATTCTGATTCACAGGGGCATTAATGCAAGGTCAAATTATTCACTGAAGAAAAATAAAGGCATTACCCCCAGACAAATACAGCGGTGTACTATCCGTCTTCCAAGAAAAGCACAGGGTCTTCGAAACCAAGAAAAATGTTCCCAGACAAAACATATAGGCTGATTTCAACACAGTGCAGCATGGCCAAGGCAGTTCTGAGGCCATTTTGATTGGAAAATGCCTGCTGTGGTGTTCTGCAGTACAGGAGTCAGCATCACATGCACGCAGCCTGGTGAGAATCATACCATAGCATAGCACTCATTTCCATAGAGAGTACAGAGCACAACCTGCATGCCTGTCCCCATGCAGAGTGCTGGACACCCACCCGCTTATACCTTTTTCTCTAGACTGCAACTCTCTTCTCCACTGGTGCCCACATGACTGTCATCATCCCCACCTCCCTGTCACTGACCCTCATGTGACACCATTCTCTTCTGGCCTGTGAGCTTGAGCATCCGTCCTACAGGTCCACCCAGATGGCTTCTCTCTGGAACTGCATTGGGCTCTTCATGTTTGGGAAAAGCCCCTGTGCTCCACCTCCTGCATCCCTCCATCTCCATAAAACTTGACCCCAACACCACACACAGCTGCTCTCTCCTGGTCCCCCAAACTCCTCTGTGACCTGAGCCTCCTCCTGGTAGCCCTGTCCTTGATCATCCCCAGTCGAGGAATACTGAGAAACAATTCAAATCCTCCCTTTAAGAATCAATATGTGCCTTTCCTCCAGTGCCCAGTCTATACCTGCTAATTCTGTCGCCTTCTTTAAAGATATAATAAAGCACGCTTCTCATCCATGTGACTGCTTGTCTGCCATTCATAGGCCCCTGAGAAGCCTCGACTAGTGAAGAGTCTTTTATTCTGCCAAGAATTGCTGTGACATGCTTTTCCCCTGTGGGCTTGTCCTACGTTAATTTAGCTCAGGTTCAGTCTCTTCGAGCCTTTCCATGTAGGAAGGGATAGAGAGATTCTGGGTTACCAAAGCCTTCAGCTGGGGGCCCATGAGCCATGGGTCCTAGCGGGC
Organism: Mus pahari; assembly: GCF_900095145.1. NCBI lineage: Eukaryota > Metazoa > Chordata > Mammalia > Rodentia > Muridae > Mus > Mus pahari. The sequence continues at coordinate 139,534,171 of NC_034594.1, forward strand.
CAACCAGGCGAGGGCTTTTACCACCTCCTTTAGCTCAGAGGAAAAGGAAGGGAAGGAAACAAAATGTGGCAAGCCTCTGTGTCTTGGGAAAGCAATGGGAAGAGCCAGGCTCTTGAACCGGACATTTGGAAAGAGAGTTTAAGGCCACCACCTTCCCCCTGCTCCTCACAGCCACCATTTATGCCCATATTTAAGGCACAACCTGTTCATGCACTCCTATCCATTTGCCTAATACCTGTGCTGGCTAAGTTCCATAGCCTGATGTGCAGTTTACTTCTTTTTCTTGTGTGTGTGTGTGTGTGTGTGTGTGTGTGTGTGTGTGTGTGTGTATCCGCACATGTTGCATATGCTGAGAATCAAACACAATGTGTGTGTCTACATATGCTGAGAATTAAACCCTGTGTATGTGTATATATGTATGTGTATATCTGCATATGCTGAGAACCAAACACAATGTGTGCGTATGTGTGTATCTGCATATGTGGAGAATTAAACCGTGTGTGTGTGTGTGTGTGTGTGTGTGTGTGTGTGTGTGTGTGTATCTGCATATGCTGAGAATTAAACCCAGGGACCTCACAGACATGCTAGGAAAATACTCTACCACTGGGCCATGCTCTATCCCAACCTCTAAATACAATATTCAACATAATATGCAGCCCCTGGTAGGTCAGACATGCTCCGGTGGAAGGTCACACATTCAAGAGTATGTAGGCAGCACAAATTATACTCAATAGGTTAAAAAATAAAAATACAAAGTTGGGTGAGGAGGGAAGAAGATGGGTCTGGGGGAAAGAATGAATATCATCAAAAATACATTGTATGATATTCTCCAAGAACTGATTTTAAAACTCACAAAGATATAAAACAAGAGAAATTAGTGGGTACTTATTTACATGTTACATTAAAATGTTCCTCTTCCCAATGCTCCCATTAAGGAGATGGTATTTGTGTATTGAGTTGTTTCTCCACATACCCTTTACTGTTACTGAGTCTACAAGGACATTTGAAAGAACATAGGCTTGGGACTCAGAGACAAGTTAAATCCCCCCTAGCCACTTACTGGCAAGTTACAGTGTACAAAGTCAAAGGTGCTTAGCTGTAAAACAGGATACTCAGTATTGTTGAAAGGATAAAACAAGCTACTTAGTCTTCATTTACCAAAAATGTACATTATGGGCCAGCAAAATTGCTCAGTGGCTAAGAGCACATGTTGTTCTCATAGAAGACTTGATTTGGGCTCCCAGCACCCACACCAGGTAGCCCACAACTAACTGGAACTCCAGTTTCAGGGAGCTAACACTCTATGACCTCCTGGGGCACATTCACCAACATGCATACATACAAACAATTAAATAATAAAACTTTTTAAAAATGTGTATTAGAATGGCATTTCTACAAGCCTCTTATTCTCATATCAATACAGAATAACAGTAGCTGGTCAGATGTCACCGAATTTAAGAGAGTGTGTTTGAAATGACTAGAACTAAATGTTGTGATGCGTTACAAAATTCACTCTGAGAACGTGGAGAGCCCATGCCCTTGCTCTCCCAAGGGTCAAGATTGGAGTGGTTGGTGGGCAAGAAAGGCTTGCAGCTGAGGCATACAGAAAAACCAGGGATCAGAATCTGTATTCTAAATGATGAAGCCAGATTTAAAGAAGCCATAGCTCAGGAGTAGGCAGAGAACCAGAATGGATCTAAGGTGAAGGGTCTCTAGGACAGAGAGGCAGGGAAGAATCTCGCTGTAGGAACAGGATGTTGGGAGCCTTGGCCCAGGACAGGTACCTTTAAGGAAGCCCTCAGGTGAAAAAAACACCTGGGAGTGTGAGTCGGGGTTGAGGATTTGGCCTACTCACTGGCCAGGCCAGGGTGGCCTCTCTCTCCAAAGGATGCTTTCTCACTTAGCTTTTCATCCTCCATGCCAGTACCTGCCTGGATTGGCACAGAGAGTTAATGCTGGTGACAGTTCTTTAGCTAATTATTTCTGGCTCCTACTTACCCAGTGTACTACAGGCAGTTTGGACCAGGCTCCCTGTAAGCCACCTTCTGGAAAATGCCTTTGAAGACAACTTCAAACTCAAAAGGAATTCACTCTTTTTGTTCTGTAGAAAAATAGTGATGGCTGCGCCACGAACAGCAGACCACAGTTCCCAGGCTTTCTTATGTCCATCAGTGAAAATCAGGGGAGGTCAATGGAGCACATAGGCACATGTTCAAGCCTTGCCTCCATCACTTAGGAACTATTGCTGAACTTGGAGAAAAATCTCCAACCTTTCTGAGCTTTGGTTTCTTTTTCTATGAAAAACATAACGGCTACTTGGTGGGCTTACCGTAAACATGGGAGATGTCTTATGAAATGTACAGGTGAATATCTGGTTTTGATTCCCTTCTCGTCCATTCAGTGACCAAGTATAAAAGAAGCATCTCCATAATGGGAAAGATAACACCAAAGATTTATGCGTGGGGTACACCTTCTGGACCACAGACAGACAGCCCCAGGGGCACTGTCATGGCCACTGTGTCCCACTCCACCTGTTATCTTTCTTGGACCAACTGTACATTCAGTTAATACAGAAAGTTCTTTTACTTTCTCTGTCTACACCAAGCCTGTCTGCACCTGTCTCTTCCTTTTACATTCAAGCTCTGCTCAAAAAAGGAGCCAGTCAGTCTGGGTTCAAATTCTCTGTTGTCCGAGGCTGGTTCCTCTACCTCCCCAAACTTCACCCCTCATTCATCTTAAACAGGTAGTGCAGATGCTGTAGGATCGTGAGGAAGGTCCCTAATGAAGTAGTCTGTATGAAGGTGCATTGACCGTGCCTGTGCACCCTGAGCTCTTAGCCAACATCAACACCGGCTGTTGTCATCGTCCCCAACATCCTGCTTTTCCCAATGCCCAGGCCCTTTTGCTGATGATCCACCCTGAAACCTCTTTCCCCAAATATCCCAGATGAGAGAGGTTCCCCTCTCCGAACAGGGACACTGTCTGATGAATCTTGGTGTCCCCTGCACATACAAGATGCCGCACCCATTGTAAGTAATCAAAAATCATTGAGCTGACATCAAACGAACCCTCCTTCTGAAGTGCCTTTCTGGATTCCTCCCTTTGGCTGGGGTTATGTTCTCACCAACAGAGTTGGTTGTAGCCAAAGAATGGCTTGGCATCCTTTTGATCTTAAATGGCTCTTACTACACCGGAACTGGAGAACTGGCTTCCTGACACCCATAGCCCTGCTGACTTGCACCTTTTAGCCTGTGCTCGTGCTGAATAAAGGGCTGTTTTTAGGGGTATAGCATTGCTCTCCCTGCCCAGAGTGTCAGGCTCAGATATCAGTAAGAGATCAGGTGGTCTTGATGGCTCTGGCCTGAATGTAGAGTGATCGATTCTGGCTATGGGTATGAGAGGCCTAGTGGTGCATGTGCAGGGGGGCTCACTATTTCCCAACTCTTATACTGGTATTTTTCTACCCACATCAAAATGTATGATCCTAGAGCAGACATTGAGGGGAACAGCGGGACCCCGGGAGGAATGGAGGGGCTTTATATAACTAACCTGGGTATGAACTCGTTCATTTTCAACAGCTGCGTCTGCAGCCAACAATTATCAGCTTCCTGTCTGGCTTTCCATCCTCCCCTGCCTCTGCTGTTCAACTTTGTCAGTGCTGCCAGGAAAACCAGGGCCTTGGTATGGCTCAGAGACAGCAGGAGTGAAATCCCAGAAGTCTAGCCCAGGGCTGCAGGCTACCAAAGAAAGGAGGCAATTTACCCTGTACCCCTGTACCTCAGCTCTGTTAACACAGTCCTGTCTCCCCAAGAGAGCTCCCTCATCTGGGTCCAAGGGACACTGGGGAGGTTCCAGTCCTCTCGGACAACTGCAAGGCAGGACCATCCTTCCCACATGGATGATGTCAGACCCCTCCCTGGAGCCCACTCCTGCTGAGTTCCTGGGAAACTCTGGAGGCCCCACACTTAGGCATCATTTGGAGCGCTGCCTTCTTGGAATCTGTTCACACAGAGGCCCTCATTAGCTGTACCTCTGAAGCCTTAAATTCACACAGCCCACTCTGGGGCTTTCTGCTGTATCTGATCCGTCATTCCTCCAAGCCCCTGCTACCCCTGCCTGCCCTTCCGTGCTGCCTTCACATCATTGTCACTCTTGCTTTCCCATCAGTATCTGCCATCTTCCCACAGAGGAAATGGACATTAAGCTATAAGTGGGTGTACACTGTGTAACTAAAAATAGCAGCAAGGTGCATGAATCAGGAAAATATGGAGTTCTGATAGACACCTAATTTAGTTCAGTGTGGGAAGATGGAGGTAGGTGGATCAAGGAAAGATTCCCAAAGGAAGTGATTCTTAACACTTCAATTCACACTTACTTATTACCTACCCCCATGGACTACATACACAAGTTAGCTAAGTGGCAGGGAAAGAGTGTATGTCTCCCAGAGCACACGCTAAGGCCCTGGGGCAGAAACTGGCATGTGTAAGGACTGCATGAGAAGCTAGTGGTGGCAGAGTGCTGAGAATATGGGACAGTGTGAGACAGAGCCAGAGGCAGCTAGATTGTGCAGGTCTCTGAGGAACAGATGAAGGGTTTATGTTGTGCTCTAGTGACAAGAAATCTTTCAGGAGTTGTATACCAGGAAGTCCAACCTGCCCAGCACAATCCAAACTTCAGATTAGCCCCTTGTCACTTCCTCTTTCTCCCAGCCTAGGGAGAAAGGTGCTGGGGCCACAGCCCTCCAGCATAAGGAAGATGGGAAGAGTCAGGAAGCCCATGAGAAAGGACCGAGTAATGGGAGTGGTTAGGCCATAGCCGGACACCCCTTGACAAAGCCCAAGGTGTGTCTCTGTAAGAGAACATTACTATCCTGTCTTTCATCCTAGGATTCTGAGGCCTGGTAGAGCCTCTGTGACAAAGTTATGCAGCTGAGTGACAAGCCAGAACACAGACCCAGATCTGATTCCAAAACCAGCGTGCTTTCTGCCCCACCCAGCAGGGTCTGCTGATGAGAAGACAGACCCTGAGGGGGGGGGGGAGACATAAGTAGAGAAAAGCACCTTGCAGGTGTGCTGGTGTCCCTCAGATTCCCTCAGCAGCTCAAAGGACCCCCCACTGAAGGAGCTCCTGATTTCAATTTAACATCTAAGGAGCCTGAGGTTCCGGAGGCCTGTGTTGCATGCTGGCTCCCTGCTGCCTCCCCTACACTGACACCAGAATCACCAGAGCAGAGATGATCCATCCAAGGACAAAAGCCAGGGCCCTGAGCCTTTGAAGAAGAGGAACAACAGCCTGAACAGAATGGGTTCAGAGTACCTGCAAGCTGCCTTTTACTAAGCACTGTCTACCTCTGAACTCCTGCCCAGGGAGCAGAGAGAGCAAGCCAGCTATGCCTGGCACCCCAGAACCTCCTCTGGCCTTACTGACACTGCTCCCATTCCTCCATTACTATGGTTACTTATGTAGGACCTATGCCTGCCAGGAGCCAGGTCACGGACAACTTTATGTCCCTCTCCATCCATATACCACCTTAGACACATAGGGCTTAAATAATCGCTTGTTTAAAAGGTTAGCCAACCGACCCACAAGCAGAGTAGTTGAGAAGATACAGGTAAATAATGCAACTTGTAGAAAGGGGAAGCTGAACTGTTGGGGGGGGGAGTCTCTCTCATGAATCTAAGTTTCAGCAGCTCTGACACTGCAGCTAATCTGGTGGACACAAGTTCCCATCCCCCACATTCAAGCTACAGCATTTGCAAGACAAGGCTAACTGTGCCTCCTCCACCAGCACTGTGGAGTACCAAGTAAGCCCTGAGCACCCTGCAGTGGGTGAAGGATACTGGGGCTTAAGGACTGGCCTTCTCTAGGAGCTTTGCAAGAAGTGAGCATCCTGCCACAGCAACTAACTCCACCTCTCATCCTGAACCTCACACAGGCTCTCTATGGTTCCCCGCCTTTGCCAAGTGGGGCTGGTGCTCCAGTGTAGGCATGGAACTATAGATCAGTGAGATCAAGGATGTTAAGTATTTACATCCATAATAGCTGCCAGGGCCTCCCATCTAAACACCCCCCGAGTAATCTTGCAGCCTCGCTTCCCTTCACAGTTTAGAGGTTGCCTTGTGAACCCCTCTATGTGTATGTGTGTCAGTGTGGGCCCGGCGCTGCCCATTGTAGACGAGTACCCACTCTGTGTGCTGGTAGGACATTTCCACAATTCTGCCCTCAGGGCACACACAGCTATGAGCACCCTCTAGCTCCTGTCCAGGCAGAGCTGCAGCTGGTAACCCCTCACATCTGTGGCCCTGCCCAGCAAGCAGTGAGATGCTGCATGCTGAGAAAACCAAGTGGAAAGTTGGTGAAAACAAACAAGCCTGTTTTTTTTTTTTTTTACATCTCTGCCACTAGACCACGCTCCCCTCTGCCTCCATCCTTCTGTTTTCCCATGCCTGCCTCCTCCCTCTGTTCAGCATCCATGGACCTGGTCCCTGCCCACACCCTTCCCTCCCTCCTGGGTGCTATTTGGCCAGAACTGGAACTCTTTCCATCTGCCCACCTTTGATTCCAGTGAAATAAGCCAGTGTTCCCAGCAGCCTGCCAGTAAGTAGCACTGGCAGACCCTAATCCTCTGGCACCCCATCCTCCCCTCGGAACATGCCTCAGCTCTGATGTCACCTGTGAAGAGAACCAGTGCTTGGGGGACAGTGTGGAGAGGATAAGGGTAGAGGACCCAGGCTTGTACTGGCGGTGACAGCCGGATACCGACTGAAGAGTGTGCACTGGAGCTGCGGAGTCGGTGCCAAGCCCCTCCCACCTCTGCGACGTCCTTGCTGTGTGACATTATTGAGTGATTTGCCCGAGTCTCAGCTTCCGCATGAAATAACCAAAACAACATGCCTGCTGGAAGGTTGCTGTGTGGATCGTTTCATGCACTGCTTGGCATCCAGTAAATACTGGTAGTGGTAATATCATAATGTCTCACTTTTGAGGCTCCTGCCCTCTGTCTGCCCTGAGCATCTCAAACTTAGTCACCACAGCTATTTTGCTCTGTGGTTCTCTTGGCCTTGTTCTTGTGCCAACCAACAGATGTCTCTGAGTGTGACTTTATTTCTTGGCTTCCAGACTGTGGAAGTCTGCTAGAGCACGGAGGCCAAGAGGCCTCAGCCTACACTGGTCAACCCCCAAGTCTTCAGGTCTTGCCCTTCCTTCCTCAGACCCACCCTTGGCTTGGGGACCCAGACCCGGGTTTGCCAGGCTGTATTCTGGGTCCTCCGACTTTTTGTCTATTCTTTCCCCAACTCTGTTTGCCCCCAGACATTTCTCTTGGCTTATTCTGGCCATTCTTGTCCCTTCCATAGGGCTGGCTAAAGGAGGCAGGAGGAAGGCATCACCTCTCTTCCCCATGCTAGGAGCACCTAGGAGATCCGTGAGCCTCTTGTGGATACGATCAGAGGAGATGGGTTTAACATGGTCACTTTTCCCCAGATGGCTAATGTTCCAGTAGCCACCAGGAGAAAGGTGACAGCACTGTCTGGCCCTAGTGGGACCTAGTGCCCCTGCTCCCCTGCTGCCACCTGTGGGCCCAGGAAACTGTTCTTCATTCATTCACCTGATAAAAGTCTGATGCCTCTCTTTGTATCCTGGAGATTTGACAATTGTGTCTTCATTAGTATGTGCTTGGCCTTGAAGATGTATTCTCCTTAATCAGACAAATGGAACATCACAACTTCTGGGCCAACTAATCTGAGGGGTGGGGGTGGGGCTGTCCTGACCTCAGCTTTTAAAGCTAACACAAGTTTAGATCCAGATTTCAAGGCTTCACAGAGTGGTTCCCCTTCACTCAATGGCTGCCCACCCCCCTAACCCCTGCCCCCCACTGATCATTCTCACTGTTCATTGTCACCAACAGATGACCGATACCATTGCACTCGACCACAGAAATCTAGCCTTACCTTTATAAATAGCTATAACTGCAGGTGCTCTGTGGCAATGAGATTGCAGACCCAGACTGGGTCAGCAAACTATTACGGGGTAAATGGGGAAACCCCCACAATGTCCATTTCTAAGGCCCCACTAGAAGGTTTCACACTAGGAATCCCACTTGGCTGGTGTACATGCAAATAAATGAGCTACATTTCCTCCCAGCTGATGACAGGACACGAGGAAAGGAGGAGGGGGAGGAGGGGGGAAGAGGAGGAAGAGGAAGAGGAGGAGGAGGAGAGATGCAAAGAGGCTGAGTGTCACAGTTAGGAGCTATGGAATCCTAGATTGTGGCAGGGACTCTAGGAGTAGCTTGGCTTTGAGGATCCAGGTAGTGTACAGGCAGGAGTGGAACGTCCTTCCACCACCTGGCACGTGGAGAAGCTCAGAGTTCAGAGCCCCAACATCTTCTCAGCCACAGATAATCAGGACACTCTGAAGGAACCAGAAGCCTGGAGAGGACAGTGAATAGACACCTGGATCCCTAATGACCCTAGAGCCAAGAGAACCAGGTATATTGAATCTTCACTTATGAGAAACACAGCTCATCTCTTGGGGACAGACACTATGTCTCTTTGTTTGAAGGTACATCCCTTTAAGAACCCAACTCTATCAGTACAAAGACCCAAGTCTTGAGTCAAAGTATAGAGGTACAGCCCAAGTTCTACCTACTCAGGAATGTATTCTGCCCTCTAGGTTGGGAAAGGGCAGAGAAAAATCAAAATGAAAGCGCTTGCAAGGTAATTGGAACTCAGTGGTCTCTCAGAAAGATAAGAACAGCCTCTGTTCATATAATTCCTGCTAGTCATCTTTACACTGTAAGGTGTTTGTGCTGTGTGTGTGTGTGTGTGTGTGTGTGTGTGTGTGTGTTTAGGTCTTCTGTGTCATGCATGTGTGCGGTGCGTGCCTGTGCGTGTTTTCTAGATCTTCTATGTCACAAAGTTAAACATAATGTCAGAATAAAGTAAGTGCTTAGCAAAACCTTGTGAAAAGAATTTGGAAAACTGTGTTCTCCTGGAGTTGTGCCTTGATTGGCATTTCTCTATTTCAGTGTCCCCACTGAATAAGTGAAATTTGACTGCTTACCCTCCTGTCACCTCCTCAGGATGAAAGTGAAATAACTAGTCCAATCCCATCTGCATACGGGGAGGAAAATTCCCTTGGAGGACTCTCAGGCCCCGGTTGCTCAGCCTTGGTTTGAAAAGAGCAATACGCATAAACAGCACCTGAAAAGCAGCCGTAATGCACCAAACACTGCTTCCTCTTGGTCCACAAGCAGCCGTGCAGGAACAGTACTTTATTAGGGAGAGCCATCTGTTCCATCACCCCATGGGCTGTCATCTCCTTGAGGATTGGGGAGGGGCTCCCCCTTGCCTGCCACTAGACTTTGTGTGCGTTAAGGGACTAAAAGGGCTTGTGTGGCCTGTGGGCATGATCCTTGTAAGAGACACACACTGGGTCTTGCAGAACTGCTCTGCAGGCGTGACTAAACACCCTTCTGTGTGCAGGCTGCCAGCTTGTGCGGCCATGGGAAGGGAAAAAAAACGCTCTACTCCAGGAAGCTGAGAACTGGAGTCCGAGGCACACCATCCTCAGCCGTGACCCAGAAAACTGGCCTCCCACCTGAGGTCTCGGGGCTGTCAAGTAGAGAAGTCCTCAGAGACTTCTGGGTCCCAGGTGGGATAACTGACCTCCACGTGGTGAAAGATAAGCCCACCCCAAAGTATCATGGTGCTAGTGAACCTAGCGTGAGGCTGGGAAGTAAGAGAAACCTCCACTTAAAGATAAGGCCTCTGCCAGGACTCAGGAACCTTGGGGAACATGGGAAATTTTCTTTTTTCTGCAATAGAAGTAGGGAGAAAATATGTCTGCCTGTGTGCCAAAGAGAAGCGGATGTGGTCAGAAAGGAAGGAGGTGGAGCGGAGGTGGGTGGGTAGTGTTGACAGGCTCCTCAGTCTGACATAAACAGTGCAGAACTAGGAAAGGTCCTAATTTTAAAACCTACTCTGCAATCATGGTGCAAACCATCCAAAGACTGGGCCAGGGCCGGGGCCGGGGCCGGGGCCGGGGCCGGGGCCGGGGCCGGGGCCGGGGCCGGGGCCGGGGCCGGGGCCGGGGCCNGCCGGGGCCGGGGCCGGGGCCGGGGCCGGGGCTGGGAACTGGTGGCTGAGAAGCTGGGTGGCTGCTTAGACAGTGAGATTTGTGACTCATCAGGTGACACACAGGGCCTTAACTTCCATCTCTCCTCACCCACCTCTGGACCAAGGCAGATCCTGTCAGGGCAGAGTTTGGAGGGAGAGATGCGACAGAGCCTGAAATGACAGAAAGCCCGAAGCTCCTGGAAAGAGCGCACGTCACTCTCTTCAGTAGTGGATACCGGGAAGCTTGAGTTCTCAGAGTAGGTGCCATGCTCTTTCCCAGAATGCCGATTCCTTAGACTCCACCAATGAAGATGAAGAGCGAAGATCTGAGGCTCTTTCCCACCCTCTAAGTTCAGCAGAGTTAATTTGGCAGCCGGTATCCCTTTAAAGAGTAGGCTCGATCCAGCGCTTAGACCACAGACTCCCAGCGTATCCGTAGTGAGGATGTTGCAGTCAGCTATGGTGGAGTGACACCGTCAGAACTGACCATCAGCCCCACGAAGAGAACTGGGTGGTGGAGGTCCTCTGCTCTGCCTGTAGTAACCCTTGAAGTTGATGGATTTTGAAGAGAGGAGACTTGGGGAAAACTAGGTAGCCAGGGTGAAGGCCCTGTGGGGAGGAGAGACCCTCTAGTAGCTATACCTCAACGCCTCCATATTGTGATGCTAACATAGTCATGGCAGTGTGCATCAGTGTCCTCCGTGACCACTACTCTGATCTCTCAGGAGTCCAGGGCCATGTAGTACCAAGGAAGCACTGTGAGAAAGTAGGCGATATAGAATCAAACCTCTGTTCTGTCACTCAGGCCTGATCCTCCCTAGCCGGATGACTTTGAGCAAGTTTCCTGTCTAACAACGCTGCCCAGCCCCGAAACCCCCATGGCCTCACTGAATCAGGAAGAGGAGAGTGGCCCTTCTCAGAGAGGCTGCTCATTCCAACCCCTCGCTCACACTGGGGACGCTGGCCAGGTCAAAGAGCATGTGCACCATAAGTCAGAGAGAGCTCGTTTGAATGAAATGAGCGTGAGCAGCGTGGCTGAGATCCGTTTCTTCTAAAAGGGAAGCAGAAAGCATGGAGGTTGCAATAATCGATGCTTTCATTATTAGGCCCATTGGCCGGTGCATTAGCTGTGAGCTGTGGGTCAATGGCTGATTGTTTAAAACGAAAACAGTGTTTATCACAGTGAGGAGAAAGGTGTTGGGGAGAAAGCAGAGATAACTAATGTTGGCAGGGAATGGTATATGTTCCAGAGCGTTTGCTCATACGCCAACACTTTGTTTTACCCTCGAGATAACTCAGATGAAGGGATGCTCAGAGCTGATTCTCTTCCCATTTTACACATGAGGAGCCCAAAGCTGATAGAATGATTTTCCGGAGGTCAACTAGATCTTAAGAAACTATAAAGAGATGGGCGGGGAACAAGAACAAAAGACTGAGCCTTCCAAAGTTAAACTGTTATGAGGCCAGACCAGCAGCGGACAGCCGGAAGCTAAGGAAGAAACAAAGAGGGTCACACAGGCACCTTGTCCCTAACACTGCATTCTGGGTAAAGGCCACAATGACAAGGATAGTTCTATCTCACTGTTCCATGGAGAAGTCAGGAGCTTTTAAGCCTGAACCCCACTATGCGTGCACTTAAGGAATAATGGCAGACGGAGGGTCAGGAACAGAGAACCATAACAGACTCATGCCCAGCTCCGCTGAGCGACGCCGGCTGTATCTGTGATATGCCTTTGACTCTCACAGCTCCGAGGGTCTACCTCGGTAGTAGCTTTCTGATGTAACCCCTCCTTCCCTTCAGCCACCAGCTTACATGAAGGCCCCATTAAAGATTGTGTAAGCCAGGCCTGATGGTGCGCATATATAATCCAATTACTTGGGACAGGGGTACAAGCAGGAGGATCAGCAGTTCAGGGACATCCTCAGCTCGGATTCTTGGCCAGCCTGGACTACATGAGCTCCTGTCTCCGAAAACAAAAGCTAAAAAATAATCAATAGATACCACCTACAGTGCTATCAGGGTTCCTCCTCATCCTTGCTTGCTCTCCCTTCTACACTCAACTTCTCTTTTTAACCTCACTGTTCCCCATCTAGCAGCCTCCAGTGCAAGTCCCGCCACCCCTCGGATGAAGCCCAAATGCCAAAGCCCATTATTCAAGATGCCCCTCAAGCTGAGACCACCCTACCCACTGTCTCGCTCTCACTCTTTCCTACGCTTACCTTCCCAAACCATCTCTTCTGCTTCCCCCACACCCTGCTTCATGCTGGATGTTACATTGGCCTGTGATGACACCTCCCAGCCGAGAAGGGCTGTCTTCATCTCCCATCACCCATTCCCCTCTGCAAAGCTTGCTCCCTGCTCTGGCCTTTGTGGATCTCTACACATCCGGAGCCAGTAGCACTTGGAGTCTGCGTTACTCATTTTCATATGTTTGCTACGTGGTGGCAAAAATAGTCCCTGGAATACATTCATGCTTACTAATTTGCTCATTTTAAATGTGGCTCGCCTCCCCCTTAAGACAAATAACGTTCAGTGCAAGGTGTGCAGCTATCCTAATAATAGATTCTAGATGAATAATGGATGTTAGGTTTCGTAAAGCAAGCAAATATACAAAGTGTAAAGCTGCGGTAAGAGGCTTTTGTTGTGTACAAGTTCTACCAACCACTGTGAACAAAGGCATGAAGATGATTCAAATATAATATTTAATCCTTGAAGAAATATTCATGTTTTAAAATATATTTTATTAATTCTTTGTTTCTGCTTCCTCCTGGACCTAATTTTTCCCAGACCCATTCCTCACTTCCCATCTTTCCTCCTAACTTCATATTAGGATGTGTATGTGTGTGTGTGTGTGTGTGTGTGTGTGTGTAACCTACTGAATCTAGTATGTTGTGGTCATCTAATCATGATTGTAGATCCATTCAAGAAAAGTAAAACTGTAGTCATATGCCAGCTATGTATTATATACTGATTCAAACACAAGTGACAGTTCCAACATCCAACTGAGAAGTTAAAAAACTAGAAGTTAAATTATAATCTGTCAATCTGAACACATCCATAGGCTCATGGAAATATATATCTTCCATGGCTCATAATGACTCTCAAAGAATTAACGGCCAGGTACAGTGGACTTGTATTAAGAGGAAGAGCGGTGTGTGGGTAAAGGACGAGGCAAGAGCTGAGGGGTAAAGGTGAGACCCAGCGTGGTACGTTGGGTCGGAGACCCTGGGTATAATCAGCTAGGTCTCTGCTGATAAGGAGCTTAAATTTTATCCTGTGAGTAACCCAGTGATTTCCGTGTAAAGGAGTCTTAGACGTGTTTTATTTATAGAGCAAACAAGTTTGAGAACCTGTGCAGCCTATGAGATGAACTGGAGAGAATCAGCATTGGGTGCAGAAACCAGTTAGTGGATCATGATGGCAAACCGTTTAGGAGAGGCTAAGGGCTTAGGTTAAGTGAAAGCAGTGAGAGATGCATGGAGAAAAGGAAGTATATTCATACATGACTCATGGGACAAAACTCACAAGATGCTGCCTGGTGATGTGTGAGCTATGGTGGTCTGTGGGGGATGGGAAGAGCCAAATATGACCCTGGCTTCTGACATGAAAGCTTGGCTGCAGCAGAGAGGTGAAGGTCCTGCTGTATGGTGGAGATGAGGAGTTTAGTTTGGACCATGAAAAGCCTACAGCATCCTGTTCAAGATGTCCTTTTAATGGCCACTGAGGGAATCTTGAGGTCACCATTCCTGAGGCTTCGCAAGAACCTCTCTGAAAGCCATCACCAAGCCCTCTTATCTTCTATGTAAAGTAGTTACACATTTTATAGGTGAGGCTCTTTCAAGCCACTCCTTTGGAATAAATACCAGTTTTCATTGAAAATGGAAATGAAGAAATGAAGATATGATGCTTTTCTAATAGAAAGCAACTTTCCCTTCACTAGGTTTAAGTCATGTTGAGTTGGGTTTTTTTCCTAAATTAAGCCACCCCTCCATGCTGTGGATAGAGGTAGGTATTGGTTCCAAGGGGGCCTTTGGGAGAGATCCCACTTGAACTCAAGCAGTCCTGAAACAGAATGCACAATGAGCCTGCCAAGCCCACATACATGAGACTATGCTCAGCTAGGTATGTTCTTGCTGTGATATGGTGGCTAAGAAGCCTCAGATAACTTCAGCACTGCAGGAGATCCTATGAGAAAGGTCTCGTCTTTCTGGTCTGGCTCTCTTATGTTCCTCATTATATCTCCATACGTGAGAAAACCTGGAACCAAACTAAATTCTATTATTTTCCAACCAGACGAACCTCCAGATTATGGGCCCATGTCTCTGCCCTCAGCTCCGGGAAGGAAGATGAAGGCAAAATGTAAATGATAATGTAACGCTAGACACAGTAATTGAACTGGCCATCAAGATAGCCAGTTCTGAAAAGGACAGCGTTGTAGTGGAGTATGGAGTGCATCCACTTGAGACAAGACTCTCCAGATTAGATACGCCACAGTTAGCTGGGAGAAGGGCGTAGGAGCAAGCCTGACGTGGGTCTTCTGGGCATTCCTGTCCTTCAGTCACTCAGAATGTGCCAGACTGCTTGGCCACTAACCAAAGGAAAAACTGAGGTTTGGAAATAATGTCTGGGGATGGAGAAATTGTCTCAGCCCCTTAGCTCAGGCACAGCAGCCCCCAATGTGGTCATTTCATGAACCCAACAAGCAAATTAGCCACTTGGTTTGCTCCTATACTAACTTATGCACAATTATATTACACCAAACAGCACATTCCTTTTGGTGTGGTAATAAATGGTGTGTGTGTGTGTGTGTGTGTGTGTGTGTGTGTGTGTTTATGTATGGATAGATTTAGGAGTGTGTGTGTGTAAAACAATAGTTGATTTTTAAAAGAGGCCATGACATTTGAAAGAGAGCTGGGGTGGGTATATGGTAGGTTTGGCAAGGGTGGAAGGGAAAATGTAATTATAGTATAATTTCAATGTGTGTGTGTGTGTGTGTGTGTGTGTGTGTGTGTATTTATATATAGATAGACTGAGGAGTGTGTGTGTGTGTGTGTGTGTGTGTGTGTGTGTGTGTAAAACAAAACAGCACACATTCCTTTCAGTACCGTAAGAAGTGGTGTGTGTGTGTGTGTGTGTGTGTGTTTTTATGTATGGATAGATTTAGGAGTATGTGTGTGTAAAACAATAGTTGATTTTTAAAAGAGGCCATGACATTTGAAAGAGAGCTGGGGTGGGTATATGGTAGGTTTGGCAAGGCTGGAAGGGAAAATGTAATTATATTATAATTTCAGTGTGTGTGTGTGTGTGTGTGTGTGTGTGTGTGTGTGTGTGTGTGAGTGAGGGTAATGTGACACCAGTCATGGTGGTGAACACTTTTAATCCCAGCACCTGGTGGTCAGAAGAACACAGTTCTCTGAGTTCAAAGCCAACCCTGTCTACATAACAGGTGCTGGGACAACTAGGGCTACATAGAAAGGCTTGCCTCAAAAAAGAAAGAAAGAGAACGGAGCAGGCAGGCAAGCAGGCAGCACAGCACAGCACAGTATCATGGGTAATTAGATGAGCACTCTTTGACTTTTCATCTTTGACTTTGCACAGCACAGCATCATGGGTAGTTAGATGAACACTCTTTGACTTTTCATCTTTGACTTTGCACAGCACAGCATCATGGGTAATTAGATGAGCACTCTTTGACTTTTCATCTTTGACTTTGCACAGCACAGCATCATGGGTAGTTAGATGAGCACTCTTTGAGTTTGCATCAGGTCAGTCTCTGTTACTTAGATTCTGCCAACCATAATACACTACAATTATTCTCAACAGTTATCAAGAACATGAAGACAAGAGAAAAGCCTCTTGCAGCTGTGGGCTCACCTCCTCCCCAGGCGGTCCAGCCCTCCCTTTGCTTATGATGGGATGACTGACATAGAAAGTACCGTGGGGGTAGCCAGAAACAGCAGTTAGTGCTTCCATCTTCCCTAGTGATGCTAGGGGATGCTAAGACATTATCAGTAGCAGCTTGAGCATGCAACTCCCTTTTCTACCATTTGGATAAGCCCTACAGGATTTTCTGACATCTGTGAGGGGGAAGAACTTCATATCAAACAAAGCCACCGCCTCTTAGCTAATAAATGGAAAATTCACCATTCTCTAATTATTTCATTCTTAGGCATTATCAACAAGCATTAATAATTCCTGGTTCCATGGGTAGTAATATGTAGCATGTCCCTATTAGGGCCCAGTCAAATTCCCCTATGGACATGCTAAGGAATGTTAATTAGATCATGGTACAGTATAAGTTCCCTTCACTCTGGCTTCTTCCATTACCGTGTAAGGGTACTTAGTAGTGGTATGATACAGTGGTCAAAAATCACCGACTTTGTATGATACAAACCCAGACTCTAGATTAAAACAATCCAACCTCTTAGAATCTGTAGGACGCTGATCATATTAACATTTTTAATCCTCTGTCTTCTCATGTGGAAAACATAGAAAGTACTAGAAATAAGTAGAAATAAAACCCAGTTGTAGCATGGAATCATTTGAACCTAACCCGTGATAACAGAGCACTTAACACAGTGGTTGGGGTTGGGTAAACGCTCTATAACCACAGCCTCGACCATCGTGATGATCATTATTGTATGCAGCATCTCTTGGGAGGAGGCATATGGAAGGTTCCCCTGTCATCCTCTGCAAGGATGAGACAGACAGGAAGTATAGACATGCACTCAGAATGGTAAGCTCACAAACAAATCAGTGCAGCTTACAGCCTGGACTCAAAACCACACCGAGATCAGCGTGTGAGCGAGCAGGCATGCCAGCCTAGTTTCCACAAAGCATTTTAGCTCTCAGAAAGACTCCATCTCAGCTTTTCTTTGTTGGTGTTTTCTGAGTGCCGGGTTGGTTTAATGGTAGAATTTAAAGATTCCATGATGAGTAGAAATTCTACTGCTGTGGCTTTTCCAAGAAATTAATATAATGTTGAACTTCACCTCTCCTACCCCTCCTGTTACCTCCTCTCAAGTCCATTCAATTTCAGATCACCTCTTCCCCGGTTGGACTTTACACACACACATTCTTCCCTAAGAATGTACATCTAGTCACAGGTCACCTCTACACTGTTCATTGCCATCATTCCCGTGAGTTGGCAGCTATACATGCCCTCACCACTATCTCCTTGGCCTTCTTTTCCATTGGACAAGTTTTTTTCCATTGGCATTGCTTTTTTTTTTTTTCAAATGTCACTTTGTTTTTTGGGTTTTTTTGTTGTTGTTGTTGTTTTGTTTTGTTTTTCTCATTTAATCTGGATACAACTCAGCATAGAACTTTTTGACCCAAACCCCCCTTCCTCCCTCCAAACTTCCCATTTTGCCCAATTTGACTGTCTTAGTAAGTGGTGGGCATGTCTCCAGCTTATAAAAAATTCATTGAGTCTCTTCTTTTCTTGTGTATCCCTTCTGCTTTTCCAGGTCAAGCTGGGAACTGCCTGACTTGAGGGAAGGGAGAGTAAAAGCCATCAGTGACTCAGATGGGGTGAGCTACCCATGGTACGGAAACACGACAGAGACTGTGACCCTCGTTGGCCCCACCAACAAGATCTCCAGGTTCTCCGTCAGCATGAATGATAACTTCTACCCCAGCGTGACATGGGCCGTGCCAGTGAGTGACAGCAATGTGCCACTGCTCACAAGGATCAAGAGGGACCAAAGTTTTACCACATGGCTGGTGGCCATGAACACCACCACCAAGGAGAAGATCATTCTGCAGACCATCAAGTGGAGGATGAGAGTGGACATTGAAGTGGACCCTCTTCAGCTGTTGGGGCAGCGGGCCCGGCTAGTGGGCAGGACTCAACAGGAGCAGCCCCGGATCCTGAGCCGGATGGAGCCCATCCCCCCTAACGCACTAGTGAAGCCCAATGCCAACGATGCCCAGGTCCTCATGTGGAGGCCCAAGCGGGGACCACCTCTGGTTGTGATACCTCCTAAGTAAAAGCAGACTGCCCAACTGTGTGTGGAACACATGCCACTGAGACCCGCAGTGGGGTGACCAGGGGTGGCAGGAGCCAAACTGAGTTTCTGAGCCAAAGCAGACCCTCTTGGTGTGCCAGCCTTTGCAGCTACTTGTGATGAGTACAGCTGTTCCTTGGGCGGTAGAACCCTAACCCTTAGGGAAAGCCCCTTCCTCTTAGGAATAAACAAACCACTGATTTGATAGACTTGCTCTGATTACCATGCAAGTAGCCATATTTTGGAGCTGACCAGGATGATTCTTTTATTTGAACTATTGACCATTTCTTTCCTGTGAGATGCAGGGGATGGAAATGAAACTAAATGGTGCCTGTGGCAGACGCTGCTTCCCAACCAATTAGAAGCGAGAGTGCAAACATCCACACCAGGTGTTCGTAAGACAGTCTCCTTGTGTGACTGGAGGGTGCTGGGGAATTGGGTGAAAGATCCTGGTTCTGGGGAGAGAGGAGGAGAAGGTGTTACTACAGGTTAATATCAAGTATTAGCTGATGGTCAGATTGTCAACACACCCGCTGGAATGAGAGGGACACTTAGAAAACAAAACTGTGTGTGTGTGCCCTTTGTTTCGAGGGAAAGCTGTTTAGGAACTGTCCGAGGTGCTGACATCAGCAGCCCCCAGTGGAGACTGTCAGCTCGTATCCACTCACTCACCTCTTTCCAAAGAGATTGCTCATTCTAAGTGTTGCTAGTTACGGAATTGGATACACAGTTCCTGTTTTCTGTGTTGCTAGTTACAGTACTGGATACACAGTTCCTGTTTTCTGTAGTGATTGTGGTGTTGGCTCTCTCTTGGGTTTTTAGTCACTCAATCTGTGACTTTGTTTACAGCCACTGATTCTTATCATCAGCCCTCAATTCACAAAGATGTATAAGCCTCATGTTCATGTAGGGTTTAGGGAACGTCTCAACAAATGAGAACAACATTTTCAATATTTAGTTTCTGAATTGTTCAGACCCAGGAAGGGCACACATCTGTGCACGCACCCGGGTGCTCACACACCAGTCTTTGGAAGGAATAACAACTAGTCTCACCGATAGTGCCTGAATATTCATTTATGGCCTTTAAACACAAATAGTACACACACTGTATTCCCACATAGGTTAACTTCAGCTATACTGACAAAAATTCAACTTCAACTGCTTGTCCAGCTGTAGATAAGAAATGTTCAGACTTCTTTAGTGAACGTCTGAGCCTTAAGCAATCTTGTGTTGCTGAGATCCAGCCAATAAAGATGAGAAATGGTTTTCCTTTAGTCCAGCAGTGCAAAACTTTTGAAAGACTTTCCAGTGTTTCCAGTGGTAAGATTCCCAACCCTTTCCACCTAAGTCACCATTCCTCACCCCACTCCCAAAGAAGAGCTTGCTTGCCCTGTTATTCTCAATGGTACAGATTGTGAGGTGCATCAAGGAAACTTTGTTCAGAAACTCCTCGTCTAAACTGACTACAGAATTCTCACAA
Source organism: Mus pahari (assembly GCF_900095145.1). Taxonomy (NCBI): domain Eukaryota; kingdom Metazoa; phylum Chordata; class Mammalia; order Rodentia; family Muridae; genus Mus; species Mus pahari. Next base: position 139,553,779 of record NC_034594.1, read on the forward strand.
TGTTTATACTGAGTAAGTAGATTTTTTTAAGCCTAATTTCAGAGGTGAGAGATTTCCAAGTCCAGAGCCATTATACAAATCCTGCCATTGACTCCAAATATTCCAGAATTTGGGGACAGAAAATGTAAGCCAATAGGCTTTCTCATTACTCTTGTTTCCCATGCACTGTAGTCTAATTCCCTTCATGCTCTGATCCCAGAGGATGCTACTCAGAATAATATAGCACTAACTTCACATTCCAACCATTGGCTTCTCTCACCTGGATTAGTTACCAATGGCAAGTTATTTATAGCAACACATCAATGGCTCATTGGTGACATCGGTGAGTGGCAAAAACTCTAGAAATAATTCAGCTCTTAGTTTTTGGATTTCCCACGCTTCCCTACTTTTTAATGGCAGCTGACCTCAGAGACCTACAGATTGAAGAGCAAAGTTGCTTATTTTCCATGCTAACATCAGAAGCAGCAATCTCTCCCTCGTATTGAATCAGATGCCACTTTTATGAGATTTGGGTCAATGGATGCTGATCTTGGAATCTAAGCCGTGTAGCCCCACTTTAAGAAAATCTGATTTTTTTTTTTTTACATCTAAAATTGTAAGAACAGATGAATACATTTATATTAAAGAAAATCTATGCAAGGTTTCAGTCTTTAAATGTTCCTAGCACATTAAGATATGACTCACACACTTATATTTACATATAATACAGCTTTTCAAAGCCTTGTCTATAGTTAAGAGCAAGGTGCAATATGCTTACCTAGACTTATTCCTCCTTAAAAAGAATCAGTTCAGATTTTTAAAATAAATTACTCCAAGGCAGTTTCCTGGGGAATGATGTAATAAAAATTGAGGGAAAAAATGTATGAGAAGGGACTCCTAAAAGCTAAATGCACTATGCAAATGTGCTTTACCATTGTTGTGTGTCTCTTCTGCAAACCCTACCATTGGGTCTCTCACTTCTGAAATCAATCTGGCAGAACACTCAGTTACCCAATAGCCAATTAATGTTAAAATTATCACTGTTTTACAAGGAGATGTCCCCTTTTCTCGCTATCTGTGGATCATTGACTTTTAGCTTAGTCAGGACATTGCCAAGCAAAAGGGATCTCTTACAGGACAGAATTAACCTTGAGATATCTGGTGGGAAGATTAACCTGTATTCCCTTGAGAATGCATGATCTGACAGCAGGCAACATCAGTTTCAAAGGGGCTCATTTTGAGCCTTTGGTATTAGTTGGGTTGTCTCCAGACTATATTTGGATTCCATTTATGTACATGGTTGCTTAGTGGTATAAGGTTTTAAATTCCTGTATTTGAAAGAGCCTTCCACCAGATCTTAAGTTCTAAAATGAGGTCACCTTTGAGATCTTCCAGTCTATGATCTCCAAGGAAATTGAGGCCCATTTAAATTAGGTCATCTATTCAGGATCACATATCTAATCAGCACATGGCAAGAAAAGGCCTGAGTCTTCCAGATCTCGGCTTACAGTACAGCTACACTACCTGGGACCTGAGGTCCTCCCTTGTTTCCAGCCAGAAACATTGTCATTGTCCTGGAATCATTCACCCGCAAATCAATTAACCTAGAAATGAAAAACAATTGAGTCCAGAACCCTTTTGTTATGATGTCAAAAACAATGACTATTTCACACTGCTTTCTATCTGTGACAGCTGTTTTGATATTGAACCCTTGATCTTTGTTCTCTGCTGCATGCATACCACATCCTCACATCATTGCTACGGCCCACAATACATGGGAGGCTGGAGGCAAGTCCCCTTTCTGCCATCCATCCAAGGAATCATTTTGGATCCTCCTCCATCACTCCCCCCAACGAATACCTCAAAGGCCAAAGTCATGGTCTAGGAAACAATTCTGCATAGTAAAATAAAACAGCAATGATTCACAAAAGATTTTACAAAAGGCTTCCACATGCATTTTCTCGTCCACGGGTAATCGTATTAAGAAGTGTCGTATAGTGATGGTTGTGGTGTTATTGTCTCCATTTTACAAATAGCAAATCGAGACCAAAGAGGTTAAATGGAATATCCACAGGCACACAGGCAGAAAAAATGCCAAGAGCCAGGATTCAAACTGGGCCTTTTGGCTTAAACCCTCATGTTCTTCCTCTGTATCATGCTGGCCCTTAGTTTACCTCTTAGCACAAAAGAGAAGAAAAGGAGGAGAACAAGTCACTGTCACCTGGCACAATCCTGTAGTCCTCCCCTGCCTACCAAGTGGAGTCATTAAAAATGAGAGAATGAAAGCTGTTTTCTTCCTCAAAGAACCTTGTAATCCCCAGGGAGGTTGCCCCAGAAAAATGCCTGTCAGGGACTGTGGTGTGGGGGAGGTGGCTGTCATTTGTAATTAATGGAGTAAGAAAGCTGTTCCCCTGGTCTCTGAATCCCTTAAACACCACAAGTACAAAGACAGGCAGGAAGCATGCATCCTACAGCTGAGGTCCCAGCTGAGCACTGCCCTGCCACCCGCAGTCCCTCAATGCGCACATAGGAGCAGCCCATGGGGCGGAGGCTGTGGAAACAATGGCTTTCCAAGGCCTTCTTGGCACATTGAATGTTCTTGTTAAGAGCAGAGGGCACAATTAAACATTGATAGAGTCAGCTCCCAACTGAGTTGAAAAAAAAAAAAAAAGAGAGATAAACACACACACATAGACAAAGACCTACCACACACACACA
>NC_034594.1:139558975-139564832 GCF_900095145.1 Mus pahari
GAAGCTATTACTTCTAATTAATTAGAGAAAGAAAGACTGTGTGCATGCATATCAGATGAACGGAGACGGAGACACTTCCCCACATGACTCTTTATGCTTGCATGTACACATGAACATGCACGCAAGGACAGACACCAGAAAACTAAGGACTGTCTCTCATTGACTCGTGCCATGGATTTTCTTAAACAGGCAAAAAGAAAATTTTTTTCTAGTCCCAAGAACCACTAACAAAATCAAAGAATTCCTTCCTTGAGCACATTCATGAGAAGAGAAATAGGACACTTTTTAGTAATAAAGTAAATAGCTTTCAAGTTGGATTAATTACAAACTTTATGCAGAAAAAAAAATGGTCTTGTGTTTTTTACCTTTAGTAAAGTTGGTATTTTCACCCAGCCCTGTACATATCAAACATGATGTTTATTGACACAGGCTGACCTGGGACCAGGGAAGCTGAGCTTCTGAGGCCAGGTTTTGAATTGTATTGACCTTCACTTTTTTCTGTGTGATACCAAAGAGGCTCCTTCTCAATGCCATATGCACCCCACAAAGTGTTTAAGCTTCTGAGAGCACACCACAGAGAACCATGAGCTGCTTGTGCCTTGCCTTAGGAAAACTAAGGGACAAAAGTCAACCACACAGTTAAAATGTTTTCTATATAAAAATTGATGCTGCCTGAAGCATCACTATGATATAAGACATATAATGGAATTGATATACTAATGGTATAAGGACTACTATCAAGGATAAATAATAAAGGATGTGATTGTTAAGGCCGTCTTCTTGGTGATATGACTTTTGCACATGAGTATCTGTGTGGTGTGCTCTGTGAATATCAAGTCCACTATGAGTTCAGCTCAGGCCTCTGCTCACATGTGCTTACCTTGTACTCAACCTCCTCCCCCATCTTGCCATGTTTGTCCTTCTGTCCGATGCCAGGTATCAAGGGCTGGCAGAGTGTGGCACACTCAGTACCTCTGACCCATTCTGACTAATCACATTCCTGAAGAAATGGGAACTGGCATCTACAGAATTGCATAGCTGCTATTCTGGTGAACAGGGTACACAGAGGAACATTTTTCTAAAACACATTTTAGACCAGCCCCTGCTCGTATATGTAAGGGGTTTATCTTCTAATTCCAGAGCATCGTGACAGGTTTATTTAACCATCTATGTAAATATTTTGGATTTTTCTTCCTAAAACTGAAGCCATATATATATAAAATCATAAAAGGCAAAATTATGTTACTTAATCTGGAATCACAAAAACATACGTGCCATGGTTAATACTGTAGACAGAATCTAGACAGGGGACTGGAGAGATGGCTCCCAGGGGAAAGTGCTTGAAGCACAAGCATAAGAACTTGAGATCAGATACCAAATATCCACCTAAAAATCAGGCATGACAACACGCATCTGTATCCCAGTGATGAGGAGGCTGGCAGAGAGGAAGGTCACTCAGTAGCTTACTGGCTAGACAGTTTAGGTAGACGAGTGAGCTCCAGGCTCAGAGAGATCCTGTCTCAAAAAACAAGGTGTAGAGCTACTGAGAAAGACACCCAATATAGACAGACCTCCAGCCTTCACACTTACGTGCACATACATGTATACATACACATGTAGACATGCAGTCATACACACACATGTACACACACACACACACACACACACACACACACACACACCAAACAAAAATTCAGGAAAGGAAAGGGTTCCCATAATTTGGCTTTATCCAAGAACAACTTCCTTAATACCTTCAAAAAATGGTTTTTGTTTTATTTTTAAAATTGGGTTCATTCACTTCTTTAGAACTTCAGCTGTTACATAAAGCAGTATGTACAAGTGCCCCCCCCCAAAAAAAGAGCTGCTAAAGAAAATTTGACCACTATAAGTTCAATAATATAAACACACAGTCAAGAAGGAGGCTTCAGCAATGTGGGCATGAGTCAATGAGAGAAATCCTGGCTATACCGAAGAGCTCTGATGCATCCAATGAGCCTGGTTTCTGCAAACTTCCGTGCCTGGAATACTAAGGAGCAGTGTATGAGTTCCCACCCATTTCTGTAGATCCTTTTGTGTTTTTCTAATGGGCTGAACACACAAATAACTTGGAATCCCTTTATATTGTTTTTAGTTTTTAATCTTTTAAGACTAGATGAAAGTTACCGGCATCCTTTGTAGAAGAATGTACATGAAGCGACTCAAAACTTTGCACAAACTTTAAGCTATCATCCCTTTGAAAATCTACTTACAAAGCCTGCATTATGAACATCTGCTTTTAGGGCACAGTGTTTCCTTGGCCACTTGGTTAATGTGCACTGTTTGCATATTTCCCTGTCCACATGCAGGTCTCCTAGTAGGACAAGGCAAGCCCACCCAGCAAGCAGAACCACATGGCAAGACACTGAGGAGGATATGAGCATTGGCTGGTGGCTCCAGAAGCTGATGCCCTGGACAGCTGACTCCCTACTTAACAAGAGTGCCATCTTGCCAGTCTCTTCACTACCCTCCTATCCTGTGATCAGTACCTCCTGTCCCCAGCACGTGTGTCCAACCAGGCCAGCTGGTTGGCTCATGGGGGGAGCTTCGTTGAACTGGAAGTTGTGCCTGCTACACCTTTTGTGTGTGGAAAGATTGAGTTCACCTAAACCTCCTGCTCATCCCCTCCTTCCACATGAAGCCTCCCAAGGACAAGGCTGGTCATCCTGGACTGAAGAGACCCCACACACAGCCCAGCGCTGGCTCCCAAGCCTGCCACCCAATCCCACAATTTTGGGTGTGAGAAGATATATCTCCCCTTCTCCTCTCTCTTCTCTATGTGGATAGCCAATGTCAATCATCACCTGAGGTGTCTCTAAGGTCTTTGGAAGGCAACTATTTGCCCTACCATGGACAGACTTGGTGACTTCAAGATGACCAAGAGCAGCATTTAAATCGCCAGGATCAGTAAAATGAGAGCAGAACTTCCCCAATAGGGCAAAAGTGGTGTATGTTGTTCTATTGATTGTTTTATTTATTAGTATATTCCTTTATTTATTTGTTTGTTTATTTATTTATTTATTTATTTATTTATGGAACCTGTATTTATTATATATCAGAAAACCTTCTTCCATCTTTCAAACATCAGCTCCAAATTTGTCTTGTTGGACCCCCCCCACACACAGAGCACAGTAAACAATTCCTCTTTGAAGCCACAAAAAAAAAGAGGGAATTTCTTCTCCATAGTCCCAAATACTTCTACCCTAGCCAGATTTTCAACCCAAAATGAGATCAGAATCTACCAGCTAACTGTAAGCTGTACACCCACACAAACCAGCACAGGCTCCGCTGCCTGCACAGAAACAGTCTTCCAACCCTTGCGTTTACACTGTTTTTCTTTCCACTCCTTCACAAACTCATGCAAAACTAACCACCTGATTCCAGCCTGACCATTAAGACTGGGCTCCTCATTCTGCTCTGGTGCAGAATGCTTGACACCAGATGCACATTAGAATCTATGTTGGGCACTTATAGCCACCTGCCTGGTTTCCACCTCAGTGTGCCCACAGCAGAATCTCTGAGTGGCTGAGCAGCAGAGGTCGTCTTAGTTGCCCAGATTATTCTAACTTGTAAATGTAGTTGATAAAAAAAATTTTCTGCTGTCTTCTTCATCCCCAACCACCTCCGAGATCCCTTCCTCCTTTACTTCCCAAGCTTCCTCTGGACTCCCCATTTCTCTAGTCACTTTTCTTCATGAAATCTTCCCCCCATTAGTTAGTACCATCAACATGAACAGACCCCAAAGAGGTGACTGATCCTGAGAGTCACACCAGAAGCCAGTGCCTGCACTTGCCTCTCTTAGAAGCAAAAGCTTGTCCCCTTCCCAGATTCACCTTCCATCTGCACTCTCCCCATGACACATGCCTCCCTCCAAAAGGTTAAAGGTTGATATGGTTATTCCTGGTCCTGCATTCCAATCTTAAGGAAAAGCTCATTCCCGTCTTTATAAGTCAAGGGTTGGCTCTTTCTGCAGAGCAACATGAAATACCTGAGGGTAATTTCCTGGAAACAGGAAGAGTTATCTTGTCCCCAAAACAGTCCCATACCCGAAGACCTGATAGCAACCCCCTAGCATACAGATGATAGATGACTGAGACTTCTCACCCCTCATGTTGAAAAGTTCTCAAACGATGAATATAAGTGAAGGGGTGGGATGTGTGTGTGTGTGTGTGTGTGTGTGTGTGTGTGTGTGTACTGCCTTCATATAAACTAGATGGACCTATGGAGATGCTGAACTTCAACTTTACGGTTTTGGCATTTACTTGAGAACAATCAAGAACTCATGCTGTCTTTCACTCAGTGGTGTCAATTCACTCCTTTCCTCAAAGACCCGAGTGAATTCCATAGTAGCGCTTCATACAGAATGGTGTGATGTCCGAGAACTTTTGGGTATGTTAGAGACTGTATATGTTGTATGCACAAGAGAGTGCCCAAGGTAGAAAGAATTCATTTTCCTATTCCACCTCCAGCATCTAAGCAGGTTCCCAGAGCAAGTAGATTTCTCCTGCATCCATAGCACCATGCCTTCTCGCCCCATCAATCAGACTGCCCTGCACCACGTCCCATCTCTCAGGGCCCTGCTCTCTGACAGGCAGCAGTTCAGTCAGTGGGTGCTAAAGAGTTGAGCGCTACGCTTCTCGGGCGACCTTTACCTTTTAATTGGGGCTATAGACAATGCCTTAATCTGAAGGAGTAGCTTGAATGCTGGGAAATTTCAGGCGCAGAAGTGGGCCAGTAAGAGAGATTAGTTTTTTTCTTAGGAGGGCATTTTAGAGCCTCCCCTTCCCTGTACCCATCTTCAAAGTCAGCTCATACATACATGAGCACAAGCAAGCACACTTACCTACATCCACATCCCATAATTTTGGAATACCTCCCTTGCATTGGCCCTACCTTTAAACATAAAATAAATTAGAAATGAACCAGCTAAATTAATTTAAACCTCATTTGGGAAATGCAGCTTATTTTTTCACCGGCCACCAGCCATCTGGTCTACCCCGCCCTGTTCCATTTCCTTCCTGCTTCCTCTCTTTTCGGCTACTGGTCTATCAGTTAACTTATGTGTAAATGTCCTCTGCTCTTCCCTTGCTTCCCCCTAAATGTATTTCCCCACACCCTTGAACTTGTGTTGTTTTCAGTGTTGTGAAGGACAGAAGTGGAGGCTAAGAGCATGAGCATGTATGTATGTCACTGAAGACAGAGAAGCCAGGTATTCTGCTACAGTTTGAAGAATAACGCCACAAAGGAAGAGGTGAAAGCCGGCTCTGCAGAGTGCCTTAAAAATGACTTTAATTAGGAAATTCCGAGTCGTCAGTCTTTGGATGTTACATAAACTCAATGGATGTTGCATTTCACTTCTCTGGGATTAAAAAAAAAAAAAGTTAAATACAGTATGTATTCAACAATGACAATCAAGTATATTTTCTCTTTAATTTGGTCCTTAAAAGATTTAGTACCAAGGAGGTCTGGGATTCTGGGACTGGAGAGATGGCTCAGGGATTAAGAGAACTTGCTACTACTCTTCAAGGGGACCAGAGTTCATTTCCCAGCACCTATGTCACGTGGTTCACAGCTACCTGTAGCGCCCACTAGCTCTAGGATTTATGTAGACACATATGCATACACACACATGCACAGAGATAGGGGAGGGAAGAAATTGGGAGGGAGATACACATACTCATAAATAAAATAAAACCTTTTGTTTATTTAGAGCTAAGATGAAAGGATGGACTATTAGAGACTACCCCATCCGGGGATCCATCCCATCATCAGCCACCAAACCCAGATACCAATGCACATGCCAGCAAGATTCTGCTGAAGG
>NC_034594.1:139565172-139568540 GCF_900095145.1 Mus pahari
GGGGGTGGGGGGTATAGGGAACTTTTGGGATAGTATTTGAAATGTAAATAAAGAAAATAATAATAATAAAAATATTTTGGGAAGCTAAAAGTAAACCTTTCATTTATTATTTAGTGCTTGATTTTTCACAAAGAACAAGGGAAAGCTATAGGTGCATACAAACTCTGGGGTGTACTGCGGACAGGCACAAGAATCGGGTCCTGCATATTTAAGAAAACTCTGCCCATGAAGGCCACATACTACAACCAGGTTCCATTCAGTAGGCAATTTTGCAGTGAGAAAGAAACAGACTATTCTGAGCAAGGAAAAGAAAGAGATTCCCCCTTCTCTCTGATGGTACACTATTGGTCTTCATCTGCTGAGACCGCCATAACAAAATGTCCCTAACAAGGTGGCTTATACACAAACAACATTTATTTCTCAAAAACCTAAAGGTTGAAAAGTCCACTATCAAGTTCCCTGCACCCTTAAGGGCTGTTAAGGATCCCCTTGCTGGTCCATGGACTGCCTTCTCCTGTGTTCACATATGATAGAAGAGTGAACAGGCTCCTTCAGGCCTCTTCAGAAGGGCACTAATTCAGATCACAAGTACTTTATTCTCATGACCCAGTCACCCCTCAATGCCCCACCTCTGACATCATCACCTTAGGGGTTAGGATTTAAGTATATAAATTGGGAGAGAAGAACATAGCATCAGCCCGCATCCCTATCCTAGTTTCTGCTTCAGTGAAAGATTGGAAAAATATTCCATCAATGTAGAGGCTCTTCCTTGCTACCCCTCCTTCTCAGAGATCCCCTGGCCTTTGCCACTCAAGGAGCTAACCCAAAACCAGTTATTTTGAAGCGATTGAGTTCTTGAAGGTAGTTAAGTTTCTGCACTGTCACCTTCTCTCTCAGAAGGTTGAATTTTTAAAAGGTCAGATAGCCTCTAAGCAAGAGGAGGTAGGGGCAGAGTTGGAAGTGAGGCCCTTACATGCTCTTGAATTCTGCAAAATCAGTGTTGTTGGGTAGAAACTGAAGGCCCTAGCTCCATCAGGCCTTCTACCTCTCCCACCACCTGAACTTCAGTCGTGCATGGCTGGCTGGTATCATCCGGCTAATAGCTGCTCTCTCTTACAGTCAAATCTATTAGGGTTATTTTTCACAAGAGGCATGACCCTTCCCTAGGGACTGTAATTTTAAGAAGCCTGAAAGTCACTAATTCATATTCAATTCATTCTCTTTCTTTCTCTCTCTCTCTCTCCTTCCCTCCCACTCCCTCCCCCCACACGCATCAAAATAGCAAGAAGACACAGATACAGAGAAAAAGATAAAAGTTTCCACTAATCACACCTCTGTCGGACACAAATCATGAACTCAAATGGATGAGGGCATAGTTTTTAAGCATTTGTCTCCTTAAGCTAAAATAGCCCCAGCTTCCCAAGTCAATGGAGTATTACATGCTCAAGTCTGTAGAAAGCAGTTCCGCAAACAATTTACAAAAGGGAGTTGTGCATCATTCTCACCAGAAAGCATGGCCTGAAGTAGGCCACCCATGAAAGGATACTTGCTGGATACGCATGAGACCATAGATCAATTCCTAGCAACACACACACACACACACACACACACACATTTAAAGAACATTTGTACTTTTTCTAGTTCATTCATATTAAACAACCAACAGTGATCCAATTACCAAGCCCACTGTAGCATGTATATATGTGTACACAAAGCTCTTCTGTAAGAGCAAGGGCTAGGGAAATGTAGCAACAGTTGAGGCAAACTGAAAATATATATAATATTTGTTTCCCATTTTAAAAGAGCTGAAAAGTTTTGCATTGAGTTCTGGGATGACATGGGAGAAGAGCAAGTATGTTCCTGATTTTTCAAAAAACTAAACTACCATATTGAAAGAAAACATTTGGAGAATTAAAAGAATAGTCAATGCACAGAAGTAGCATAACATGCCTAAATATCTTGGGCTACAAATATGGTCACATAAAGTACATTACGTATTAATTACTGAGACACGTTTTTGTTCTCATATCCGAAACACAGCAAAGACTCCTTTTCTGAAGTTGCTCTACCCACCTCACCACCATTTTCCCCAGAACCCTATGCTCTTAACCCTATCCAGAGAAAGAAAGCTTAGGGCTCTGTCAGCTGTTCCTTCTCACCTGTACCTTCCCCCACCCACTGCCTGAAGCAGTGATTCAGGAGTTCATGGCAGTCCGGTTGCCCAGGACACTGGCTGAGCATGCCATTAGGCCAGTCCCTGTCCTCAATGCATAAGGATGTCAAGAGAGCCAGGACTAGAACTTTATCAAGTCAAAAGCTTGAACTTTTCCCGCACCACAAGACAACGACCCTCAACACATTTCTTAGGCTCTGAGCCCAAGTCCAGGACCCCTGGAAGACTCTAATGTCCAACCCAACATTAAACTTTGGGAAGATGAATTAAGCTTTCATTTTTTTGCCTCCCGGGATGTTCCAGGTTCCCTCAGCAAGTTAATCTCTTTCTTCCACTCTCCTTCTCCAAGGGAATCCCACATTTGCTTAACTAAAGACTCCTAGTGTGATCTATGAATGGAAGGACCACCTTTCTATAGGACTGCCTTGTAAACAGAAAGAATCTATCCCTCTGAGAAGCTCTTTTCTAGTGGGAAGGAAAAAAATCTATACTTTAAGAAAATTATATACCGGAGAGTATGGAAAGGGAAGAAAGTGTGGATAAGAGGAAGGGAGAGGACTGGGGATGCTCTGTTTGAATTCTACTAAAAGTAGCTGTCAAATAAACTTACTGCTAAAAATAATGCTAACTTCCTCAGGCCCGCCTCTGAATCTCTGCAGGCATGAGTATCATATTACATAGACACCTCAGCTCCATTACACATTACTCATTACACTGCACATTACAGAGCAGAAACAAGTTCATTGCCTCTTACCACTGCAGCAACCCATGCAGTTGAGAGAGAGATGAAATGACTCTGTCAAAGTCACACAAAGTCACACATTAGAACAAGGATCCTGGTATGGATGTTGTGACGCTACTATTTTTTTTCCCCAATTTTTATTAGGTATTTACTTCATTTACATTTTAAATGCTATCCCCAAAGTCCCCTATACCCTCCCCCCCTACCCACCCACTCCCCCTTCTTGGCCCTGGTGTTCCCCTTACTGGGGCATATAAATTTTGCAAGACCAAGGGGCCTCTCTTCCCAATGATGACTGACTAGACCATCTTCTGGTACATAGCTCTGGGGGTACTGGTTAGTTCATATTGCTGTTCTACCTATAGGGTTGCAGACCCCTTCAGCTCCTTGGGTATTTTCTCTAGCTTCTCTATAGGGAGCCCTGTGTTCCATCCGATAGCTGACTATGAGCAT
>NC_034594.1:139568551-139573784 GCF_900095145.1 Mus pahari
CCTGTCCTTCCTATAATCCCAGTTGATTCAGGACTTCTCAGAGTCCAGATTTCTCTGTGATTCTTAGATTGTGGGCTCCTGTGAACCAGAGATTCTGGGTGTGTCTGAGTTCTTGGCAGTCAAGCTCCTCTGAGACTCTCAAATACTAGTGTGACCTAGCTCCTGTTATCCTGGGATCCTGTTGTCCTAAGATCCTGAGGGTGTTACAGTGTGTGGAAGTGGTATTCTCCTTTGAGGACCATGGAATTGTCTGGTCTGTTTGAAACCAAGGTAAACCTGAACTGATTAAAAGGCACCTGAGCCTCTGGTCAGGAAAGGCTCTGGTGTCCTTGTTCCTGCTGTCACAGGCCTGTCACTATTGGATTGGAGCAGCTGTTGTGTTCCACTCACCAGTGATCCTAAGATTGCTTGGGCAGTCCTCTAGGGACCATGGGGGTGTCCACCGAATCCATGCCCTAAGTGACCTGGTGCTGGTGTAGACTGGAAGGGGCTTGTGCCCCTTGTCAGGCCAGTTTTTTGCTGCCCTAGTGTATCTCAGGTCCCGTTCACAATTGGATTGGAGCAGATGTTGTGTTCCACTCACCAGTGATCCTAAGATCATGTGGGCAGTCCTCTAGGGACCGTGGGGGTGTCTGCCCACTCTGCGCCCTTGGTGACCAGATGCTGGCACAGACCAGAAGGGATTTGTCGTGACTCTACTATTTGATTGTTCTCAATGTAGTTGTAAAAAGAACAAGACACAACTCCAGAATTTAGACCCAGGCTAGGCATTTAGCTCAGTGGGTGGATTGATAGCTCAACATTCTAAAATTGAGACCCAGAATGGCTTCTTACTAGGTGTATAAAACATTGATGGGCTCCCTGCAAACATAAGATAAGATATGAAATTTCAATATAAACTATAAAAACAGAACAGATATGAGGTTTTGGGGCAGCTCTGTAGGCTGTCTCAAAATGCCACTTAACCTACTGTCTATGTGATTCATTAAGTAAATAAATATAATTAAAGGGAGCTGTTTTTATAACATGCTACACACAATTCCCAAAGCAACCCTTAGTCGAGCTGAAAAAATTAAAACAGTATATATTTTCTGTCTGTAAACTAATTATCTGATTCACATGGATTCAAAGCAAGCCCACTCCCAAGGTGTTTTCTAAAAGTGTGTGCATAATTGCCCTAAATATATGGAGGAAGCACCAGTGCGAGGCCTTATGTGAGTTTCTGAACAGTTTTCACAGCACCCAAGAGTGAAGAAAAGAGCATTCACATTCACGTGAGACTGCTCCATGTAAAGTAAGCGTAACTGAGAGTACCCAAGGGAATGTGTTGGAATTCTGCAGACCCCTGACTCCTCTTTGCTACTGGAGTCATCTATGCTGAAGGCAGCTGGCAACAAGTCCATCATTTAAGCTGTTAAATAGGACCACCCTGCATCTGGGCAGGCTCAGAAGAAACAAATTCTAAGAAAAACCAAGTCTACTTTCTGACAGGGTCCTGAAATTGAGCTAGCTTCTTTGAAAGAGATATTGTAGCCTTCGAAAAACTACATTATAATCTGAGAGAGAGAGAGAGAGAGAGAGAGAGAGAGAGAGAGAGAGAGAATGCCTACAGAAAACACACAGACAAATGAAAGTAAATCTCATCTTCACAGTGCTGCCAAATGTTGCTAGCCCTCTCTCCCCAAGGTCAGCACATGGGACTCTACAACAAGGAAAATCAACCTCACCATCCTCCTGCAAGAGTCTACACCACCTTATTTGAGTCTCTCCTGAACACGATTCTAAGAGAAATTAGAAAGCAAGCATACAGAAGACAACAATATAAATGAAAATTGTGGATGAGTTTCCCTTTCAGTTAGAGAACATCTCCAGGACAGAGAAAGTTGAGGTAGAAGATGGGCAGTGCCAGGAACAAGCAAACAGGGAGTAAGAGATGCTAAAAGTCATGGTGACCGGAGTCTCTGAATTGAAAATTCATGTCCCAGCCTAGGAGAAAATGTAGTTTAAGCTCTTTTGCTCCCAATTTCAGGATTTCTCCTTATCTCCTTATCTCTGCCAACAAATGTGCTGTAGCAATTACTCTCCCCGGGGAGATTGTCTATGTTGTTTTCTATTGCTTTGGAAAGGCCCAGAGAAATGGGCTCCCAGTGAAACTGTTGGTAGCTTTTGTTAAGGTTTTGAGAGGATAAAGAAAATGGTTCCTGGGGGAGAATCTGAGTTGCCCACTTACTTACATTCCCCTCCCACTCATAATGGAAAGCCCATAAGACAGACAAACAGAAATGGCAGAGAGTTGGTCCTGAGAATGTCTGGCTTAACACGGATTCTTTCTTCTAAACTGAAAGGTATTAAACTGATGTGTAATGAATGGTGTCTCATTGTGGATGTGAGATTCCCAATGTCTGTGCCCCTTCGTGCAACCACCCATAAATACCACTGAAGATACACGGAGTAATAACCCAAGTTACAGTCAATTGATCCCCAAGCTCATCCACATGCCTGCTTGCTCAAAGAGGGACCCAGCCCCACTTGAGCTCCTTCTTATCTTCAGACTCCCAGAAAACTAAGGCTCTTTCTGTCATGGACAGTGGGTGCTGAAGCTGGATCAGGCCTCCAGGATATCTGGGTTTCAACGAGACAGTTCTGGGATGGTTGATTTTAAAGAAACTCTAGGCTGGCTGGTGCCATCTACAACAAAATGCATCTTGTGGAAGGTCCTCATCCCAGCTCTTCAGTCTATCCCATCACAGTTTATTACTGGGAATGCTCTGGAAGCACAATCCTCATTTCCCCAAAAGACTGGGGAAGTCTTAGAATTGACAGAATTAGAATCAAAATCATTCCTAAGTGACACAAGTCTGGGGGGAGGGGGGGAAGAGTGGGGAGAGCCATTCAGAAACCAGACAGCCTGAGTCTGAGGGGCCAAGAGGAAAGAAAAAGAAGGGGTGCTCATGGAGCGTGCAGGCTGCTCCTGCCTCTCTCTGTCCTGCCAACCAAGTGCCTTCTTGCTGCTCATTAGCACCTTGTTTCTTCATTGTTCTAGGAAAATGCCACCACATATAGTATGATAGCTCTCAGAGAGTGCAGGGGAGAGGGATGCAACCATTCAAAAACATCAGGGATACTCCATTCAAAAACATCAGCAGGCACCCATTATGCAGGACAACAAAAGAAGAGTGCCCCCACTCAGCTCTGCAGCACCTAGGTGAGCCTGTGGTTGAGGGATGTGATACCCTGAGGAAAGAACCATGGGCCTTAAAGTCCAGAGACTCTTAGAGTCCTGGAGGCCAGGCAGATGATTTCCTAGTTAGTCTCTCTTGACGTATAACCACAACCTAGAGTGTGTCATCAAACACACAGGATGAGCCTATGTTTCTCATGTGGTCCTAGAAACGAAGGATAAACTGTTCTCTTTATCCAAAATAAGTGTGGGGCATTTTTACCTTGGACAGGCTGACTCCATGGCAGGCTTCAAATCAGCAGTTTGAGAGACTAGGCCTAAGAACTTGGCAAGTCCAGGCAAGCCCAGGCAAGTTAGTTACTAGAAAAATACCCAGGTTTCAGGCAGATAGTCAGAAAACTACCCTACCATCAGAAGCTGCCCTGTTACCTGGCCTGAAGCAAGGGCAATGGGTAGCAACAGTTTCCAGACCTCCCCAGCAACAGTTTCCAGTCCCCACACCCTGGTAATGGAATGTCCCTAGAGATGGAGCAAAATAAAGGTCACCTATTCTGGAATCCCTTACTGTGCTTTAAATCAGGCCTGTGAGCTCACTTGGTTCTCTCCATCTTGGAATAAGAGACTCACACATGCTGGACTTCTACAGAAAACAACAACAACAACAACAACAACAACAACAACAACAAACTCCTCGCCTTTGCATACTATTTGAGTCTAGGGTATCATTCTTCTGTGGACAACAGACCCTTACATGCCTTGCAACAGAAAGTATTTTGGGTACCAAGTTACAAGAGTGAAGACTGCAGACAAACTCTCATCGGGGGCTTGCCATCTAGATAGGGGTCTTAAAGGTAAAAAGTTAAAGAAAATTGGAACAATGTATGCTATGCTGGTGAACTCTAGAGGAAAGAAGAATAGAGCTGGAGAAATGTATATTGATGAGGAAAAAACCGATATGGTGCAGGGTGGTTCCTTGAGTTGGTGGAACAGAACCATAAGAAGATCAACAATGAGGAGCTCCGCAGCGAGACTGCATTCTTGTATGCACAGACCTAACAGCACGTCTTCTCAGGGACCCCAGAAAGCACCTTATAACTGTATCTCACACCCACTCCTCCAAACCCCATCTCCCACTCCAAAGAGAATCACCATGGTTCCCTTCCCCTTGGGGCTTTGATCCTGTCCAAGCACACTAGCTAACACAGGGGCAGCCTACTGGGATGTGACATGCCCCCCTTTCTACTGCACTTGGGGTGCTATGTAGTCCTGAACCTGTATGCTCTGAAGTGCTAAGGGTGCCACTTATATTGGATTTATCAGTGACAGGTGTCTTTCTTTAGTAAGTTTCTGGCAAGGGGCAGTTAATGGCAAGGGGCAGTTAAAAACCTCGTCCTGCTGCCACAAGACAGGCTCACTTTACTTGACTGCCTTTCCATGGTGGAGAGCCGTGGGCATTGGAAGCCTCGTCTGCCATTCTTCCTTCCGGGTTTGTCTTCCCCAGTGGCTTCAGTTTGCTTCTACTTCACGACTTCCTTTTGCATCTTGACAGGACCCAGTTATGGAATGTTCTCCAGAAGATCATGTACGGGGACTCTAGCCAGCTCTCCTTGATCAAGTGGAGAGGGAGACTGGAGAGAGGTCTGGAATGTACCAGTGAGAGGAGCATTTCAAAATACAGCTAAGACCCCTCATCTGAATGTCCCACTAGCCTTCACCTTCAGGAAGGGAGCAAGCAGGCTTGTGCTTTTGCAGAGCTCCTCTGGCTGGCTGCCCTACCCCTGTTGAACAACATCTCCCCAAGCAGGAGAAAGCATGTCATCTGTGCCTCCCCACAGGCCAAGAGTGTTCACATTGCTCACACATGTTAGTTAGCACATCAAGTTCAAAACTGGAAACAGGGACATTGTTAGTTACTGAGAAACTTTTGTTTTTGTTTTTTTTATCACTATCCGGCAGGTCATCTTGTTCCATACGTATGGTACTTACTTTCTGTCTTAATCAGGGTTTCTATTCCTGCACAAACATCATGACCAAGAAGCAAGTTGAGGAGGA
>NC_034594.1:139573839-139584266 GCF_900095145.1 Mus pahari
GGGTATTCTAAGTTTCTGGGCTAATATCCGCTTATCAGTGAGTGCATATCTAGTGACTTCTTTTGTGATTGGGTTACCTCACTAAGGATGATATCCTCTGGTTGTTCTTTACTGTTCCTGATTTATAAGTTAGGCTTCATCAGTATGCATGTATGTATGTATGTATATGTATGTGTGCATGTATATATGTATGAATTATGTGTGTATATGTACATGCATGTGAAAGGGAGACTGTGGACAGGTTTAAGTACAAATGCAATTGCGGGACATCTTCTACAGGTCTTACAATTCACTCCCTGCAGGTAAGATATGGTGACCACGTAGTCATTTTTGCATGGTTTCATAGACAAACCTCATCATGGCTTACTTCCCCATCTCTGAGCCTTTGGTCAATGTTACCTTCTCAGTGAGACACACCCAGATCACTCCCAATAAAACTGTAACTCTACTCTCATCCCTAACATCTTGCTTAGCTTTCCTCCAAAGCACTTAACTCTCCTTCAAACCGTAGAGCACTGCTTGTGAATGACTTCTTGCAGACACTCCTCTAGCCCTGTGATGTTCACTTAGTAAAACAGTCTTTCTCATTCTGTGAGAATGGCGATGGCAACACAGGTTAACAGCAGACACAGCAAGGAAGCCATGCTGCTATTCTGTTAAGACAGCCTTCCTCCCCCCAGTTACGACAGACAAATAAGGAGTAATTCGTAATAAGAACCATTATTGGAAATCAAGCTTCGAGCTAGAAACTTCTAAGGGACCGAGCTGCTCACCTGTGTCACCCCGTCTCACAAGCTACTTTGTCGTCTCGTTCAGTTTCTACTCTTTCCTTCAAGAACCCATTCTATTCTCCTCTCAAGCCCCAGGTCCTTTGTGGATTCGCTCCATCCCCAGGCCACAAGCCCCACCCAGCTTTGGTTTCCTTGTGGTCTTTCTCTATCTGTTCCCACTTTGAGTTGGCTGCTCTGTTTTCTGATTGGTTGCTGCTTATTAGGGTGGGTCAGCTGTATTTCATGCAGAAGACTCAGGCAGGGAGCAGCAGTGGCCGCAGGTGCGAGTCAATCTTCGGCTCCTTTAGCAGAGCTCTCTCCCAGACCGTCTCCTGTAGAGATGAAGATCGGGAAGTCGAGGGACAGAAAAGGGATGTTGTAAGGTCTGGGTATCATGAGCAAGCTTTGTAGGGCAGAGAGCAGTCTAGAGACACTGGGCACCAAGAAACTCTTTGGCGAGAACAGGAAACTGGCAGCGTAGTTTCCACGGAAGAAAGGAATGAGAAATCTCCAGCTCTTTCCAGTCATGCTTTAAGTCAGGCTTGGCCTAGCCCTTACCTTTGGCCTCTCTTCTGTCGCTTCAATTGCAGCAAATTCTAAAGAAACTCAGAAGCAACCCTGAATTATGCGGGTTGTCATAATTCAGACGCTAGGAGAACAGTCCTGTCTCTCAACAGTCCCGTCTCTCCTGCCCACTACCCGCTTCTCCTTCAGAGCCCTTGAAAGACCTGGCCAAGGTGAAACTTTGGTGTAACTCTGCCCTAATAGTCAGTCATCTCTTGGCTTCAAAACCTCTTCTCTTACCTCAAACTCCTGCCCTTTGGTGAAGCCTGGCTCAGGGATGGTGCCCATAAAACTGCAGGTAACATGGTGCTTGGCTTGGTGGTAGGTCCCAGGGCAGCAGTAACAGAACAGTGTCCCCTGGTTCCTGCAAGACTTGAGCAAACTGGGCTTTACTTGATGGAGTGCTGATACCTGTGTGTGTCCAGGGACAGCAGAGATTGTACATGCTGCCTGGCACTCACTTCCATCTGTCAAGCCTTCCCAAACACTGCAGAGCTGTGACCCTCCTTCCCTGCCATACAAATGATAAGAGAAAAACCCCATCTCTGAGTCCTTCCATGACTAAAACCAGAACCCTTCTCCCATTCCAGCAGGCTCTCAAGAAAGCTCTCCTGGTGGGTATTGGATAGCCATAGTCCTCAAATTAGGGACAAAAAGCCTACTCCTCAGCCTTAGTACCTTTAGCTGCTCTGCTGCACCCTGGATGGAATAGTTCTGGGCTCTTCTCATTCATACCAGGTATGATATAGGCTTCAGGACTGCAGTGGAAGCCACAGCTATAGACACTGATAGCACTGGGGTTCTGACAGGCCATGTCTTCACCAATTTATTATATATATTCCTGTTATATATAAACTCTACATATCCTCTCTCTCCCTCTCCTTCTCTCTGTCTCCTCCCCCTTACCTACAAAACTGAGACATGACCTAGGATCTGAGTTACTAAGAATGCCAAAGCTCCCTTCTGCTCCAGCAAGCCCACCAAGGCCTTCTTGGGGAAGCCACAGCCTCTTACATTCAAGACATCTATACCCAGTCCACTGGAGTCTGGTTCTCAGCGTCTCTTTCAAGCCATTGGAACTTTTCTTCATATGAGCTTAATTTTAAAGTTTTCTTTTTATTTTATGTATATGTATGAGTCTCCACATTTATGTATGTAACTAATTGATGTCCGTGGAGGCCAGGAAAGGGCATCAGGTTCCCTGGAACTGGAATTACAGGCATTTGAGGGCCACCATGTGGGTACTAGAAACCCAGATCTTTTGCAAGAATGCCAAATGCCCTTGACCACTGTGCCAACTCTCCAGAATGTATATATGCACACACACACACACACACACACACACACACACACACATTGGGAGGGTAGGGGTGGTCTTACTATATAGATCAGGCTGGACTCAAGCTCTCTCAGAGTTCCATCTGCCTCTACCTCCCAAATGTATGTACTAAAATTATAGCTATTTTTTCAATGAAGCATGCATCCAGTCATACACCCTACCACCACACACACACACACACACACACACACACACACACACACACACACTTTCATGTACCTGTACAGAGAACCTTCTGTGCTCTGCCTATAAATCGGGTCTCTAGTAACTGTCTGAGCCTATGTGCTCCCTAGGCAAATACAGAGGGCCTCTGCACTAGGGGCTCTCTTTAATAGCCTTCCCGGGGCCTCTGCCTTTGGAGCACACAGAGCTACTTGGGGCAGGCAGAGCTCCTTCAGGTAAGGTGCAGGCCCCAGAGCATTGCTCTTCCTCAGGCTCTGGGAGATTGTTATTTACACCTCCTTAATGTCCACTTTCCATTCCCGGCTTCTTAAGAAGCAATAAGACAGGAGACATACTCTGGCTGCTCCAAACATTCACCTGGCTGCAAACAAAGGCTTCTCAGGCCCCGCCCTCTCCACAGGTCCAGGAAGGGTTTCCCACACGCTGTAATTATACTTCCTTTCCAAGGGGATCTGGAGCCCGCCTCTTGAACTGTCTAAAGCAGAATGGTGTGTTTATGTGTTAGCAAGGGCAAGCCCACTGACCTGGAGGGGTTAGGGGCCGAGTGCATGAATTAATCCAGGAGCCTGCCAGCACTCAGGGCAGGCAACCCATCAATAAAACATCAAAGGCCAGCACGGGCAGAGGAGGCAAAGCGGGATATTTTATTCATGACTGTATTTTGAAGGGGCTTTGCTCATGACTCACAAATTATTCATGAGCTTTCTATTTTTACATGTAAATTACAAGGGTGTTTAAAGGGGCGGAAGTCCAACACCCACCCCCTGGTACCACTCTGTTATTTTGGGAAAAGGCTGTCCCCTCTCAGGTGAAGTCCTTTCCCACAGTACAGGCCATTGATCCCTGAGAGGAAGGCCTTTTCACTTGGGAGGCAGGCCAGCCTGCTCCTCATTATGACAATGACAACAGCTCTTGGCCAGTCAGAACCAAACATTGTCCCTACTACTGGGACATCAGCTCCTGCAGCATGCTAGGCTGAGGAAGTGACCACCTGTGGCCCTGCATTTACACACACAGACACACACACACACACACACACACACACACACACATCCCAGTTCAAGGCACAGATATCCCTGTCTGAACCAGATCTTCTGGAGTGGGACCCAGATATTTCCATTTTATATAAATACCCCCATAAATTCTTACACAGGGTGCTGTTATTCCAGTGATGCTTTACACTGTTTCAGTGTTACCCAGACAACCTGTGAGAAGCAGCTTGCTGGGCTACCACCAGGGTTTCTGGTTCTAAAGGCTTGAGGACACCTGAGATTCTGTATTTCCGCACTTTTCCCAGGTGTGAGTACCTCTGATGTGAAGACTGTTCTTTGTGACCCACTAATCTATGGCCACCACATTTCTGAGGAATGCTGAAGCTTGCCTCTGATGAAGGCCACACAGCTGAGGAGATGGGTGGATGGGGTGGTTCTGGGAGCTCAGAGCTCCCAAGTCCTTGGTGCCCCAATTGGCCATCATCTTTCATCACATCCTGGAAGCTTCTCCCACTTTGAACCTGTTCCCAGGGTCCTCTGACCTGCCAAAATGTAGCCAAGGGGATGACATCATTCAAATACCAAGGCAACTTTTAAGGAAAAGTTTACAGAGTACTCCATTTAAATCCCTCCTGCAGAATTTTCCACACTTACTGCAAAAGCTTTTCACAATGCCCTGCATTTCTTCACCCAACAGACACCAGCTAAGTCCACACCATGTATCACCAAGCATGGGAACATCCAGAGTCTCCTTCCTCAAGGAGCTGACACTACAGAGAAGCAAACACAAGCGGGTAGTTATAACACACTCAGGTTCTAGGCACTGGTGTATATGGGGACTCGAGCAAAGGATGACAGCCTAGGGACAGTTGACACTGGAGCTGAGCCTTGAAGGTGGCCCAGAGTGTGGGGGAAGGGAGACAAACTTCTAGAGTGACACTGAGTAACATTCATGAGTGGCAGGCCCAGGAGCAGAGAAGGTGAATTTCTGTGGGTCCTTGGTTTGTGGAAACACCACTGATATTTTCTAGTGCCCCACCCAAGCTTGTCTGGAGGGAACTATGGGATGGGAGGTGGGGCAGGGTACTTTCTCAGTTTTTGTGTGCTGGGTCAGAAACCCAGAATAAAGGACAGCTGTTAGCTGAGCCTGTCCTTGAGCATTTACCTCATGAGAAGCAGTACTCCAGCATTAAGGGAAAGGGAGTTGAGATGGAAAGTCGGGGAAGCTTCCTGGATAGGCCAAGTAGTTAGGTCCACTGACTGGCCTCAGGAGAGCCCTGCACATACACCTAACTATGCCTTTTCCCCATCACCCCTTGCACAATCAATTTTATTCTTCAAGGGAGATATAGCCCTACACATTCTTTTCTCAGGATTTCCCTGTTCCCTCGCTTAGAAGCCAGTCTCTCCTCCTGTCTTTCAGCCTCCTACAGCATCTACTCTGTGTTTTCCTAGTATCTCTCTCTGTGTGCTTGTTATTCCAAAGATGCTAAGGACAGAAGGTGTGCCTCACTGATCTTTGATTGAAGCACATAGCATCCAGCATACTATCTAACACATAATAGGACTTTAAAAGATGTCGGATAGCGGAGGGAATACGTTGAATGAAATTATTTCCCATCATGGTCTCAGTCCCAGAAGACAGACTTGCCACCATGTCCTCATAATGAATTTGCCCAAGAAACTTTATGTCTATGATGTGCATGCATGTGTGTATGGGGATGAGGGGGTGGAGGTAGGGTAATGATGTTACAAGTACCTGTGCATATCTGGATGCATGTGTATGTAGGGTGAGTATGTTTTAATGTGTGTGCATGTACATGTGTATGCACACCACAGTGCACACGTGGAGGTCAGAGGACAATCTCAGTGCTGGACCTCCCAGTCTACCTTGCTTGAGGCAGCGTCTCTGTTATCTACCATGGCATTTGCCAGCCTTGCTGGCCCATGAGCTTCCGGGAATTCTTCTGTGTCTGCTTCCCATCTCATTTCACTGGGATTACAGCATGACTTACCATGCTCAGTTCAACAGTGGTCCTGGGCCTTCACACTCATTTCCCTATGTTTGTTCAACAAACATTTTTACCCACTGAGCCAACTCCTCAGCCCGTACCTGGCATTTCTTTGTGCCAGGGTCATGGTTTTGTGTTTGTTTGCTTTTTTTAAAAGACAGAGTCTCCCTATGTAGCTCTAGCTGGCTTACAACTATCTAGACTGGTCAAGAACTCATAGAGATGTCTACCTTCCAAGTACTGGCATTAAAGGCATGTGCCACCACACCTGGCTCTTCCCTCCCATACTTTTTATATGGATGCTGGCAATGGGAACACCACTCCTCATACTTGCATGACAAGCAAATGCTCCATCCACAGGGTCATCTCTGCAGTCCTACAAAGAGCTTGCTCTTGGTCCCTAGGTATTGTTAGTGGACATTAGGTCAGAGCTAATGGACGTCTCACATGCAGAAACCCTGCAAGGAGATTCAGAGCTATCTGGCCAGAGCCCCTGGGACCCAATAGACAGGCAGGGCCCTCAGAGCCCTGGATCCCATCAGGAACTGACAGATAACTCTATGTGTACTCAGTGGATAATTGGCTTGTATGCACAAGGGACCACAAACACTTCGGGAAAATAATTATAACAGGTCAGGAGCTCAGCCCAGGCAAAATCAAATGAAATCATACTGACTGCTGAGGTCAGAAAAGAGCTGCCCTGGTCTCTGAAATCCCATCAAAGTAATTATGAAAGGACAGGGGAGGGGAGAAAGGAGATGAATGGAAGAGGAAGGGTCAAGGCCAGACTCCTGCCTCCGATGACTGTCAACTTGTCAGGATCTAGACTTACCTGGTGGACGAGCCTCTGGGCAAGTGTGCATGAAAGTCTCTAGACTGAGGTCGAAAAACTCAACTTCAATGTAGGTGGCACGAAATAAGGAGACAGTGAACTAAGCACAAGCTCCTCCCCAACACTGTGACACACCGTGACAACTGTGATGCACAGTGACCAGCTGCCTCATGCTCCTGACACCAGGCTTTCCCTACCATGAGAGACTGTGATGCCCTCAAACTGTGAGCCAAGGGTTGCTTTTGTAAGGTGTTTTAGCATGGCAATAAGAAAAGGAACAATACAGTGCCTCTAATTAAACTCAAGGGATTCTGGGAGGATGTAGACCCAGCCGCCAATAACATCCTGTCTCTGACTTCTCACGTGGACAGTGGCAGGGGCACAGTTTCCATACATGTCCTGCTTATATCCTTACGGAACCACACACGTGTTCTAATCTCTCCTGGAAGCAGGTTAGGAGTGAGGATTTCAAAATAGAACATAAACATCACTGGGTATAGCTATGGAGTTTCTGAGAGACTGAAAATCCAGGCAGAAAATCAGGGGAGTCTATGGTAAGCAGCAGTTGTGTGCCCTGATTTGTGTCAGGATAAGAAGCAGTGGGCCTAAACAGTAAGTCCCCACCCAGACATTGATAGTTTAGCTCTCGAATTTGAAGGGGAAAACCAAGGAATATGAAAGAATCGCTCAAGCACAGGGCAGGTCAGGAGTAGCTGTTCAGCAGTGACATGTAAAAGGGGTCGGGGACAGATGAGCCTCTCCTCACCCAGCATGAGTCCTGGGCTGGGATGTGCCTGGAAGATTTAAAAACACTACGCCGACTAAAGGTACGTCTGTTCTTTATTATCACCACTGTCTCAACTCCACAGAGTGTCCGTGATAAATTATTCCTCTACACAGCAACAGATGGCCTTTCCACAACCTCCCCCCATATGCCATTGTTGTTAATTAATTAGAACGGAAAATGGGTGAGGGAGTTATGGTAAATTCGATTTTAATAATTTGGGAAGACTTTCTGGATAAGGAGAGATCAATGTTAAGCCTCAACCTGTGAAGAGTATTTGAAAGTCAAGGGACAGTATAGAGACTCTAGATACCAGTCTGCATCCTCTAAAGCAAAGAGTCCTTATTGGTTTTCCCCAAAATGGGTAGGATTGGGGGTAGCTTTGACAGTTGGTCTGGATTCCTGTGGTACCCCCCTCCCCCTGCACAGAGAATCATGTCTTGTCCAAGCAATCCTAGGCTGCGCCAGGAGCCCCTGAAAAGATCCAGGAAAAGACTCACAGAAGAAAAAGGAGATGTAGTGGGGTGCTTGATGGGGGTCTGATCCTCAAGCTCCAAAATGAAATGAGAAAGCCCTTTGAGACATAGAACACAGAAGGGGCAACAAAATGTGCTTGCCAGAATTCACAGGGCAAGCAGCAAAAACTAAGAGGCTGTCCTTTGGGCGCTCTCTCTCTCTCTCTCTCTCTCTCTCTCTCTCTCTCTCTCTCTCTCTCTCTCTCTCTCTCTCTCTCTCTCTCTCTCTCTCTCTCTCTCTCTCTCTCTCTCTCTCTCTCTCTCTCTCTCTCCCTTCCTCCTTCCCTCCCTCCCTCCCTCTCTCCCTCCCTCCCTCTCTCTCTCTCTCCCCCATCTTCCCTCCCTCCCCCTCTCCCTCTCTCCCTCCCTCCCCAATTCAACCAATTCAAAAGCAACTCACTTCTCAGCAGGGGGACTTGAGGGGCAGCTCCATGTCACAAATGACTGTCAGAAAGGAGAAGAATGAATCTCACTGTATAACTCCAGAGGCAGAATTAGGCTCCGTGGGTAGAAATTATAGGGAGAGAGATTTCAATACAATCTTACCCTGATGTTGTCTTGCCATTAGAGATACCATACAGTATGGCATACTGTCTGAAAGATGGAGAGTACTCAAGAATTGCACAGGATTAAAAACAAATAGCTGGATGGCCATTATACCAGAGGACTAGAGGGTGACAAATCCTATCAGTGAGTTTTGACCTCAGGATTCACTTGAAGATGTCTCTTTAAATCCAGAGTCCTACAATTCCAAGTTTCATCTTTGACCAAACTCTATCACACTACCCAGTATCCAGCCTTACCTTACTAATCCTGGAGATATAAATGATCTTTGGGGAATATAGTCTCCCTGTTAGCCTACTTGAACCCAATACTAGAGGGAGGCTACATATTCTCCTGTTTTATTAATAGTTAGGGTCAGTAAGGACATCAAACTCAGAAACTGGAGACCTAAGGTCAGCTCTGAAGTCTGTCAGTCAGGAACTCCCTTTGCTGGAATAGAGAAGTGTCTGCCCCTGTCCCTCTGCTGGGGTCCACATCTCTGCATGTGCTCTGACTGCCAAGTCTCACAGAGTATGTGGGTCCTGGCATGAGCTTCTTACTTTCCTGTGTGAGCAACTTTCTCCTAATCCAGTCAGTACAGAGGCGTGAGAACTACCAACAGAGTCACGTGTAGACCTTAGGGAGAGAGGCAAGCTGAGCTAGGAACAATATGTATAGCTGGACCCTGTGAAAACCCCAAGTTTTGGAAATCTACCCTATAAAAGCGTATATGATACAGAAAAAAAAAAAGGCGAATTGTAAGTATTTAATAGTATTATAGATTGATTTAGGTAAATGCTACTGTGAGTGCTAATTGTGTGTTTGTTGCCTGGTTGGTTTTTACAAGGTCTCACTCTGTGACCTAGATCCTCCTGCCTCAGCCTTCTGGGTACTGGAATTATAGAATGCAATCCTGGGTGATGATTTTCTAAGAGATTTATTTCTTTAAAATAATCCAAGAAAGTGGCGTGCAGTGGCGTATATCTATAACTTTAGCACTGGGTTAGCTAAAGCAGGAGGATTAAAAGTTGCAGACAAGTCTTGGATACATAGTGAGACCTGTCTCCAAAACAAAACAAAACAAAACAAAACAGAATAATAAAATAACTTAACGGACAGAAGGAACATGTGAGAGTACACATAAAACCATGCTGACCATGCATTGGTCATTGCCAACCTGTCAGGTGGGTACATAGTGCCCTACTGTGATACTGGTTGGATATCTTAATTCTGGAATGCTCCAAGATCCAGAACTTTTTGAGCGTCCACATGATTGCCACAGATGGAAAACTGAACACCATGAAGTTCTGTTTCATTGACAAAAAATATTTAAAATACTACATAAAATTACCATCAAGCTCTGTGTACAAGGCTGTATTCACTTTATTTCTGTTGAATTCTTGTTAGAAACAACGTATGGGATGAAGGGTTTATTTTAGCTCCCAGTTCCAGGTTATGGTCCATTATGACCCAGAAGTCAAGGCTAGATTAATCATGTTAAATAGTTAATTGCATCAGAGCCATAGCCAAGAGCAGAGAGAAGTGAAGGTATATATGACTGTTCTGCTCAGACTAGTCTACACTGTACAGGACTGGGTCCCCAATCCCTTAGTATGCCACAGCTCACAGTGGCTGGGTCTTACCACAACAATTAACATAGTCAAGACAGCCCTGCATAGACCAACCTGGTTTGGACAGTCTCTCACTGAGACTCTCTTCCTAGATGATTCTAGATTGTGCCAAGTTAACAATTAGAACTCAGCTAACACAAAGACATATATGGAATATAATGAAGATGAGATGAGGTGTGGGTCCCTATCTCTAAAATACTTTATTATGTTATGTAAATATCCCTCTGTCCCGCGCTACCTTCTCGCCAGCAAGAAATGACGC
>NC_034594.1:139584277-139593598 GCF_900095145.1 Mus pahari
AGGGCACAAGGGAATGGAAATCTACCCAGCACATGCGCAGCTGCCTTGTTTGTTTGTTAGAGCACAGGACATCAGCGCTATCTTGTAATGGCGAATGTGAGGGCGGCTCCCCACATCTCAAACCTGAAAAGAAAATAGTCTAAAACACTTCCAGTCTCAGACATTTCAGATAACGGACATTCAACCTGTGTTTCCTCACTTTTATATATGGTTGGAATTTTTTAGTTATAAGTGATGATAAATGAATGGAGAGGCCAGCAAGCTTTATATCACCTCTTGGAAGTGTTCTCCCAGAGTTGAGATGCCTTGGCAGAGAAAAAGTAGGTGGACACAACTGGTAAGAGGACTCATCTGCCAAAAGACAAAGAGACAGGATAGGAAAGCAGTGGAGTGTCCCAGGATCCCACCCTTCACTCTGAGGTTCCAGAATTCTCTGGACCCAGCAGGAGAAGCAGTCAGGTCCCACAGAGAGATGGCAACCCAGGGCCTCAGCTGTACATCTCCCCCACCACCTGGTGGTCCAGGTTGAGTCCACTTAACTTGCTGCTTCCCGCCCCACTTGCACGTGACTTATTCTGTTCCTTCCCAGCCATCAGTTTCAGATTGTTTTATCACTCTCCATTTTGTTCATAAGAAAATGGAGGCTCAGAGCAAAACAGAGCTGGGAGTATAAGTTTTGACTCCTAAATACACACACACACACACACACACACACACACAAATCATTCTGGAAAAGCAGTTTAGCAGAAACACTTTTCAAAGAAGCATTTATTGCATCACAGTGTTATAGACATGAGTAATATGCCTTCTCCCTCCTAGGAAAGTATGGATCACCCTCTACATGCTTCTGTGGAAGACCCAGGCTAATAGCCTGGAAGAAACAGTTGGAAAGGCAAACAGATTCCTTCAGCCAGGCAGAGCTACGTGTCACCGTAAGAAAGTAGAGCAGGTTTCTTACTCTCTCTCTCAGTTGGAATATATAGTTTCGAGTTGGAATAGAACTGAAATTTATAGTGTGCATGCTGATTTCTTAAACTGTTGACATATGTCACTTTTACAACTTTTACAAATCATTTTCCCTCTGTCATTAAAAAGTCCCATTGGGAAGGTGGCAATCACGCCTGTTTCCCATCCCCCCACAGTCTCCAGTCACTCCAGAGTCAGACAGAGGAAGGGTAGGGTCCTTCTCCATCCGGTGACATCAGATTTCCCAGAGCCTGTCAATAAGTTGGCAGAAGCTTTCTGAATTCCCTGAGAACACCAAGTGCCTTGGTCCAGGCAAAATGGCAAGACTTAGCACTCCCAGGCATCGTGAACCAAACTGATTGGTTAATAGGAAGTGGGGTGGGGCTGGGGAAATGCAAAGTTTAATTTCCTTCTTTGGCTCCCTGCCAGCTGGATATGACAGCATGTGCTAATATATTTCGAACAGCCAGTTTCACACACTTGTACTGTAAAAGCTGGTGGTTTTTTTTTTGTTTGTTTGTTTGTTTTTGTTTTTTGTGTTTTTGTTTTTGTTTTTGTTTTTTTAATCAAACCCTGGGAAGCTAAAATGGTAAATCGTGAATGTCCAGGGTTGGCATAATCCAGGTGGTCATGTTTACAGGCCTTGACCCCAGCAGCTCCATTAGACAGCAGCTATTTACTAGCCTGGCCTGAAGTCTTCCCACCTGGAGTGAAGAAGCAGAATATCTGCCAGGAGCAGTGTGTCACTGGGACTACCATGCATGTTGATTTAGCTGGAAATGTCCAAGGGACTTTAGGAACAACAACAACATAAAATAAAATAAAATAAAATAAAATAAAATAAAATAAAATAAAATATCAGAACGACTCAGACAAATCAGGCACACAGCAATTGGGTTTTCTAACCAGTTCCTGACATATCCACAAGTCTCCCAGTAGAGAATAGGCCAGCCATGGTTTAGATTTGTCAATTAAAACTATGACCAAACAGGGCAGTCTGAGACCTAGCCATATCATTCTAAGATCTTCCTCCCTAACCAAGGAGCTGGGGATATGTACCCCCACATCTCTCCATGCCACAAGGAAGAATCTTGCATGGCGGAGGTGGAGCCAGAACAAATGGAAATTCCCTCTGATTAGCTTCTGACTCAGGCCTTTGAGGAGACTGTGCCAGGTTCCTGGGGAGAAAGGAACTGTGATTAAAAGCTACAAATAAAGACTTGTGGCCTCTGAAGTGTTGAGATTTCTGTGGAGATTGACACACAGACAGTCCCCCTACACTCCCTCCCCTTGCAGTGAGCAGCAGAACAACAGGAGAAACACCAACAACTGAGCAGAGCAGGCACCATGGCTTCTACTGGCTTTCCCCAACCCCAACATAGGTTTTCTCATTGTATGTGAGGCTCTGCAGCAGATAACCGAGAAAAGACTTCAGCCCAGATTAAAAAGTGTTCTCTAGGATACCCCAACAAATGAGACCAACTGCACTTTTAACAAACATACTGAAATTTTCATGGCAAGTGACAGATCCAAGGATAACCCCCCTATCGGGGGATGCCTGTGAGGTATACCAGAAACCAAAAGGACAGGTGTCCTCATGGTCCTGCCACTCAGTACAATTATGGAACACACACGCGCATACACATTCTATCTCCAAAGTAAAGAAAGCAAGTCTGGTGGGACCGCTTTTGGAATCAGGCATGAGATTCTGCTTCAAGGACCTCAATCTTGACTCCGGATTCCTGAGGGAATATCCTTAAAAGAGGAATTGTTGCTTTGAGCACATTCTCCAAAAGGGTCCCATAATCATTATGGTTGCCATAATGATTCAAAAACTGAGACCTGGGGACCGAGGAGGTGACTCAACAGGTAGAAGTCCTGGCAGCGCAAGCCCTGGCAGACTGAATTTTGATCCCTGAAACCCACATAAATAATAAATAAATAACCACAATTGGGTATGTGCATCTGTAATCATAGCACTTCAGCAGTGAGATGGAGCTGAGACAGGGACAATCACCAGAGGCAGGCGGGCAAGGTACCTTAGAGTACACAGCACACTGATGGAAACAAGAGAGAACTTGCCTCAAACAAGGTGGAAGGCTAAAACATATTGTCCTCTGAACTCTGCATGCATACACATACATCATCCATCCATATACCCACATATCATACACAGACATCATACATACATACACACATTCACATACACATATCATATGTAGACCTCATATATACATACATACACACATTCATACATACACATATATGTAGACATCATCCATACATACATATTCATACACATACCATATGTAGACATCATACATACATACACACATTCAAATACATATCATATGTAGATATCATACATACATACATCATACATACATACATATTTATGTGGGTTTCAGGGATCAAAATTTAGTCTGCCAGGACTTCTATCTGTTGAGTCACCTCCTCGGTCCCCAGGTCTCAGTTTTTGAATCATTATGGCAACCATAATGATTATGGGACCCTTTTGGAGAATGTGCTCAAAGCAACAATACCTCTTTTAAGGACATTCCCTCAGGAATCTGGAGTCAAGATTGAGGTCCTTGAAGCAGAATCTCATGCCTGATTCCAAAAGTGGTCCCACCAGACTTGCTTTCTTTACTTTGGAGATAGAATGTGTATGCGCGTGTGTGTTCCATAATTGTACTGAGTGGCAGTACATATACACATATACACATACACACACTCATACATACACACACACACACAGTAAGTGAAAAGAAAGCTGTAGATATGACTCACCCAGAGCACTCATCTAGCATTGTGAGGCCCTGGGTTCAGTATTACAAAATGATAAATAAATAAAACAAACAAACAAACAAAACAAACAGTGATCTGCAGGCAGTAACTGGTCGGCTGGTTTACAGACAGACCAGTTATCTTGCAGTCCTGTGCATGGTATAGGGTGAGGCTGGTCACCTTAGATACAGAAGATAAACAAATTAGGAGCCTTCTGATTTTAGTGCCTCTGTAATTCATCAAAACTACTAAGCCTCATCTTCTCACAAAAAGCATGCCTGGTTTGTTTCCTCAGTCTGTTTATTATAAAGGCTGGTGACTTCACATTTGCATTGCAAATGGATCTTTTGTGTTGACATTCCATTTGGACTTGAAGGGCCCATAATATTTTTCCACAGTTTGGGCGGGGTTAGTGGCTCCCATCCAGAAACCAGTATTTATTCATGTACTCAAAATACAACAGATGCTTAGTAATTTGAATGAATGAATAAATGAATGAATGAATTTGAAGATAGGTTTACAACTTCACAGGAGCAACACACATACAACTGTTTCTAAACAATTATGAAGTTAAAACGCTTTGATTCTTTTGAGATTACATTCTCTCATATTCATTATTTATTCATCCATCTTTTACAAATGTTTGCTCAGTAACTCACCTAATTCCCGTGCGAAAATGGAATCCAGGGAGCACACCGCACTCGACTTTGCATCTTCAGTACTTCTCGGTGTGTGTGAAGTGCTTGGTAAATATTTGTTTGGTGGAAATGGAAACCCTACATGCCATCTCATTTTCAAGGACATGCCAGACACACTCAAGCTAAGAGCTTGATGTATGCATCATTTCGGAAACAAAGTAAAATATTAGCACAGACACAGCTGTGGTGGCCCTTTGGATATGTGAAGCACACAGACTTGAAAAGTTGAAGAGACTTACATGATTCTTATATTAATCTGGGATGGAGGATGCAGAGCTGAACCTTGTCTCAAAGTCTTATTGACTGACTGAAGAAGAAAAAGAAGGGAGATGCATGAGTGCAGATGTTGGAGATATGGGGAGCTGACCATGCCCCTCGGTTCTGGAGCCAGCTCCCTAGAATACTTATAATATTACTGTTTATATATTATATATAATATAATAAAATATAATGTGTTATATGTAAATATAAATATAGTATATAAATAATGCTATAATATTATTGTCAATCTTATGAGTAATATTATATATTGATAATGCCAGATATATGAGTGATATTTAAGAGAGACTAAAAGGTAAAGATTGAGAGCCATGCAAAAGGGGCAGAGCTTCCTAGAGCCTATGATCAAACCTGAGAAAAACCTCATCCAGAGCTGATTGTATGACCATGAAACCTGGGGGT
Source organism: Mus pahari (assembly GCF_900095145.1). NCBI lineage: Eukaryota > Metazoa > Chordata > Mammalia > Rodentia > Muridae > Mus > Mus pahari. The sequence continues at coordinate 139,589,410 of NC_034594.1, forward strand.
CGTAGGACTCAATCCTTGTGTTGAAGGCCCAGGAGAAAGTTGAAGGGAAGAAATGAAGCATCTAGAACCAATTTGGAGTCTCACTGTCTCTCTCTCCTTTTCTCAAAATGACGCGTAGTAGACCCTGAGACGTGCTCCATTACTAATGAAAACTCACTAATTTCATTACTTGGCTTTGATAAAACACTCTGACTGGTAAGGAAAGGATTTGTTTGCTTATTCCTTCCAGGTCACTGTCCCTCACTGAGGTGAGTCAGGGCAGGAATTCAAGCATCAACTTGAAGTGAAAAACTATATGAAGGAATGGTGTTTGCTGGCTCAATCGGAAGCTCAGGCTTAGCTAGCTCTCTTAGATAGCTCAGGACCATCTGGCCAGCGTTGGTGCTGCCCACCGTGGGATGGGCACTCCTACAGCAATCAACAATCAAGATAATCCCTCATCCCCAGACATGCTCACAGGCCAACTGACTCTGGTCAGTCCCTCAATTGAGACTCCCATCTCGGGTGACTTTAGGCTATGCCAACTTGACAAAGTTAAATAGAACAAAGGAGTTTGATAGGAAGGAATTCTTCATTGAAAAGGGAAAGCATGTATAGACCTAAAGGGAAGTGTTGCTATCGTGGGTGCAGTAGAGGAACTGAAAGAAACACAAAGCAAAGCCAGAAGAGGCGTTGTTGAAGAGATGGGTCAAAGCCTGCAGAACACTTCGGTTCATGACAGAAACGCAACACAGATTCTAAGAACAAGAGGATGTAGAAATTGCTAAGCTGGCACATGACATCACTAAATGTAATATAATTTTGAAATGTCTCTGCCTGCAAGATTGTCTCCAGGAAGCATTCATTCAGCTGAGCCAAGATGGCAACTCAGGCTGGTTGGAGGGGAGTCTGGGGGCAGGCAAATGTCACCGAGTAGATGAATCTCAAGAGCCTAATGAATCTTGGGGCATTTCTTGACCTATTGCCATGTGCTAGTCATGGACCATCTTCTTGAATTCTCCACCCACCCTCTGAGGGTGCTGCCTGTTCTTATCTGCATTTTTCACAAAGCAGAAGTTGGGACGTCAAGCAGAACCACCTTGCTTTGTAAGTGGCAGAGCTGAGATGCAGGCCTGGCACTCAAGTACCAACCTTCCCTTAATCATTGCACCCCACTACTGAGCTTTCTGACTTGGGCAGTGGGGAGAATGATAGCACCATTTACTGAGGGACAGCAGCACACAGGAAGATTCATGAGTCTGAGTGGGAGAGAAAAAAATTCACGTGGGAGGGACATTCATATGCAAAAGAGCGGAGGATTCCTGAGGCTGGTTTAGGGAACACCCTGCACAAGACAGACAGAGATTTGAAAATAGGCAATAATCACAGTTCACCCTTTTCCCTCCTTTGCTTCCAAAGCTGAGTTTGGACACAGCTTCAGTGCTTTGGAGTAAAATGGAGCTGTCAGTAAAAACTTAGACTACCTGAATGTACCGGGAGCTCCAATGAGGTCTCGGATGAGTCTTATCCACCTCTGATCCCACAATCGCTACTCAAACAGCACCAGGCTCCTTGTGTTCTGGGACCCCAGCCTTCCCAAGCCATCTGGGTACTGATGTTTCATGTCTGTGACACAGAAGCAGCCACTCTGCTGCTTTCATGCCGATTAACTCCTCCTTAAGAAACTCACATCTCCACAGCAGTGGCGCCTGCCAAAATGGTAGCAGACAGATAATGCACTGTGTCATTAACACATCCCTGTCTATTTAAAACTCTCCAGAGAAGGAAGCAGATGAGCCTTGGAGTTAGCACAGCAGTGGGGATTATTGTTTGGCTAATTATAAGCAGCACTGTCAGACTCTAGCAGATGCTAAGAGGGGCACAGCCACCCTGTCTGCCCTGAAGATTGAGGTGTGACTGTTGAAAGGAAACAGCACAATAGTCAAGACACCTGGAAATCGGCACTCAGGAGGCTGAGGCGGGAGCAGAAGACATCCTCCCTCCCCCCAACCCCACCCACACTACAACTTCGGCTCATCTCCCACGTTTGCAATGTTGTGCAAATCGGGGGATTGAACCTGTTTGGTAATAAAAATACAATGTAAGTGTGAGAGTTACAAAGACAGATCATCAATGGCTTGGCTTTGCAGTTTCCATATTGTTCTTTTGGGTGACTAACCAGGGGTGCCATACAGTGAACACACTTGAGCATCCCTTTCAAGAGGCCCAGGTGGCCATGAGCTGAAATCCCAGACAAGTGTTGGTTCCAGTCTATGCGTTTCCAGTACCGGAAAGCCCACATGGAGCATCTGTACACCCCAAAGAGTGTAGGGATAGTAGACCAAAGGAAAAGGTGCCACCAAAGCCTGACTCAGCAAACAAATGAGTTCATTGGAGTTACTTAGAGGAACATGGGTGAGGAGTCAGTTAAGGAATGTGGGTGATTCCAAAACAGGTGACCCACCAAAGAGTCCCCTCTGGCATGGGTGCTGAGCCAGAAAAGCTGTATCCCTGTAGTTTCCTGCCCAACTCCCAGACAGCTCTGCCTATATGGCCTCTCTCCCCACAGGGAATTATGAATCTTGTCATTTTCTGAGCTTCCTGAATCTTAGACCTTACACACACACACACACACACACACACACACACACACACACACACACACACACAGCCTGAAAGGGCATGTGTAAGCAGAGTTTAGCATCTCTGACCTGTCTACCTTCATCTTTTCCTCCTACCGCGCCAAGCCTCCCTGGAGATAACATAAGACTCTCTCCAACTCAGCCTCTGAAAGCTGTGGTTGAGGAAATGGCCTGTCACCCGAGCTCATTTTCTCTGCTGCAAAGTGGCTGGCTCCTAAAGTCCCAGATATTTCTAATACTCTTTAATGCCATGGCTCTGTCTCACTATCAATAACATCTGCCTTATGTCAAGAGCAGGTTGTTCTCAACCGGTTCCCCACCCCCACCCCTGGCTCTAGCTCTAGCTTAAGCTCTCATGAAGAACTGGCTTCCACTGTGGCGAGGGGGAACTGAAGGACAAGTTTCAGGGCCTGGACATTGACATTTTCTGGATCTGTGAGTTGAACCAAGACATTATGTGGCCCTCTCCTTTCTGACACCCTGAACAACAATTAGTCTGTTTGCAGTGCCAGACATGGATTCTCTCTCTTGAGAAGGCCCTAAATCTAATAAGAAAGCACCTGGTTACCCTCAGAAGAGTTGTACCACTATTATACCGCTGGGCTCCTCTTGCCGGGCCAGCTGGTGCCCTAGCTCACAGGCTTCACAGCTGGTAAGGCCACTGTTGCCTTTTCTCCCCAGCAGTCTGAAATAGCATGTGTCAGCATTAGGACAGCTAGACAGGAAGCTTCCAGCTCAGGCCCAGCGTAATTGAACATTTGTTACAACCAAGTTGTGTGGTGTCGTCAGCAATAGGATCACAACAGCTAGTTCTGGTCAACAAACAAGAGCAATGGCAAAAGTCTGTATCTGTGGAGGGGGGAGGGGGACTTTGGGGATAAAGAGGTACCTCGCAGCTAACACTGGAATGTTTACTCAAAAACTTATGGATTCTAGAATAGCAGTATCTGGTCAAGTAGCATGTTTCCCTTCTAAATTTTAAAGGAGTTTTAAAAGATGTATTGTATTGTATTGTATTGTATTGTACAGGTGTTGTCTGTATATATGTATACCACATGATACCCATTGACTGAAACGGTCAGAAATAGGCATCAGAACTGGAGTTACACAGATGTTTGTGAGCTGCCATGTGGGTGCCAGGTTCTCTGCAAGAACAAGCGCTCTTCAACTTTCCAGCTATTTCTCCAGCCCCTTTTTTTTTTTAAACAAACAAACAAACATATTTTTGAATTGTCTTAGAGAATAGCAGGTTTCCATGAGGATTTTTCATGTACTCCTCCCTTTGGTAACCTCTATCCCCTCATCTCTCCCACCCCCCACCTCATCCCTGTTTAAACCTCCCCCCACCCAGTACTCCCTCTCTTTATGGCTGGGGAAAGTCATAGACCCTAGGTGAGAAATTACCACTGTTGTTTAGTCAAATTGACATGGGTCTTGATGACTTTAAAACATCTTTGAGCAATCTACACATTCAATGCAATCCCCATCAAAATTCCAACCCAATTCTTCACAGAGTTAGAAAGGGCGATTTGCAAATTCATCTGGAATAATAAAAAACCTAGGATAGC
>NC_034594.1:139595978-139603276 GCF_900095145.1 Mus pahari
ATAGGGGACTTTTGGGATAGCATTTGAAATTTAAATGAAGAAGATATCTAATAAAATAATTTTTTAAAAAGTTTCTAAGAAGTGGTGGCTGTCCAAGGTGCTAAGAGTGAGGGCTACCTGAGTTCTCAGCCTAAGACGGGACATTTATACCAGGGTGGTAAAATATTATAGAAGGGGTGGGAAATTGAGGAGCTGAAAGAGGGGGAGGGAAATGGAGCACAAAATGTTATTTTCTGAGCAAGACATAGTCAAGAGCTCACAGCAACCTCACATATCTGCACTGGGCCTGAACATGACTGAGTTTGTCCATTTCCAGTCATGGAAGAGAGAGGGGCTCATGGAGCCCTACTCCCTCCCTGCTGAACTATTGGATCCTAGTGGATTCTGGGGGAGGGCATAATGTTTCTCCTCTATCATTGTTTTCAGAGTTGAAGGCTTCATTGGGTAGCTCTGCACCCATGGTCATTCAGACGGTCCTGGCTAAACTCAGTGAGTCACAGAACAAAACAGAAGGCATGGGAAAGGACCTACATGGAAGAGAGGGACATGACTGGGGTGGGAGGAAGAATAACACAAGTGCATGCTTGCAAGGCACTGTGGGGCAAGAATAATATAAATGCATTGTAACATGCATGGTACTGTCCAAGGAAAATTTCATTAAGGAAATAAATACTGAACTGTCTCTAAGTCTACCTGAGACAGGGAATTAGTGCTGCCATGGGGACAAATTAAATGAGATCATACACACAACACAAGTTTGTAAGTGGTAAGGGGAATACAGGCTGTCGAGAGTGGGCTTAAGACTCACATCTGTATCTAGTCGTGTAAATTCTACATTGGATGTGAGATTGGCTATTCTGTCAACTCTAAATTGGGCATGAGTTGTGGTTAAAGTGAGGTTTGATTATTTTGGGATTGGGAGGGAGGTTAACTTCAAAGATGTTGTGGTATGTTCTATAGCACCATATTGAAATAGCATATTCATTAGGGCCAAATGGGAGGAATAGAAAGAAAGGTACCCTGCTGGCAATGTTAGGGAAGAGTCATAAAGGCCACCTTTACTAAGATGATCACGTTGTCTGCCTCACCCTAACCTCACTGAATTACTGAATGCCCTGCAGTTCTCTCCACTTATTTAAGTATTACGGGTTTTAAAATATCATACAGCCTTATGACATCTTTAGCTTAACTTATGGGTTTTATGATATCATATAGTCTCTCCTCTAATTAAGCAAGTAGTTTTTACTCAGCTCATCAGCAGTCCCTGACAAGACCTAAAACGTCACATCGGGCACTTCACAGACGGCAACCACAATGCCAGGACCACCATCTCCTCTTGCTCACACAGGGCCATGCTGGGTGCAGAAGAACTCGTTTGTGATACCATCCGAGTCAGAATATAACCACTGCGTCCCTGTGGGCACTGGGGAGGTCTATAGGTCCAAACATGCTTAGACTACTGTGGCAGTTTGAGTAGTTTTGGCCATCATAGACTCAAGTGTTTGAATTCTTGGCCTACAGGGAGTGACACTATTAGGAAGTGTAGCTATTTGTTGGAGTAGGAGTGGCCTTGTTGGAGGAAGTGTGTCACTGTAGGGGCGGGCTTTGAGGTCTCCAATGATCAAGCTCTGCCCAGTGTGGCTCACAGTTCCCTTCTACTGCCAGCCACAATTCCCTGTTTTTATTTATAAGAATTGCCATGATTATAGTCTCTTCACAGCAATAAAATCCTAAGACAACTGTCCTCTATGTATGCTACACTGCAAGAGTCAGCAAGGGTCTGACTTGGAGAAGCCTCTCTCCTTGGTGATTCTCTGAGCAATATATTCAGTTGACTGCTACATTGCACAGTTGAATGCCCTTTTAGTGGGGGGAAAAAACCCACCCCTGATTTTGATGACCTACTGAAGTCTTCTGTAGTGGTCTTCAACGCCTCTGTTAGGAACATAAAGAACAGTGAGACTGAACCAGGGGTGATCCCGTCCTTGCAGAAAGCCGCTCAACCTCTAATTTTCTCAAACTAAAAGAGGTCTAAGGAGTCCTCCAGTTACCCAAATACCCCAGAGAGCAGATGCAGGAGCCCATTGAAGGTAGAAGACAAAAATTGGGTCAGTTCCCTGGCAATGGACAAACAGACACCTTATTTGGTGATGTTATTCTTGTATCAGTCAGGGGCAGAGCCGTTGGCAGGCCTTCCTTCAGTCATCCTAGCTTGATGCCTGGATTAGTGGCCAAAGCTGTTTTATGCCTAAGGCTCTTAAAAATCAAACCAATCAAATCTGGGCAGTACAGCAAGGGAAGAGGAAGACAGAGACCTATGTTCCACCATGCCTCTCGATACAGGTAGGAAAAGACACCCATAGACCTACTCTCTGCCCATGGTATGAGATAGGGCAGGCCATAGACACATAGAACCCCTCCTACTACCATGCAGCATAGCATGGGAAGAGGAAGACAGGCAGAGACCTTTGGACCACTGTGCCACCCACAGACCTGCCCTCTGGCACACAGCACCAATGGGCTGTGGACACCTGCCTGCTGCCACACCACATAGCATAGACTAAGGATGTCACCCAGGGGGCTGCCAGTCTCATGGCCAGCCTGCAGCAGGAGCCACCATAATGTGTGACTATGGGGTAGACAGATGGGAGAGAAAGATGGAGCAGCTTGAGCATCATGAAGAGACATAGAACTAGAGACTTGAGGAGGAGAGGAGTAGTCTGTTGTGATTGTCCAGCCCTGCAACCTGGGGCCATGGTGAGGTTCCCACCCAAGCTCCCACTGAGGGCCAGATCTGGGTCTGTGGCTATGTAGCGGCAAGGTATGATGTAATTCTCTATTAGTAATATGAACAGATGTCCATGCCCCTGATTGGGCAGCCACGGGGCTCCACGTGGATGCCCAGGGACTATGCAAAATAGACCCTGCCCTCACTGGATGCTATGCTCTGGAGAGCTGGCCCACCTCTCACTTGCCTGCCACTTGTCTGCTGTGAAGTGGCATCTTCACTTGTCCTGTGAAGGGTGTAGGGGTAACACCCTTCCCCTCACACCCTCACCACCAGAGGTAGTTAGGAGAGTTGGCCCAAGGGCAGAAGAGCAGGAGAGCTAGGCTCGCCACCTTCACTGTCTGTAGTGCTCAGAAAGGTGAACCCCGGGTCTTGTAGCACAATGGAGCGAGCTATCTCTAAGGGCTGAGGCATGAATGAGCCAACCCCAAGGGTGTGAGAGTGGGAGAGCTAGCACTGCCCCATCACTGGCTGAAACCTTGGGAAAGGGGGCCATTGGATGGGCAGCCCAGTAGAGCTGGCTCTGGAGCACAGGTAAACCAGCCCAAGGTCACGAGCGCAGGAAAGCTGATCCTACCGTCTGCTGATGGTGGCTTGGCCTCTCTGGAGCAGTGCTGGAGAGCTTGCCCTGGTGGTGCTAGATAAAAGTCAGCAGACTGATGGGCTCAGCTACCATCCAGGCCTAGATCAAGAGCTCTGAGTTGGCCCACCCCAAAATCTATACCATCTGCAAATAATTGGAACTCATGAAAGGGCCAGTCTTACTGATCCAAAGCTGCAGGATCTCTATGACACTGGGGAACCATAGGATTAACTGGGAAGACTCCGGATGTGGATCCAACATTAATGGTGTCACAGAAGCCAGAGGCCTCAAATCAGACCAGTGACTCACTGCAATGGATATTTTCAAGTGAAGATGTGTTGGACAGAGGGATATGCTGTGGGACACACTGTGACATACTACAGCTTCCACGATGAGATGTTTTTCTATGCTTTTTGTTTGCTTGCGTGTGTGTGTGTGTGTGTGTGTGTGTGTGTGTGTGTGTGTATGTTTTATTTTGTGGAGAGGTTGAGTTAACCTGGGGTGCATTTTGTGAAACTCACAAAAAAAAAAAATCAGATAAACAAAACCAAGAGAATTTGTCACACACAGGCATGCATTAGAGGAAACTTTGGATTGTTTCAAACTGTAAAGAAATCATGCCAGGTGAACTGACATAGATGAAGCAAGAAAAAACATGGAAGGAAAAGTTAAAGTACATTTGCAATACTGGCCGCAGAAACTAATCATAAATGTGCCTCGTACCATTTAAAATGCACATATGCCAAAACCATGAGGATGACAACAACATGTAAGTCAACACAGATCAATGCACATGTTATCTGGGACCATGGTAAGAGTATCAATGTCTCATGGGCTGTGCAAAGTCAAAGTGCTCAATAACTTAATGATAAAAATCTTTAACTTCAAAGCTAAAAGGGGGGGAGGTGGCTTTTTAAAAGTCAATCTAATAGAAAGGAGGAGAAGGAAAAAAAAAGAAATTGAAGCAGATAAGATGAAGGGAAACAGACGAGATAGTGGAGATACACCAACATGGATCATGGTCGTATTAAATGTAAGTCAGATGAGTCCTCCCATCAACAAACTCATGCAGCTGGACATAAGGCTGAGAGCGGGCATGTCTTCTCCCCAGGAGCATCAGTGGGAGCATGAGAGAACTAGGAGATTGACAATAAAACACCTTATGTCACTCAAATGCCTCCACAGAAAAGGTTCTTGAGCTGCGTCACAGAGCCGTCGACAAGAAGCACTAAGAGGTAACTCATTGGGATAAAAGGCTTAATTTGCCAGCAAGACATAACACTTTAAAATTTTTTATGTACTTAATAACTTAGCCTTGAAGTAATAAAGCAAGACTCTGATTCAACTGCTAGAAGAATAAACAAATCTATAAAAGCAGTGGGAGATTTAAATTCACCTCTTCCCCAAATTGATACAACAAGCAAGAAAAGATGATCAGGAGATGGAAAATCTGAGCAACGTGTGTAACAAGCCTAACCTAATTGACATATTTAGAACACTGCACCAGCAACTGCAAATCACACATTCATGGCAAGCACACTCAGAACGCTCTTCAAAAACTAACCATATGCTGCGCTGTAAAGCAAGTCTCAACAAATTTCAAAGGATAGAAATCAACTGACTATCTTTAACTACCAGGCAATTAAGCCAGAAATCAATAAAAAGATTACTAGGAGCCCCATATGTCTTGAAATTAAGAAACATGGCATCTAAATACCTACTAAAGAAATCACAATGAAAATGAGAATACAGTCAGCCTTCCATATCTACAGGCTGTGCATCCACAAGTTTAGCCAACCAAAGAGGGGGAAAATGTAGTTAGAAGTGCAGAGGCAGATGCTTGAAGCCAACCATTGAACTGATCACAGGGTTCCCAATGGAGGAGTTAGAGAAAGAACTGAAGGAGCTGAAGGGGTTTGCAACCCCATAGGAAGAACAATAATATCAACCAACCAGAGTTTCCAGGGTCTAAACCACCAACCAAAGCGGACACATGGAGGGATCCATGGCTCCAGCCGTGTATGTAGCAGAGGATGGCTTGGTCCAGCATCAATGGGAGAAGAGGCCCTTTGTCCCATGCCTCAGTGTAGGGGAATGTGAGGGTGGGGAGGAGGGAGTGGGTGGGTGGGTGGGTGGGGAGATGGAAGTGGGTGGGTAGGTGGGTGGGGGCACACCTTCATAGAAACAGGAGGAGGGGAGATGGGATAGGGGGGTTCTGGGGGAAATTAGGAAAGGGGATATCATTTGAAATGTAAATAAATAAAATAGCCAATAAAAAATGACTAAGCATAAAAAAGAAAAGAAAAGTTGTTGGTGAGCAGTGAATAATTTGGAGTTTGATTTCATGTCTATCAAGTAATAACATTTTCATTTGAACCAAAAAACAGATATGCCCATTCTAATAAACATGCCAAGTTTAAAAGAAAGAAAGAGAGAGGGGGGAGGGAGGGAAGAGGGAGGGGAGGGGAGGGAGGGAGGGAAGGAAGGAAGGAAGGAAGGAAGGAAGGAAGGAAGGAAGGAAGGAAAAGGAAGGAAGGGAGGGAGGGAGAGAGGGAGGGAGGGAGGGAAAGGAAGAAAGGAAGGAAGGGAAAGGAAGGAAGGAAGGAAGGGAGGGAGGGAGGAAGGAAGGAAGGAAAGAAGGAAGGAAGGGAGGGAGGGAGGGAGGCAATGGCTCAATGTACACTGAGTATGTACAGTATATTTCAGGTCATTTTCAGTGAGCAATGGCATTTGCATTATAATTATGTTTTCTATGTTATCTAGAAAGTATTTAACATATATAAGAATGTCTACATAGGCTATATAAAAATACTACATTTTATGTAAGGAATTTGTGGCTTGTTATTCAGTAAACAATAGCATTTACATTGTTATTAGGTACCATAAGTAATCTAGAAATTATTAAACACATACAGGGATGTACACAGACTATATTAAAATATTTCATTTTATGTAAAGGACTTCAACATCCATAAAAGGTCCTATAGCCCATTCCCAGAGGATGCTGAGGGACCACTATATGGTTTAAGTGGTATAAACACACTATAATTAGCTGGGCAGTAGTAGCACATGCCTTTAATCGAAGCACTTGGGAGGCAGAGGCAGGCAGATCTTTGAGTTTGAGATCAGCCTGGTCTATGGTGAGTGCCACAACAGCCAGGACTAGGCAGCAAAACCCTGTCTCAGGGGGTAGGGGTGGGGTACCTATAATTAAAACTAGTATCAATCATTCACTGAAATCATTGCTAGAAAAGAAGCTGAGGTTCCATGAGTTCTCAGTCATGCTTGGTAATGTCAGTGTTTACCTTCAAAAGGCCCATCCGTACATATTGTACATACATATTAGTCAATGCCAAGCCTGGTATACTGTCAATCTCCTAGATTGAACCTACCACATCTTCAATCTTATTTCTTCTCTTTTTTGAAGACAACCTTTCATTTGAATGAAGCTTACCCTTAAGAACTTTCTGAGAAAGACTGTATGAAATATTATGATTTTCAGTTCTTAACTCTTTCTTCAGTTATTACTTTGGATAGAGAACTTTAGCTTAAAAGATATGCACACCTATCTACCTCCCACCCCAACCCTCACACACACATACACATACAAAAGGAAAAAATGTTAGGATTGAGCTATAGCTCAGCAGATAGTGCTTGGCTAACATGTGTGAGGTCCCAGATTCAATCTTCAGTATTATGAATTAATTAATTAATTAATATAAATAAACAAACAAACAAAATATATGATCATCTCAATAGATAAAAGACTTCAATAACAGTCAAGGAGTTAGACAGTAAGAGTGATTCTTCTTCTTCTTCTTCTTCTTCTTCTTCTTCTTCTTCTTCTTCTTCTTCTTCTTCTTCTTCATCTTCTTCCTCTTCCTCTTCCTCTTCCTCTTCCTCTTCCTCTTCCTCTTCCTCTTCCTC
>NC_034594.1:139603827-139608607 GCF_900095145.1 Mus pahari
GGAGGAGGAGGAGGAGGAGGAGGAGGAGAGGGAGAGACTGTTGTGGAGTTAACCAACTGCTCCCTGATGGAGTTTGATTACATCTCCATGACTGGGAGTTCATAGGCCCTAATGAGAAAGCTTCTGGTGTGCGACATCAAATTACCTTCAAATAACTGTATCTATGGCCGTAGGCTAGTGCTGCTATAATCTTCAGTGAAAGAAGAATAGCTTTTACAGTGCTCTGGAGAGATGCATACTTGGCAAAGTCTTGAGAATAAATGACTGTTGAATGCCCAGCATTGAATGGGGGGGACTGTTCTACTCACCTTCTCTCAGGCCAGAAGACGAGGAATAGGGTGGGACACTGAGTTCTGAGCATGAAATAGCTGATGCATCTTGAACTTACAACTGTGATCACCTATACAGGATTGGACCGGGAGTAGAAGCTTAAGGGGCTCTATCTCTCCCTGAGGGTTTATGCAAAACGGATGGTTGCTAGTATTCAGAGAGACATTTTCTTCAGCCCCTTATGAAGTGCACATGCTTCTATAAACACCCTAATGAAATCCATAAGGTAACACACACACACACACACACACACATAGTAAGTGGGGGACTCGTGTGAAAAGGAGGACAAGAAAGAGGAATAGGGGATGAAAGCATCAAACTGTATTATCATGTAATGAAAATGTTATCATGAAACCCTTCATTACATACAATTAACATATACTAATAAAACATTTTGAAACACACTACAAAGTGGTAGAAACCAAAATAGCACAGTACTGTCATAAAAAGTCACATAGGCAGAAGAGAGAAGCCAGAAATAAACTGTGTGGTTGTAGCCAACTAATTTCCCACAACAACATTTGAGAAAGTCTCTGTAATAAATGGTGCTGAAAAAAAAAAATCCAGGCCTCTATTCATCAAGGTTAAAAGTCAACTTAAAATAGATTTTGAAAACTTAAATAAAGTCCATCTAAACCATGAAACTCTAGAAGGAAACAGAAGAAGTGCTTTGGGGCACTGACCTGGAAAAAATGTAGTGAAATCCCCAAGATACCGGCAACAGATGCAAAAATTAACAAATGGGATTACATAAGACCAAAATGTCCCTTATAGCTGGAAAGACAACCATTGGAGTGGAGAAACGACTGGAGAATAGGAGAAGTGTTTGCAAAATAAATTCAAAATACATGAGGGAATTCGACATCAGAAGCTAGAAATATTAAAAATCCAAATAATCTGATCTTAAAAATGACTGGATTACCTGAAAATTAACATTTCTAAAGAGAGTAAAAATTTAAAAATGACCAACAGATATATTTATTTTTTTAATCCTCAAGATCACTAATCAGCAGAGAATGTGATTTGACCCACAATGGGAAGTCACCAATCCCTGGTCAGAGTGGTCCCTTAAGCAGCTGTGCTACCCGCGTTCCGTCATGAAGAAGTCTGTTGAGATTTCTCATTCTTTGTGTTGCTGAGAGATTACAGCTCCTCTGTGGCTGTACTGTATCCATACAGGGCAGTTTTATATTATGTCACAGAGAGAGAGGCTGTATCCATGTCTCCTCCGACTTGAAAGCTGAGCTTTTACATCGTTATCTGTTTGCCCACCGTGGGGAGCAAGGAGCAAAGGCCCGTGGGTTTCCTCATCTCTAACTTTAGTGCCATGATGCTAAGCCATGAAGCACCTGCTAAGTTTAATACAAGTGTCAAACTGATTCAGCTATCACATCCTATGTGGTAATTAGGATGAACCAGTGACCTTGTGCACAGTAGACATACACCCTACCATTTGCTACATCAACAAAAAAGCAAGGTGCCCAGGGTCTGCTATGCACGTGCTCTCTCTCTCTCTCTCAATGGTAACTGCCAGGTCTTTAAGCAGACTTGTAATGACAGTTTTATGATAACCAGTCTCCAAGACAGTAAGGATATTTCTAATGCACTCTAGTCCATTGATAAGAGCCATGCAAGTTAACACTTAAATGTGGAAAGTTCTGGGAAATTTGGGACTGCACCTGATACTATGTTGATACTCCAGCAACAGCTTTCATAGACAAAGATTGTGCTAGAGTCAATGTTTTTTTCTCTCTCATATGTATGTGTGTTCATGTGTGTGTGCACAAGTGTGAAAGCTCAAGATTGACCTGGAGAGTCTCCTTGTTCATTGAGCTAGGTCTCTTAATTGAACCCAGAGCTCACTGATCGAGCCAGTCCAGCTAACCAGCTTGCCCTCCATATTCCCTGTCTCTGCCTTCCAAGCCCTGGAATTATAAGCAGGCCACTACACCCATCTGGCATTTATGTGGGTCCTGGGATCCAGCTCTGTCCTCATACTTGGGAAACAAGGACTTTAGCCGGTCAGTCATCTCTCCAGCCCTGGCATGGATTACAATAACAAATAAAATGTGGAGAAATGTCCCTTTAACCCTGACAATTCCAGGTTGAAAGCAAGAACTGCCTGCTTTTTCTCGTTGCAAGAAATGGCCGTGTACCATCCCAGGCACCACTGCTTTTATTTTGAATTGATAAACTCTAAAGATATTGAGGTGAATTAAGGGATTTTCCCGCTTATCAATGACTTAGAATCCAGCTAATAGGAGATGAAAGAATTCAATGCACAGGAGATTGATTTTTTTTCCCCTAGGCATTTACAAGAAAGCAGCCACTCAATGTCCAGGAAGACCAGCATCTCCTTTCTCTCCCTTTGTCTGAGCTGGCTGGTAACCTGCAAGAATCCAAGAGCAGCTGGAATTGAAAGGTCAAGCTGGAAGGTGTACTTAGCTCCAGAGGAGGTCGCATAAATCTTTGAATTTCCTGAGATGACAAAAGCCCACTGAAAACACCAGTGGAGTCACCTGATTCCACTGACTGCTAGCTGCTCCTCCGCTACTCTGTTACAAGATGGCCCTGGCTCTGTAAAAGAGCAGAAGTTGTCTCTGGCTGCCTTGCCTGCCTTTCCGTTTCCGCTAACTGGACCACCTTTCCCAGGTTCCATAGGAAAGAACGCTAGTTCTTGGGCAAGTTGATGCAGGTTGAAAGCTATGGGAGGCCTCCCCTTCTCTGAGGAGAAAGAGAGGGAAGGGAGGGAGGAGAGAAGGGAGAGGAATCTGGGACCCAGATATAAAGTAAATTTAAAAAACAAACAAAACAAAACAAAAACCAAAATAAATTCATCTGCCTAAGCTGTTTCCACCTGTGTAATCTTGGGAACCTTTTTGGAATTTCCTTATGTCCGGGATTACTAAAGGAGATTTAAATGGTTTTTTTGTAAATGCCAGTTCAACCTTCGCTTCTTCGGAAAGAGGACAGCGGTGGCACCAGCCCTTGTGGGAGCTCAGAGCAACAGACTGCACTTTGTGGATGTCTGCTCCATTGGGCAGAGCAGGCCACTCAGCAGGCAGGCGGAAAGCTGGTACTTCATCTTATGGAACCCACCTGCACGCAGCTCGTGTCCTTGGCATCTTAGCGGTTTTTCCTCTCTCTTGTTCTCTTTGCTTTCCTCCTTCTAAGTCACAACCCAGGACACAAGAAAGGCTGTGTAAAGCGGGCAAAGATAAGAGTGTAAAAGGTGTGTGTGTGGGGGGGGGGGGGAAGGGGAGGCGGAGTAGGGAAGGGGAAAGGGGAGGCGGGGGAGGGGGAAGGGGAGGAGTGCTTGCGAAAGGATGAGCAGACTAGGATCTCAACCCTGCAGTTGTATCTCATTTCCCCCCTCACTTGGACACCCTCAATCCACACACTTTATCTCAAAGTAGACATTTCCTAGGTAGAATGTGTCCAATCCACTTATCCCCAGGCCAGACGTCGCTGCTCTTGAATGCTAGGCCTAAATACCCAACAGCCATTTAAAGGCTCCACATCTGTGTACATGAGCCCTTCAGCCTTCTCACTGCCAGCCTGACTCACCACTCCCCACCCACCCTCTTGCCTACCACCCGCTGGTGCCTCAAAGAAGCCGGTTTAAGTAATGGCACCTTTATCTACTCAGACTCCAAGGGCAAAAGAGAGGAGGCAACTCAGCCCCTCCTGTCCCTCAGCCCCGCCCACCTCTGACGTGCCCTCTCACCTGCCCACCTCCTCAGTCATCTGCCTCCTCTAGGGTCTGCTGGGACCCGGGTTTCTGTTTGCTTCTCTCGCCTGACTTCTAGTGCCTTTTATTGTTTTGTTGTTGGTGGTGGTGGTTTGGGGATTTTTGGGTTTTGTTTTGCTTTTAATGTGTTCCAATCACGGCTTCTGTTGGTTTTAGTTTTCTGGTTCCAAGTCTTTGGTACATGTAATTGGTTTTTTGGTTTTGGGTTTTTTTTTCTTCAGTTTTTGGTGTTTTGGTTTTGGGGGGTTGTTGTTTGTTTGTTTGGGGTGTTGTTTTGTGTTGTTTGTTTGTTGTTTAGTGAGATCCAAGTTCATCTCCTCCATTAGTTGCAGTTTCTTCTCAGGGTTTTGTTGTTGTTGTTGCTGCTGCTGTTGTTGTTGTTGCTGCTGCTGTTGTTGTTTTTGGTTACCCTCTGATGTGATCACCGAAAATACCTAAGTGGCCTGAATTTTCCTTTATGAGCTCTTGACTCTGTTTTGTCCTGGATCCCAAGACCATCTATAAAAAACAGCAATGACTTCAGGAGCCCTGGAAAGGGAAGGGTAACATCCAAGCTGCCAGTTTGGTAACAGGCTACACACACACACACACACACACACACACACACCACACACCACACACCACACACCACACACCACACACCACACACCACACACCACACATACACACACACACACACACACACACACACACACACAC
>NC_034594.1:139608671-139633936 GCF_900095145.1 Mus pahari
CACACACACACACACACACACACACACACACATACCATAGAGGGGGGAGAAATCTATGCAAGTCTGCTGCTCTCTCTCTCTCTCTCTCTCTCTCTCTCTCTCTCTCTCTCTCTCTCTTTCCCTCCCTCCCTCCCTCCCTCCCTTCCTCCCTCCTTAGCAACAGAAGCACAGTTCTCAGAAATGACATGGCCCAGTTCATACCCCCTGTCTACCTAGGATGTAGCAGAGGCTAGCAACTCTCCTGGGACCACACAGCCATCCCTGGTCTTCCAAGCCCCGGTAGTGAGGGATGGTGTGATGGTGTCCTAGAAAGAGGAAAAATGGCTCTGGAGTAGGAAGCCTGGGTTGTGATCCCACCTCCTCCACTAACCAGCCGGGTGCCTTAACCAACTCACTTCGACTCTCTGGACATCTGTTTCCTCACTGGGAAAAAAAATTGTGATAATATATGCTTTGCCTACTTCACAGGATTTTATGAGGTTTTAGTTTTTTTTAAAAAAAAAACAACATGTTTTTAATGTATGTTTTGAAAACTAAAAAAATAAAGTATAAAAATCTAACTGCCCTACTACTAAGCTATAAACATAAACATCAGAATGCTGGAGAAACAGCTTGGTGGGTAAGAACTGGCTGTTCTTGCAGAAGACCCAAGTTTGGTTCCCAGCACCCACATGGCAATTCACAAAAACCAGAAACTCCAGTTCCAGGGGGCTCTAATGCCTTCCTCTGTCCTTCATGGGCACTCCAAGAATATGGTGTTCTAACATGCATTCAAGCAAAACACTCATGCACATAAAATAATAGATCTTTAAACATAAGCATCACTTTGTCAGGGAGGACTACAGTTTCCACCACAAAATCCCCACATTGGACTGGGGCAACATGGCCCGAATAAACCCCCTCAGAGTACACATGACATGGAAGAAAGGAAGAAAGATAAAACAGAGAATCGTTAAGTTCGCTGCTCTAGGATGTTTCCATGAATTTGCTCTGACAGGGGAATTATAAGGGGTTAGGAAATGGGGCAGGCTGTGTTTTTTTAGGAGACTCAGGGAAGAAATCCACTAGGATTACCCAGAGAGGATCCTGCGGTTCAATGGGGGTCAGCTTCCCTGACCACTGTAGGATAGTCAGAAGGCCTCCAATTGTGCCAATATTCCTCTTAATTTTATATTGGTAGAACTTCCTTGTTCCACACAAATACGTTCCTCTTCATGAAGCAAGCATTTCATGGATGAGAGCTGGAAATGAGAGAACCCCATTCTTGCTCCTGGCTTCCCTTCAACCATGGATGCTGTGTGACATTTTACTCTCACACTTTATTAATCGAAGACACCATCAATTATAAGACACCACAATTTTATGTAATACTCAGAAGGAAAATTATTTCCAGTTTAAATTTTGACATATTAATGATGAGAAGTATTTCCACTTTAGTGATGATAAATGTGGAAAAAAATGTTAAACTTAGATCCCTGAAAACTATCTATATGTTGACTGGGTTGATGTATCAAAGCAGCTTCCACTAACAGTACCATCCATCTACAAGGGCAGGAATGGAACAGTGCAGAATTCTCCAGAACTCAGAATATAAACAGTCTCTGGTAGAGAGGATTATTGACAGTGATCACCGTGATAATTTTTCTCTAAACCAAGATTCTTCTGAAGAAAAATGAAATGGGAGAAACAAGCCCAGAACATATAAAATGGTTTTTGGAAAGGAAACAAATGCTTAATTCCCAGAAATGAGAAACAAAGTTGACCCTGGCTACCATTTCTCAACACACAGAGCAGCACCCATCTTTAGACCTGACGATCCTTATAAGGACCCAGAGTGCAGAAGCACCTCAGACTTCATGGGATACTGTGGTGGTTTGAATATGCTTGCCCCAAGGAAGGGCACTATGGAGGTGTGGCCCTGTTGGAGTGGGTATGGCCTTGTTGGAGTAGGTGTATCACTGTGAGTGTGGACTTTAAGACCCTACTCCTAGCTGCCTGGAAGCAAATATTCTTCTAGCAGCCTTCTGAAGATGTAGAGCTCTCACCTCCTCCTGCACCATGCCTGCCTGGACACTGCCATGCTCCTGCCTTGATGATACTGAACTGAATCGCTGAACCTGGAAGCCAGCCCCAATTAAATGTTGTTCTTTATAAGAGTTGCCTTGGTCATGGTGTCTGTTCAGAGCAGTAAAAGCCTGACTAAGACAGGTACCCTCAGAGGACTGGTCATAGTACAGCCACAGGGACTGTCTTACCTGTCCCCAGAGGCAGGAGCTCCCTGTCCTAAGGGTCCTCATTTAACCTAGGAGCATTTATTGCATCGACCCTTCAGTGAATAACTATTGTTTGCTCAGAATGAGCTAAGAGATAAAAAGGAAATTGATTGTCCACTCCCTGCCCTCCTGACATCTTTCCCGTTATTATTATTTCCATATGATTCCTCTTTTTTCTTCCTTTTCCCTTTTTTTTTCTTCATGTTCAAGGGGTTTTTGGTTTTTTGTTTGTTTTTTTTTTTTACAATATTGTTTTCTTCTAAACTTTTTATATTTTTGTTATTTATTTTCATATATTTATATAATTATTATGAATTTTCTATTCTTGAGTAATATTTTTCTTTTGCTTCATATTTTTTCTTGATATTTCCTCTGCCCACATTTGGTATTATGATTTTACCTTATTAGTTTAAAAAAATATTTTTACAGTGCTGTTGGGTTTTTTAATGATTTTATTTTACGTATATGATTTGCATGCATGTGTGCATTTACACCTATAGTGTGCATTTACATGTGCCTATAGACAGTAAAAGATGGCCTTGGATCCCTGGTAACTGGAGTTATGGATGTTGTCATCCACCGTGTGGGTGCTGAGTGCTGAACCTGTGTCCTGTGTAGGAGCAACATGCGCTCTTAACAACTAAGCCATCACCTCAGGCTCCATGTTTTCCTCTTTTATCCCTAGTCTTACATTGATGCAATTTTATTTTTAAACTTTCTCACTATTGGGAATTTTGTTTTGTTTTGTTTTGTTTCATTTTGTTTTGTTTTCCTAATTTTCTTACTTAATTTGTTCTAATTGCTGGGTTTTTTTTTTTCTCTTCCATTCCATAATATTCTTTTCTCTCCTCTTCTTCTTTCTCTTTTCATCAATTCACTTTGGTTCTCCTCTTTTTCTCTTCTTTCTCTGTCTTCCTTTATCTCTTTTATGACTAGGTCCACATTTACCCTAAATCATTTCTATCTTTGTCAAACATTCTACAGTATTAGTTTACTATTCAGTTCTGTGGTCATTGGTAACATATTAGCGGGTTGTAATTGATTTTAAGTGTATTTCTATATTTTGTGTGGTCAATATTGTCACAGCTACAAAAGACTGCCTCTTCCTCCTCCTCCTCTTCTTCCTCCTTCTCCTCCTCCTGTTCCTCCTCCAACACCTCTTTCTCCTCTTCTTAGTCCTCCTTTTCTTCTTCTTCCATCTTCTTCCCAAGTGGTACTAGACATTGAACCTTCAAGAGTAAGCTGTTTAATAATTACACACACACACACACACACACATACACACACACACACACATACACACACACACACACACAAACCTAGAAGAACCAGCTAAACCAAGACTTGCCCAAATCACAATGTAGGAAGACAAGAAGCATGAAATAAACATCAAGGCAATGCGCAAACTCCAAAACATTGAAATAGGTAAAATGCCAGTTGAATATTTCAAAGTTTTCTAGTAAAAAAAAAAATTAATGACATGAAAGAGGATGCAAACAATCAAAAAAAAAAAAATTCAACCCATGCCCTAGAGAGAACAGACAGCACCATGGAGGAAAGAGTCAGTCAAATGAATGACAAAATAGGTAAAAACGAGTGGGCAATGTAGAAGAGAATTTTAGCAAGGAAACTGAGATTTATGGGGGGAAACGAATATAAATGTTAGGATGAAACATTCAACGGACCAAGCAAGCAACAGTGGGAAGCACCACCAGTCCACTCAATCAGGCGAAAAAAATGAGTAGAAAGGATGGAAGGACACAGTTCATGAAGTACTGCATTCAGACACTGACAAGGAAAAACAAAGAAAAAAGCATGACCACAGTGCCTAATAACTCTTATAACCAAGGGACCAAACCTCAGACTCAGCCTAGATAAACACTGAGCACATTAGAGAATCTACTCAATGAAGCTAAAGTAGAAATTTCTCTAAATCTATAGTGAAAAATAAATAAATAAAGGGGCATCAAAACACAGGAAACATATAGAAGTCCACATAGATGTGATCAAAGAACTTCCACAGCATATTATAGCCAAGATGTCAAAAATGCAAAGCAAGGAAACAGTATCAAAGCTACCAGAGAAATACATCCTACAAAGACGGAATCATGAGAGTAATACCAACTTTACATCAGCTCAGCAACCCTCGAAGCTGCGAGAGCGTGGAATGATGTATTTCAAGCCCTGGGAGTAAATGACTGCCACCCAAGAGTGCTACAACCAGCAATGCTATCTTTTAGGACCGATGGAGAAGGAAGGACATTTCAAGCCAAGCTCAAAGTAAGGCAGTTCACAAGCACAAAGCTAGTACTGCAGACAATACTTCAAGAAATACTGAACTCAGAGGAAGAAGACGAGGAGACTCAGTCACAAAAGCACAGGAGAATAGATTTCATGAGAGGAACGGTTAAACAAAGGAGAGACAGAAAGGAATCTGTCATGTCCAACACAGTAAGCCAGCAAATCTTGATGTTAGTAAGAAAGAAAATAACAAATAATAATCAAACTGAAAATACTTATGAGAAAATACTATGAGAAGGAGATGAGATAAACTCTAAACTCATAGAGAATCTAGTCAATGAATTGCAGTAGAAAATTTCTCAAATCTAGAGAGACAAAGAGACATCTAAGGACGAGAAATTTTTAGAAATCCACACAGACAGAGCTTGAGTAAGGGACATCCAGGAGCAAGGGTGTCTTAGGGTTTCTATCCTGCACAAACATCAGGACCAAGACGCAAGT
Organism: Mus pahari; assembly: GCF_900095145.1. Taxonomy (NCBI): domain Eukaryota; kingdom Metazoa; phylum Chordata; class Mammalia; order Rodentia; family Muridae; genus Mus; species Mus pahari. The sequence goes on from NC_034594.1 coordinate 139,613,687, forward strand.
TGGGAAGGAAAGGTATTCAGCTTACACTTCCACATTGCTGTTCATCACCAAAGGAAGTCAGAACTGGAACTCAAGCAGGTCAGGAGGCAGGAGCTGATGCAGAGGCCATGAAAGGATGTTTCTTACTGGATTGCTTCCCCTGGCTTGCTCAGCTTGCTTATAGAACCCAGAGACTACCAGCCCAGGGATGGCACCACTCACAATGGGCCCTTCCCAACCTCCTTGATCACTAATTGAGAAAATACCTTACAGCTGGATCTCATGGAGGCATTTCCTCACCTGAAGCTCCTTTCTCTGTGATAACTCCAGCTTGTGTCAAGTTGACACACAAAACCAGCAAATACAAAGGTTTCTAACAAACCAGAAAAGCAACCAACAAAATAAAAGAGGCACATCTGTCGGTAATCACTCTAAATGCACATGGTCTCAACTCACCAACAAAGAGACATAGACCTTCTGACATCCAACCTTCCATCTGTTTCAGGATGTGCCCTTTACTGGTAAAGACACCCAGAAAGAAGTGAGAAATGTAGCCATTGTAGCTATTCAGGTAGCAGATTAACTTCGAATCAAAATTAGTCAGAAGAGATAAAGAAGGTCACACTTCATCGAGACAGTGGAGCAACTGATAAGTACAAAAATATGAATCAGCAAAGCTTCTAAGGCCTCACTTGGCTCTTGCGACCTCTTCAGTGTGAGCTTCCACGGCCAAACATTGCTCCACCGGTGATCAAAACATGTAAAGCCCAAATCCAACCTTCACAGACAATATACCATTGAACCTAGAGCCTGTGAATTCATCTATGGCCTGAGATATTTTCACCATAACGTGACCAAAATTACTACTCTTTTTCATTATGTTGTAGAGTCTGACACACGGTATTTTTCAGATGAGACTTTGAGGAAACTTTTTTTTAAAAAAAAATACCGACTTTTAAAAGTTATGTGGTTATGATGAGAATCAGGAAGTCACTGCATCTAAGAAATTTGCTGTTAAAAAGATTTAAGGTTGGAAGACAACATGCAGGCACGGTCTCCCAGAGTCTCCAGGGAATGAACTGGGACCTGGGGAAAACAGGAAAACAGCTACCAGAAGATATGAGTGGTAGCCAACAATTCCTAATCTGATAACAGAGTAAATTTAAAAACTTTACAAAGCAGAACAGGAAAAATACAGCATGTAACCTAGAGAGATGAAAACAATTTGAGGAAGTCCTCATTGCAGAGAAAGACAGAGACAGAGGGAGCCATACTTAAACAGAGATCTTCAGAAAAGCATTGTGTTCCTGCATTCCCATAAAGACATTTTAAAGAAGAAAAAAAATGATAGGAGAAAGAAGTTGTGTGTGGCAGAAGGGAGGAAAGACTCCATGAGAAAGCCTTTCCTCTTGGAATACCTGCAAAATGCCATTAAAAAAAAAATGAGTCCCAGATCCTCAAATTATTGCACTATTAGGAAACTCAAGCAAGCATCAAGAGGATATCTGCTGAAAACCTGAAGGCAAGCCAGCAGGCTTCCTCTCTGTGGAAGGGATTCTGATAAGTCTCTCCCTGGGGAGACAATAACCAACGTCTACCCCCTCCTCCTAAGGCTCCAACAACAAACTAAAGTACAACTCCACTGGAGTCCAACTGAGGGACTCAATGAGCTGATTGGTGTTACTGACAGAGCAGGGGTAAAGGGTTGCTTCTAGGAGCATAGGGGATTCCAAAGCAGCTCCACTGCCAGAAAGCCTCACCCCTGCCTGAAATGATGGCGCTACATAGACGGAGTCTCCGCTCCCTCCAATCAATCTTCCACAGCCCACATGCTCCAGCACCTCCAAAAGCCCCACGACCATATGCAGTTAGGGTAGAATTGCATACACAAGGTTGGGCGGTGCAGTAGAGGCCAGAATCTCAGATGAGGGTCCAATGCCCTGCCTTACTCTCTCCTTCTCTAAAGGAATGGCAACAGTCAACAAATCTGATTGATCTCCAGGGTTATAAATTTAAGGAAGTCCCCACTGGAGAGAGAGAGAGAGAGAGAGAGAGAGAGAGAGAGAGAGAGAGAGAGAGAGAGAGAGAAGAGTCAAGTTGTTCTGAAATAGTGGCTGTTTGCTTGAAGGACCATGTTCTACAACAGGGAAGAAACTTCACACCAGAAAAACACAGCGTTCTGTGACACCAAAACCTACAATTTAGAACCAAAGTTCACCGATTCCAAGTGACATGTCCGACAATGGGAAGGGCAGTCCTGATGCGGGGCTGACATTTACAATCAAGGTTCTGAGGGATCACTCAAAGGCATACCCAGCATCAGTGACCTGATTCATAAAATGTTCAGAAGATTTTAAGCTCTGAAAGATAACAATGGTAAATCTAGACTACAATACCAAATTAGTTTGCTTTGTCAATTTGACAAAACAACAACAACAACAACAACAAAAACAGCACAAATACTCAGCAAAATTATCTGTCATAAGTGATAAAGAATGAAAAGCATTTACTAATGGAAGCATTGGAGGGGAGTGGAAAGATTGCTTAATGGTTGAAAGTACACACTGCTTTTGCAGAAAATCTGGGGTGGATTCCCAAGACTCATAGACACCTGCAGCTCCAGCTTCAAGAAGACCCAATGCCTTTGACCTGAAGCACCTGCCCCAAAGACACTGACATATACACTTAATTAAAAATAAATCTTTCTAAAAACACTCCAAAGTAGTTTAAGATCTACGAAGGACACTGGAAAGAACATTTTGATGTGAGAAGAAAGAGAAAGGTAACCAAAAGGATGCAAGATGTAAATGATGCCAGGGCAGGAGTTAAGTAAGTAAGGATTAGGAAAATACCAGATACTACACAGCCAATAAAATTAGATAGGTGATAGATAGATAGATAGATAGATAGATAGATAGATAGATAGATAATACAGTAACTCTGAATATTAATGACTTCAATTCTCAAATCAAAAGTTACATAGCATACTGGATTATAAACAGGCATCAATCAATAGACTGCCTCCAAGAAACACATCGCACCATCACATATACATGGCCTTACATTGAACGGGTGGGAAAAAAATATTCCAACCAAATGGACTTAGGAAGTGAGCAGGTATCATTATTATTCTAATAGCTGATGAAGTAGACTTCAAGCCACAACTACTCCAAAGAGATAATGGTGACTTCATATTAATTAATAGGGCAATCGATCAAGAAGTCATTACAATCCTAAGCATACACAGACCTACTTGTGCACCTAGCACTCACTACTTGTGCACCCAATTTCATTAAGCACTACTGTCAGCCAGCATCCACTCCACCCCAGGTCTGCAATGCACCACTGGGAGTCATGAAAGACCAAGAACAATGACAGCATCTAGCCTGGGGCAGGGCAAAGGGGAGGTCTAGCTTGTCCCATGGAGGTTGATAGTCCTTAGCTTGGCAGAGGCAGGCTTGGTGGTGGTTGTAACTGGGAGCACAGAGCAGCCTTCTATGGGAGAATTAAGCTGTGGCTCTTTAGTCAGATGTCTTCTCCATGGCTCCCTACAGCAGATCTTGATGAAAAAGACAGTCCATGTTCTAAACAGGTCATGGCAGAATATGGATACATACCATACCATACCCGCTTCTCAGGGTAGACCTGAGATTAAATACCTTTTGCAGGGAGGAATGTCTGGGAAGGGAAGCTTATTGGTTAGGCCCACCAGGCCTCTAAGTACCTCATTAGCATGGAGAACTCTGTTTTGGGCCTACATGATCATAGGACATGTCTCTTTATGAGAGGAGTGTGTCACGTGTTCCTGGCTGAAATCTGGCAGGGTGCAGGGAGTCGCCTAAGTCTCAGATGTGCACCCAACCAAGTCTCCAGGTCTCAACCTGCTCTTCCTTAACAAACTTCCTGGCATGGTTTTACATCCTACACTACTATTAGATATAAAGTCACAGATTGATGCCAACACCATAGTTAGTGGGTGACTCCGATACCAGACTCTCACCAAAAGACAGGGAATCCTAACAAAAATAAAGAGAAACATTTGCGTACAGATGGTAAAGAAGGAAATGGACCTACCAAAGATCTACAGAACATCCCACCCACTACAGAGTATACACTCTTCTCAGCAGCCCATGGAACTGTCTCTAAAATAGAACATATTAAGACACACTGTTTAATAAACAGTTCACCAAAGAAATAAAAATTATTCTAGAACTGAATGAAAATGACACAGTATATCAAAATCCCTAGGATACAATGAAAGCAGTCCTATGAAGGAAGTTTATAGCTAGAAACGTCTACTTCTAAAACTCACAGTTCTCTGGGCTAGAGAGATGGCTCAGCCCGATTCAGTTCCCAGTGCCCATATGGTGGCTCACCACCATCTGTAACTCCAGTATCAGGGGATTCAGTGACTTCTTCTGACCTTCATGGCCACCAGCCATGAACATTGACTTAGAGTTTTACTGCTGTGAACAGACACCATGACCAAGGTCAATATTATAAAGGACAACGTTTTTCTTGTTTTGTTTTGTTTTGTTTTGTTTCTGAGACAGGGTTTCTCTGTGTAGCCCTGGCTGTCCTGAAACTCACTCTGTAGACCAGGCTGGCCTCAAATTCAGAAATCCACCTGCCTCTGCCTCCCAAGTGCTGGGATTAAAGGCGTGCACCACCACTGCCCGGCTAAAGGACAACATGTAATTGGGACTGGTTTACAGGTTCAGAGGTTCAGTCCATTATCATCAAGGTGGGAGCATGGCAGCATCCAGGCAGGCATGGTGCAGGAGAAGCTGAGAGTTCTACATCTTCATCTGAAGGCTGCCAGCAGAATACTGACTTCCAGGCAGCTAGGAAGAGGGTCTTAAAGCCCTACTCCATTAAGGCCACACCTCCAAATAGTGCTACTACCTGGGCCAAGCATATGGCCCATTCTTTTTTTTTTAATTTATTTATTATTCTTTTCTTTATTTACATTTCAAATGCTATCCCGAAAGTTCCCTATACCCCCGCCCCAACTCCCCTACCCACCCACTCCCACTACTTGGCCCACCTACAGGGTTGCAGACCCCTTCAGCTCCTTGGGTACTTTCTCTAGCTCCTCCATTGGGGACCCTGTGTTCCATCCAATAGCTGGCCGTGAGCATCCACTTCGGTATTTGCATATGGCCCATTCTAACCATGACACACATGGTACACACCTATACATACAGGCAAAAACTCATACTCATAAAATACACATAATTCTTTTTTATTTCAATTAATGTCCTCAAGGAAACAATGCTATACTTTGGGACTGCATACATCTTGGATTACCCTTAGCCCACTCACCATCAGGTCTGAGGTTCTCATTGCTGAATGACTGATAGATAAGGTCCCTAACGTTATATTACAGTGTCTTCATCCTAGGACCACTGATATTACAAAAGGTCTTCAATTGTGTTTCTAGGAAGCAGAGATAGACTACTGTGTATGTGAAGTTATATCAACATTGTCATGGAGATACAGTGATAAGGAAGACAAAATGGAGCAGGGAGTCCTCGATGAGGCTACCAAAAAGACTCTTTGCAGTCTAACAGAATTCTGGAACAGGTTGCCATGCAGAGACCCACACTGAAGCCGAGTTGTAATTTGTCCTGGTCAACTGAGCACCATCTCCTTCGAAAGAGCAGGACCTGAGAGAGGCAGCTCTATGTGGACCAGAGCAAGTCTTGGTAAGAGCTAGAGCCACTGTGGAACTACAGAAGGTAGAAAAGACCATACTGAGCCTGAAGAAGACCTGTGGACATAACTCTGCTGTGCTCACTGCACAGGTGTGGGACCCAATCAAGAGAAGGAATCAGGAGTCAGAAGGAATTTAAAGGTGGGGACATTTTAGGCAGAGGATAGGAAACGCCCCGGAAGGGACAGCAAATGGGTTTTCAGTGAGGAATTTCAAATGAGAGCTAGGGAAGAATCCAGGATTCCCACCTCAGGTCAGGGCTTGTAGTTCATATTTCTAAGCTTTGATGGAAGTGAGTCACTATGTCTTCCATACTCACAAAAGTCACTTTGAATAATTAAGGTTTATGATTAAGGTATATGAATCAGAGAGACAGACAGACAGAGAGACAGACAGACAGAGAGACAGACAGACAGACAGAGACTTGGCAGTATGTGGATGGAATGACCTAAGAACATAAGAGCATAACCAACACTCTGAATGCCTCATGCGACTGTCTGTTGCATCCAGTTGCAACCAGATGGCCAAGATGGAAACTTGTCTTGGTTCTCCTGCAACAATGTGGGACTAAAAAAAAAAAAAAAAAACATGATGATACACTGCAGGCAAACAAGGCCTGCACAATTAGGCACAGAGTGGCTGGCGCTAAGGAGAATGCACAGGAAAATGGACCTAAGTCCCAGGCCTGGCTCCCATGTGGGCTGTGCTGGACTTGAGCATCCATCTCTGATGTAGCCCTGTGCTCACTGAATCTCAGATTCTGTATTTTGTAACATTTTATAAAAAGTAAGAAACCACTTTTTGATGTCAAAATTAATCCTGAGTCTTCTTTTGGGTAAGATTCTTGGTAATGAAGCAAAAAAGAAACAGGGACACCCCCCCACCAGCTTAGGACCCCTTTCCTCTCAAAAAGAGAATTACATTGCATCCTCCTGTCATGATCTTCATTTCTCACACTAGCAAAAGGCTACCCTTTCTAACCCCTCTCTAACTTCTTCCTAGGAACGGCTCCCACTCTCATGTCATCTCTGCTCTGGGTGGCCCGTCACATAAGTCACAAGCACACCGACTCCTTCAACCAGGGACACATGGCAAGCCTTTGTCTAAGCAATAGACAGACTAATACTGAATTATAGATTCAACTTTGTAAAAACAAAACATCAATCCATTATTTATAACTAAGGAAAAACCTATTAATGCCCTGTCCTCAGTTTGCTATAGAGTACACCTAGGCCTTAGATAGGTTGACCGTCTTAATAGATGTTAAAGACTGGCTCACCACATGGTGCATCAGAGCACATTAGCAGATTACACGTATTACTTATTTAACTGGTGTGCTTCTTCAGTGGGTCAACTGACAATATATTAAGATGTAACATCAATTTAGCAGGTGTTCACCTGCATCAAATATTTATTGCCAGTGGTAAATTTGCTTCAGAAAAAAAAAAAAAAGCAGCCTCCCCCACTGACCACGTGACTCTGGACCACTAGCAAAAGCAACCGTTGGCAGTATCTCTTGGTCAAGGCATCCAGGAGGTTCCCACATGGACTGTGCTCCTAATGGTGTCAGTACCCAGCCATCATCCTATCAACAAGCAGGTGGTGTACATCTACTCCGTGCCTGAGCTGGGCATGGGCAGGAGGTGCTATAATAGACAGTGAAAGATCACAGGCATCTGGAGTGCCCAGACCTAGTGACAATCCCACTGCCACCTCTAGCAAAGTGGCATGAGCTTCCACAAAGCTATTCACACCCTTGAACTTCAATCTCTTCATCTGAAGAAGGGTGCTGCCCACAGCACTGCGGTGATAGTAATTACCACACAGAAGCACATATAGGTGCTTAATAAAGCTTAAAGCACTCCCTCAGACAGTTGTCACTAGACACAGGACAACCTCTGCTAATTTGGTTTTTTTCATTTTCAATTATATCACAGATACTGTCTCATTAACCTTCTATCTTCATGGTCTGATCCAGTCCTGGCATGACCAACCATGATTGTGTGTGTGAGTGTGAGTGTGTGTGTGTGTGTGTGTCCATATGCATATATGTATATATATATGATGTATATGTATTATATATAGGTATATGAGATGTATTAGAGTGGTTTGCAGGCTGTGGAGCAAGTGGTCTAACAATGGCCATCTCTCCTTTGGAAAGGCCAAGTCTAGTCCTGTCCACCATACTCGGTGTCTCAGCTGTCCCCAGTCTGATGCTGGAGTCCCAGAAGATTACTCCAGAGCTGATGGTCTTCAGTCTAGATAGAATCCTGAAGAAGTAGGTTCTAAAAGCAGCAAAGAACATGCCTCAGGAACAGGCCAGAGGAATTCACCGTCAGGAGTGAATGCAAGCAGGCAAAAGGCAAAGCTTCCTTTCTCCGTGTCCTTTTACCTGGGTTGCCACCAGAAGGTGTGGCCCACCTCAAATGATCCAGTCAGGAAAATCAGTCATGTGTATGCCCAGCTGCTAGCATTTTACTTTATTCCAGATGTGATCAAGCTGACAACCAAAATTCGATATCACATTGATCATAATTTTGTTTTTTCTTCCTTTTCATATAAGTGTGTGGTGTGTATACACATGTTCACATACATGTAGGCATAGATATTTACATGTGTGCCTATGTGTGTACATGCACTTGTGCATATTGATGGAAGGATCTCCCTCAGTCACTCTTCCATCTTATTCTTAAAGGCAGAGCCTTTCAATCAAACCCAGAGCTCACCGATATGGCTAGCTTCCCAGCCAATTGCTCTGGGGATCCCTTGTCTCTGCCTTTTAAGGCTGGAATTGCAGGTGAGTTACCATGTCAAGTTGGCACTTAGGCAGGTTTCAAGAGTTAGAACTCCAGTCCTGCTTAGGCGGCAAGTACTTTAACCTCTGGGCTACAGCCCCAGTCATTTACATTTAGAATAAAATAGCTATAAGAGAAATGATTTTTATTCTGTTTTTCTTTCTGAAGCAAAAAAAAAAAAAATCATGTACCTGAAGCTGGCCTCGAACTCACTGTGTAACCAAAAACATGGCCCTGAACTTCAGATCTGCCTGCCCTCACTTCCTGCAAGCTGAGTTTACAGGCATGGGCCACCGTGTCCCGTGTTATACAGTGCCAGAATCAAACCCAGAGGTTCCAGTATGGGAAGCAAGCACGCTGCCACCCAACTTAACGTTCACAGCCCCCAAACTATCATTTTTAATAGAGAGAGCATCATTTCGGCAAAAGATAAATGAAATATTTACTGCAGACACATTTACTCAGTGTATTCAATAAACATACAACGAGCCCCAACTAAGTGTCAGTGGCTGTTCTAGGTGGTAGGAGCAAATGGAGAACGTGACACTCAAGGTTTCTGTCTTAATAACAACAGTACAGTAAAAGGGAAGGCAATAAATAAGCAGGCATCAAGGCGATCCCAAGAGCTGTGAGCCACAGAGACAGGTCAGCAGTTTAAGGCACTTCTGGCAAGTCTGATAACCAGGGTTCAAATCCCCAAGACCCACAATGATGAGAGGAGAGAACCAACTCCTACAGGCTGTCCTCAGATATCCCCATGGATGCAGTAACATGCCCACTCAACAAGCAAGAAATAAGAATCTTAAATAGGGAAGTTCGCAATCAGCAGAGTAACTTCCTAAAGCAGGCGAGAGAGAGTGGATGCAGGCACTCAGTCCTGGAAGTTACGGAGCCAACGCGGTCCAGCAGAAGAAATAAGCACAAATGGTTTAAGACATGAGCAAATGGATAAGTTCAAGTTGCAGGCGTTGATTTAGTGTGTCTGCAGTGACGTGAAAGGAGCATGTAAGACAAGGCCCAAGTCTGTCCTATTGAGCTATATTAGGAAAGCGGGATATTAAATGGAATGAGATGTGAGCAGAAGCCTGCGATCTACTTCACATTTTTAGAATTTCAGCCCGGCTAATGTGCAGAAAAGATTCATAGTGGGGAAAAGGCTATTTCAGTAGCCAGAGTCTTAATCTGGATTCCTTACGAGGCATGGAGACAAAGATCCAAGCGAAGTGAATGCCCTAAGGAAATGGGAGAGGCATCTTGGGAACATGGAGAAGTGATTCGGAAAAAGGAAGCAGCAAAGGGTACATTATTAACCCAGCTACAAAGGAAATATCTGGAGTTTAACCCTACAGAGAAACTCAGGAAACTAGTTCAAAATCCACCTTGAGCTAGTTCCTGCCAGAAGGAGCTGAGATGTTTACACACCCACTTGCAAAGTCTTCAGTTGAGCTTCTGCTGGGAAATAGTGGGTATTAATTCTTCAGTGCTTACAGCCTGTGCTAAGTGGACAGAGTGGCTTTTTAAGATAGGAAGAGAGCAAGCTGGGCAGTGGTGGTACACACCTTTAATCCCAGCACTTGGGAGGCAGAGGCAGGCAGATTTCTGAGTCCGAAGCCAGCCGGGTCTACAGAGTGAGTTCCAGGACAGCCAGGGCTACACGGGGAGACCCCGTCTTGAAACACCAAAACAAATTAAAAGATCAGAAGAGAGCATCCTCTAGGTCCAAGGCCCAAGCACAAGCCCTGGAAGAACCTGGGGGCAATGACTGCTGTGCCTGCTATTTCCTGTCAGGTATAATAGAAGCCTGAATGGGACATAATAGCCACAGTGAGATGTGGGTAGATTCAGCGGTCAGACTGACAAGCTTTCGGGGTGTACTCAGAGTGGTGAAAGAGAGAGAAATTAAGGATGTTTCTAAGCCCAGACCTTGATCTGCTGGATAGATGTAGGCCAGTGTTATGGAAAGGGAAACAAAGGAGGGAAATTACTCCCGGGGTGCATTAGAAGTTCTGTCAATCTGACACCTAACAATGAAAAGAATGGGGTTGTTTTATTTGGCCCTCAGTGTCAAAGGTTTTGGCCCATGGTAGGAGGGTCCCATGTTTCTGATCCTACTGTGTGTTAGTCCTTCATGGAGAAGGATGAGGGCTGGTCAGTTCCTGGCAGCCAGGAGGCAGAGCAATGTGTCAAGAAGGCTTCCTTCTTCTTCCTGTCACTCTCATAGCCTGTTGGACTGTGCCATCCATGCTTGGGTTGGGTCTTCCCCTCCCCCAGTACACTTCCCAATCAATTTGATGATCAAGCTTAGCCACAAGATGAGACAAGGAATCTGAAACTTTCATTAAGATTCCTATTGAGACTCAAATTAGAACTGTCTAGTACACCATTGGATGTAAGTGTTGAACTCATATAAGTCAGTTATGTAGGATGAATAAATTCTACAACTCCATCTTCAGAGAGTGTGGCTAACACTATTATTGCCCACTTAAAAATCTTAGAATAGATTTCATGTTATGGGTTATTACTATAGTAAGATAAAATTCAAAAAAAATAAAAATTGAACTCATAGAAAGCGTCTCTGTTCTCAGCATGCAACCCCGACTTCAAACAGAATGGCGTGGCTTATGTCTGTTTTGTAAGCTGGCTTCTTTGAACTATTTCGTCTACATTAATTATTATTCTATGTTCAAAGTATTTGCAAACCAACTATGAGTTAAAAATAGGCTAACAGCAGAAATCTTAGACCTGACATTTTCTGAGAACCTATGAAATGGACTAGGCTGCCACAAAAATTTTCTCTTTTGAGCCCTTAATAAACCCTCCAGTGATGACTCAGATTTATTACTGCCACCTTCTAAGTCAACCAAATTGACTCGGAATGACTAGCTCATCTATCAGCATCACTCTGCAAAGGAGATTAGATCGGTCCAGTCCCCAGCCTCAAGTCCATGTTCATGCCCTTACACCACACTGCCTGACTCAATGGATGAAGCCTGATCTTAGGCTCCAGCTTGAGAGGTTGATCCTGAAGGACTTGGACTTCACTTTCTACTATTTATGAGAGACCCCTACTCACCTAAAGAAATTAGAAAGGAATGGTAGCCCCATGAACTGTGTCTAAACAGTGGTATCACCCCCAGATTGTCAACCTGAGGAAACACATCTAGTATGTGCTTCTCTTGAAAGCCTGTCAGACTTTTTATGAATGTGGTTATCGTCTTTATAATGATGGGGTGTTTTTTTTTCTTTTTTTTTTCCTCCCAATTTTTATTTGGTATTTTCTTCATTTACATTTCAAATGCTATCCCGAAAGTCCCCTATACCCTCCCCCCCTTGCTCCCCTACCTACCCACTCCCACTTCTTGGCCCTGGTGTTCCCCTGTATTGGGGCTTATAAAGTTTGCAAGACCAAGGGGCCTCTCTTCCCAATGATGGCCAACTAGGCCATCTTCTGCTACATATGCAGCTAGAGACACGAGCTCTGAGAATACTGGTTAGTTCATATTTTTGTTCCACCTATAGGGTTGCAGACCCCTTCAGCTCCTTGGGTACTTTCTCTAGCCCCTCCATTGGGGGCCCTGTGTTCCATCCAATAGCTGACTGTGAGCATCCACTTCTGTGTTTGCTAGGCACTGGTATAGCCTCACAAGAGACAGCTATATCAGGGTTCTTTCAGCAAAATCTTGCTGGCATGTGCAATAGTGTCTGCGTTTGGTAGCTGATTATGGGATGGATCCCTGGGTATGATGGTTTTAATGTATGTCAAAATACATCAAACCATATACTTTGAGTAAATGGGTTGTACATTATGCCTCGAATACATCTTAACAAAACTATAGAAAATTTAAATAAAGCAAAACAAAAAGGTCAATTGCCATTCTGCTTTGAATAATGTGGTTTTGCAGTATGTTTTGAATTTATGTAATAGAATATCTCCTGCTTTATTTCTTTTTATTGGGATTTTGTTGGCTATTTGTTTTGTGCTGGCAACTTGACACACAAACTAGAGTTATCTGAACAGAGGGAACTTCAATTGAGAAAATTCCTCCATAAGATTCAACTGTAAGGTATTTTCTTAATTAGTGATTGGTGGGAGAATCCCAGCCCATTACAGATGATGTCACTCTTGAGCTGATGGTCCTGGGTGCTACAAGAAGCAAGAGCAGGCCAGTAAGCAGCACCATAGCCTCTGCATCCGCACCTGCATCCAAGATCCTGCCCTTTTTGAGTTCCCATCCTGACTTTCTTCAGTGGTGCACAGTGATATGGAAGTGTAGGCCAAATAAACTCTTTCTTCCCCCACTTGGTTTTATTGCTGTTGTTGTTTTGTTTTGTTTTTGTCACAGTGCTTCATCACGGCAATAGAATCCCCAAGTCAGACATATTTCCATACAGGCTTTAGAATTATTCATGTATTTGTATGACTTATTTCATTGGTATTTTTGTTATTGAGTCTGAATATCACGTTAAGTTACATGAACATTTCAATGACACTGATTCCTCCAACTCATAAAAATGAGATACCTTTCAAGGTTTTGTTAACTATAGACCTCTTCACATTTTGGCTAAAGTTTTTTTTTCTATTTTTTTGTGCTTATTATAAAATGGGATTGCTTTCTTTTTTTAAGATTTATTTTTATTTATTATATGTAAATACACTGTAGCTGTCTTCAGACACCCCAGAAGAGGATGTCAGATCTCTCTTTTTTGTTTTTTTTTTTTTTGTTTTTTTTGTTTTGTTTTTTTTGGTTTTTCGAGACAGGGTTTCTCTGTATAGCCTTGGCTGTCCTGGAACTCACTTTGTAGACCAGGCTGGTTTCGAACTCAGAAATCCGCCTGCCTCTGCCTCCCAAGTGCTGGGATTAAAGGTGTGTGCCACTACGCCCGGCTGCATCAGATCTCATTATGGATGGTTGTGAGCCACCATGTGATCGCTGGGATTTGAACTCAGTACCTTCAGAAGAGCAGTCAGTGCTCTTAACCACTGAGCCATCTCTCCAGCCCCTGGGATTGCTTTCTTATTTTCTGATAATTCCCTATTGTTAAAAGAATTGTTGCTAATTTTAACACTAAGAATATATAAGAAAACTCAGAAATTGAATAGCATAAAGTAAAGCTAAATCATCCAATGCTAAATAAAACAATAGAAATAGGCTGGTAGCCTCAGTCCTTACGAAACTGAGTCAGGAGGATTTCTAAGAGCTCAAAGCTACCCCTGAGCCACAAACTGAGTTCCAGGCCATCAAGAAGTACAGAGTAGGACCTTACCTTCAAAAGAAAAAAGGACAATAAATCAAAATAGATATTTCTGAGAAGACATACAAATAGATGACACATTTAAGAAAAAAATGTTCAACATCACCAATGATAAGGAAAACGCAAATGAAAACCTCAGTGTCAAAAGAAGTCACTAGATATGCACTCACTGATAAGCGGATATTGTCGCTGTCGCTTCCTCGCCAGCAAAGAAGAGACGCAACAATAGGATTCTTCCGCAAACGTTTTATTGTTGGGTTAATTGCTGAAGGAAAAAGACCCCGAGCCCGAAAATGTATAAAGTATATATATGCTTAAGATAATGTGGAGACTCCTGATTGGATATGCCTTCAGGACCTCATTACCATACTCCGGGATGAGCAGCGACTGGCAGCCACCCAATCGCACCTGCGCACATTGCTTGTTTACAAGGAAAGCACTCAGGAAGCCAGCGCCATCTTGTAATGGCGATTTATCTGGCTTCCCACAGATATTAGACCAGAAACTTAGAATACCCAAGATACATTTTGCAAAACACAAGAAAACCAAGAAGGATGACCATCGTGTGGATACTTCATTCCTCCTTAGAATAAGGAACAAAATATCCATGGAAGGATATAAGTACAGAGACAAAATGTAGAGCTAAGATGAAAGGATGGACTATCCAGAGACTACCCCATCTGGGAATCCATCCCACCATCAGCCACCAAACCCAGATACTAATGCACGTGCCAGCAAGATTCTGCTGAAGGGACCCTGATATAGTGGCCGCTTGTGAGGCTATGCCAGTGCTTGGCAAACACAGAAGTGGATGCTCACAGTCAGCTATTGGATGGAACACAGGGTCCCCAATGGAGGGGCTAGAGAAAGTACCCAAGGAATTGTAGGGGGCTGCAACCCTGTAGGTGCAACAACAATATGAACTAACCAGTACCCCCTGAGCTCCAGTCTCTAGCTGCATATGTAGCAGAAGATGGCCTAATCGGCCATCACTGGGAAGAGAGGCCCCTTGGTCTTGTAAACTTTATATGACCCAGCACAGGGGAAGGCCAGGGCCAAGTAGTGGGAGTGGGTTGGTAGGGGAGCAGGGGCGGGGGGGTATAGGGAACTTTCGGGATAGCATTTGAAATGTAAATAAAGAAAATAAATAAATTAAAAAAAAAAACCTCAGTGAAATATTACTCCACTCCAATAACAATGAGTACATCAAAAAGACAGATGATAATTAGTGCTGGTAAGGAGGTAAAGAACAGAAAGTCCTGGCATGGTGTCAGGGAGAATGAAGACCAGGGGAACAACATGGAGGTTCTTGCAGAAAAGTAGAACACAGACAGTATCTAACTTGGGGACTCCACTTCTAGATAAGCACACAAAGGAGACTCAGTGCTCTTAAAGGAGCATGTTGAAGATGCACCTGAGGACCCATGTTCACTGTGATAGTAGCCGACATGGTCCAGAAACCAAATCAACCCACATGGCTACTGACTACAGATGGATGAAGGAAATAAGATTGTATATGTACTGGAGAATACCATTCAGCCCAGAAACAATGAAATCTTGTCACTTGCATGGATGGAGGAACTACAGGTACTAGACAGACAAGCTCACACAGGCAGAAACCACATAATCACGTGGGCACGTGCACAGACACACACACACACACACACACACACACACACGAGTATGAATCTAAGAGTTGATCTCATAAAAGCTAGTGGTAGAAGAGTGCTTACTAGTGACTGAGGAGAGTAAAAGGAAGAGGTGGATGAAGAAAGATTGGCCAGTGCATACTAAGTTAGAGTGAGATAGGAGAAATAAGCTTTGGAGTCACTTTGCAAAACAGAGTGACCACAGATCATGATAACGGATTGAACATTTCAAAAAAGCTACAAGGATATGTAACATCTTTATCACAAAGAAATGTTTAGAGAAACAGGCACACTTACCTGTATTTGAGCAATACATACACGTGGTAAAATACCACTTGACTCGTGTGTGGTGGCACACACCACTAGTGAGACGGAGACTGGTGGATCTCCATGAGTTCAAGGCCAGCCTGCTGTATAGTGTGAGCTCCAGGCTAGCCAGGGCTATATAGTAAGGACCTGTCTCAAAAGGAAAAGATTATCACATGATCTCTCATAAGTGGATACAATGCCTGTGTTGATTAAAGGCATAGCATGTGCAAGAAGATACTTGGATATATATGTTCCGCTCTTTACAAAACTGTACTTTAAGATTTTAACACCAACTGATATTTTTGCCTGCATTACTATAATGACTTAAACAATAACTATTGTAAGTTTATTTTCATTATATCATACCAGCTGAACTTGGAAGCCAGGATGGATCAATAAGGTTGTGCGGTACCTTTTATCTCTGATATCGGAAATCCATGCATCATCTTTTGTCAATTATTTTAGCCTGCAGTTTCAGTAAAGGGACAAATTTCTAGAACTGTGAGGGATGTACAGCCTAACCGATGATGTCACACATCTAGAACTAGTTTGTGTCTGCTCTCTTCTACCTCTAAAAACATGCAGGAGTGAAGTCTGAGCTGGTCTATATCCTTCTGGTTCTTCAACTCTGAGCTCAGTGATCTTGACCCTGGCCTTATTGCAAATACTCAAAAAAAAATCTCTTTTTATTTTGGCAAATATTTTTGATCTTTGGCTCTTTTTTTCATTTATTTTATGAGCATTTTGCATGTGTGTATGTCTGCATAGCAGGGTATCAGACTCCCCCCACCCCCAACTGGAGTTACAAATGGCTGTGAGCCACCGTGGATGCGCTGGGAGTTGAACCTGGGTCTTCTGGATAAGCAGCCAGTACTCTTAACTGTTGAGCCATCTCTCTGGCCTAAGATTTGACTTTTAAGCTGAACTTAGACTTTTGGTTAAGAAACCTCCAATTTCTTTACGAGGTTGCTTTCTGAAATCAGCTCCAAGGTAAAGTTGCTCTCAAATGCCTTAGGGGGAGTGTGTGGTGGTTGATTTATGTCAGCTTCACACAAATTAGAGTCTTCTGGGAAGAGAGAACCTCACTTGAGGACTTGCTACATCAGTCTGGCCTGTTGGCATGTCTTTGTACCACTTCATTGATTAATGGTTAATGTGCGAGGGCCCAGACCATTCTCTGAACTGCTGCTGCTACTGAGAAGGTGGTCCTGGATTGTATAAGAAAGCAAGCAGAGCAAGCCAGGGAGAGGAAGCCAATAAGCCACGTTCCTCCACTCTCTGCTTCAGTTCCTGCCTTGACTTCCCATCCTATTCATAGCAGCTTGATTCATACTAGCCAGAAACTGGAAACAACCTAGATATCTGTACTGGCTAGTTTTGTGTCAACTTGACACAGCTGGAGTTATCACAGAGAAAGGAGCTTTAGTTGGGGAAATGCCTCCATGAGATCCAGCTGTGGGGCATTTTCTCAATTAGTGATCAAGGGGAAGAGGCCCCTTATGGGTGGGACCATCTCTTGGCTGGTAGTCTTGGTTCTATAAGAAAGCAGGCTGAGCAAGCCAGGGGAAGGAAGCTAGTAAAGAACATCCCTCCATCAGCTCCTGCTTCCTGACCTGCTTGAGTTCCAGTCCTGACTTCCTTTGGTGATAAACAGCAATGTGGAAAATGTAAGCTGAATAAACCCTTTCCTCCTCAATTGCTTCTTGGTCATATTTGTGCAGGAATAGAAACCCTGACTAAGACAATATCCCTCAACTGAAGAATGGATAAAGAAAGTGTGGTGCATTTACACAATGGAGTATTACTTAGCTGTTAAAAAAAAATGTTTCCGTGAAATTTGCAAGCAAACGGATGGAGCTAGAAAAAAAAAAAATCATCCTGAGTGAAGTAACCCAGTAAGAGTATAGCAGATTCTATAGAAAGACCTGGAAAGTCAAGCATGGCATATATTCACTTATAAGTGACATTAGCTGTAAAGTAAAGGATAAGTATGCTACGATCCATAGACCCAGAATTGCTAAGAAACAAGGAAGGCTTAAGGAGGGGGTGCATGGGTCCCCCTGGAAACGGGAAGTAGAATAAATACTGCAATGAACTGGGGGATGGTGTGGATGGAAACGGGAAGAACCAGGTAGGGGGAGGATGGAGGGAGAGCGTCCTGGGAGAAATAACTAGAATTTAGCAGCAGGGGGGTGCAATTTGGAGGCAAGGTAGAAACCCAGTGTAATGGAAACTCCCAGGAATCTATTAGGGTGAGCCTGGGGAAGAGTCCTAGTAATGAGAGATACAGAGCCTGAACTGGCCATCTCCTGTAACCAGGCATGACTTCCAGTCACAAAGCCAGCCACAAAACCTTCAACCTGCAATTTGTCCTGTCTGTAAGAGATGTTGGAGTAAATGTGACACAAGAATTATGGGTGTGGCTGGCAATGACTGGCCCAGCTTGAGACCCACGCCAAGAGAGGGAGCCCACCCCTGACACTACCTGGGGGACCAGAAACTAGAGGTTGGATGATCCAGAGACCTATGATAGAACCAGACACTGACAAAGCAACGACAACAAAAAATGTCAATGAAATGACACCTAATGGTATTCTCCTATGCTCATAGGTTGGTACCTAACCCAGAGGATTCATCCATCAAATGGTGGAAGCAGATGCAGAGACTCACTGCCCAACATAGGCAGAGCTCAGGGAATCCTGACAAAGAGGGAAAGGAAGGAGTGTAGGAGCCAGCAGGGTCAAGAACACCACAAGAAAACCCACAGAATCAACAAACCTGGACTCGTGGGTGCTCCCTGAGACTGAACCACCAATCAGGGAGCCTGCATGGGTCTAACCTAGGCCCTCTGCATACATGTTATAGTTGCGTAACTTGGTGTATCTGTGGGACCCGTAACAGAGGAAGTGAGGCTGTTTCCTGCTTTCAGGAGCCTTGTCCTCCTACTGGGTTGCCTCGTCCAGCATTGATATGAGGGGAGGTGTCTAGTCTTACTACAGCTTGATATGCCGTGTTTGGCTGTCCTCATTGAGAGGCCCGCCCTTTTTGAAGGGAAATGGAGAAAGAGTAGATAGGGATGGAGAAAGTGAGGAGAAGGAACCGAGAGGAGAGGGAGGCGGGGGAACTGTGGTCAGGAGGTAATACGTGAGAGAATAAATTATTTTTAAAATGTAAGTTAATGCTTAAAATTTTTTTAAAGAAAATATGAAATTGGGCTAGAGAGGTGGCTCAGCGGTTAAAAGCACTGACTGCTCTTCCAGAGGTCCTGAATTCAATTCCCAGCAACCACATGGTGGCTCACAACCATCCGTAATGGGGATCTGATGCCCTCTTCTGGTGTGTCTGAAGACAGCTGTGGTGTACTCACATACATAAAATAAATAAATCTTTTTTTTAAAAAAAAAAGAAAATATGAAATATATACACAGTGGAGTTTCACTTAGCCATAAAGAATAAAATTATGTTGTTTGTAGAAAAAATTGATGTAGTTGGATAGCATTGTGTCAGGTGAAATAATTCAGCCCCACGAGTTAAATGCTGATTATCTTATTTCAAGGGTGGAAGCTGTGGTGCTGAGAACATAAAACCAAAAGCAGACTTCTGTGTGGCTGAGGAAGGGGAAGAGGAAAAGGGTGGGGCTAAGGGAGATGAAGAGAGGGGTGGACTTTGAACTAAGTACATCGTATGCATGTATGCATAAATATGATAATGAAAGAACTTTGTTTAACTAAACCATGTTAACAAATGTAAACAAAATTACATCCATTTTTATTTCATTCATTTCCTAAATTCCTCTAACTGCACCCTGATTTTATGAGAGCCCTATTCCTGTCCCGGGGTAAGTGTTCCAAGAACAACCAAGTCCCAGATTGAGCTCAGTCAGCACAGCTGGGCCCCCACCCTACATCTGCCCCTCGGCCTTGGATTCCTTAGCTTTCCGCTCTCTGAAAGCCAGCCTCCCCCTGCTCAGGGTGGCAGCCTGCTGCTTCCCCACTCTGCTCTCACTTCGAGATGATGTCAGGACCTTGGCTAGGGCTGACTGCTCAGCAGAATAAGTTGGCTCAAGACTTCGAGCTCCCGCTGCAAGGAGGAAGCTAGCTGACTTGCCCCAAGCTTTCTCTTTTATAAGAATCCACTCAAGTCCTTCACTCAAGCAAGCTAAAAATATACGTACTACCCTTTGTCTATAGTGAGTCCCTAAGTCCAGCTAAGAGTCAGCGCTGGGGACAGTTAGCTGTGTATTTTGTGAGGTTGCCACAAAGAAAAAGATACCAGGCCCTTATTCAAAAAGCGGGAGGGGGGGTTAAAGTGCTTGGTGTGTAAGCTTGTCCTCAGCACTTGTGTAAATAAACAGGGAGTAGGGGTGTCAGCCTCTGAGCCCAGCATTGAGGAGGCAGAGACAGGAGGGGCTACTGGCCGGCCAGCCCAGCCAAGACCACAAGCCACAGATTCAGAGACGGGCCCTGTCTCAAAGACTAAGAAAGCTTTTAAGGACAAGCTGACAGTGATCTCTGTTCACACACACACACACACACACACACACACACAC
>NC_034594.1:139634236-139637740 GCF_900095145.1 Mus pahari
CGCACACGCACACGCACACACACACGCACACACACACACACACGCACACACACACGCACACGCACACACACACACGCACACACACAACAAAGCTGCTGAAATATAAAGGGTTTTTATTTCCTCTTACAATATTGTACTAGCCATAAAGCATGATGAGATGATAATGACCTACACATAAGTAAAGTTATAAACTTACAAAAATATATGCTATTGTAATTGTGTGTAGCACAGTAACTAATACCTTATTAATGAGCCGTTGTCATGATCATAAGTTTTCTGGCATGCCTTTCTGGGAATTCAGTTATTAAATTATCAAGATATAGAATGATTTGCTTCCTCTTTAAATGTAAAAGAACACCGTCATCAGCTACTCCTATTTCACTGTATGTACTTACGGGAGAGAGTACATTTTGATCCACACGTATAATACACACTAGTCAATCGAAAAGATCAGTGCCTGCATCTCATCATCGCTGTGTTTGGTGCCTTCACGCTCCTTCTGTGATTTATATTCGTAAGATATGCACCAGGTGATTATCAACTGCAAGCGTCCCCACTCTACTGCACAACACCAGAACTTATCACCACCCCCTCCCCTGCCTCCCTCCCTCACATCCCCTTCCCACCCAGGAGCAGCTCTTCTACCTTCAGACTGATTGTCTTAGCTCCCGCATGTGAATAAGAGCATCTAATGTTTGTCTTTCTGTGTCTGGCATCACCCTCCACTTTCATCCATGTTGGGGCAAGTATAGAATACCATTTTTATGATTGAATAATATTCCACTGTGTATAATCCCTATTTGCTTTCCTCGGTCACCCACTGAGGGACAGCCAGGTTCACTCAAAGCTGCCCTGCTATGAATTGTGTAGCAAATAAACATGGCCATACTGGTAACTCTTTAAGAAATACCAGTTCCTTTGGCTATAAACCAGTGTGGGATCACAGGATCATACAATAGATCTACTTTTAACAGCTGAAGGATCTCTATATCATTTCCCCATAATTACTATATTAATTTACATTCCCATCAATAGTACATAAGAGTTCCTATACTTGGGGGAGGGGCTGGCAAGATGACTAAGTAAATGCACTCAAGTCCAAACCTGACGACCTGAGTTCAGTCTCAAGACCCACATGATGGAAGAAGAGAAGTCATTTCTGCAAGTTCCTCTGACTCCCACATGTGCACATGGCACACCACACGGACAAACACGTAAACTCGTACAAATTAACAGATAGATAATCTATTCTCCACATCCTTGCCAACGTCTTTATTTTTTTATCTGTTACAAGCAGCCACTCTTAACAGTGAAAGAAAATCTCGTTGAGGCTTTGATTTGCATTTCCCCCGATGGCTAATGGGAGAGAGCATTTGCCCATAAATTTGAACAACTTAATTTTCAGTTGACACAACTGCAGGAAACAATGCCATGTTGGCAAGTGAAAGACCACAAAGGATCTTGGGTACTTTCTAATTTTAACAAGTGTTTTTCTTCTGGTGCTATTGTTTCTTGGTTGTCAAGAGTACTCTACAGATTGTGACAACATTAGGATACATTTCTAACAAATTACCCCAAGACTTTACTTTCAGCTTACCTAAAAAAGACCATCCTTGCAAAAACAATTTTTCTAAAAATACTTAATTCTTCATGCAGTTCAGTTTTGTGTAAACCTGGATTTATGCTTAAAAGCAAATTCTCAGGATGACATTTTAATGTCTCCTTTGCAATTCCCTGTGACTTGTGGAGGATGCACAGGAAACGGAAAACAGCATCATAATTCAGAACATCCTGAGACACCAGACACCTGTATCTCCAACTATAAAGAGCTCTGTGCTTGGTGACAGACCCCCCCCCCAATCTCAAAAAAATAAAACTGAAATGTGGAGAACAGTTGAGGAAGGCATAAGACCTCCGTGTGCATGGCAGTAGGAGGGGGCAGTAGTTATTTCATCCTTGGCCTTTCATTTTGTGCTCACGGTACAGTGGGGCATGCCTGTGAGCAGAAGGAATGTCTGTCAGAGGCTCTTGTGAAGATTTTAACCACTGAGTCACCTCTCCAGCCCACACCTGGCGTCTTTATGTGAGTGTAGATAGAACTCCAGTTCCCACGTTTATGCAGCAAGCGCTTTTCCCACGGAGCCATCTCCCCAGCCTTAGAATTACTAAAGTTTTCAAGAAGATGAAGGCAGAGCATGAACCCACACGCCTGCCCCTGCTGAAAGACTAGCCCTCTGTGCCGCACAGTCTCATTGCTCGGGTCCAGCCCTGCCCGAAGCACTACCCTGAGCATTACAGGACCAGAGCCCTCTGCCAACCTGCAGCTTCCATTATGCAGACCCACTATGTGAGCCCTCCCTGCAGAGCTGTGCTGAGGCACAGACCTTTGCCTCCTTTGCCTATGTCAATCAGGTCTCCCTGCTGGTTTCTTCAGTTCAAAACCCACAGCCCATCTTCCTTTGACTTCTCACCCGTGTCCCTCCCCGAAGAGCGTCGGCTTTACTTTCAAACCCTTCTTCTGACAAGTCCATCCTTGCATCTCCCACAATCTCTGCTTGTCTGACTTTGTAGGGTTCCAACTTGATGTTTTCCAATGGCAAGAGATTTGGGTTTAAAAATAAAGGGAGTCGTGGTTGTGATAAGAATTAGCCAGCGGCACTGACTAACGAAGGTGACTGCGGAGCCAGTGACTAAGCAGAGAGTGGGCCAAGTCGCTATTATAAGACAAAGTTCACTGAGAAGCAAGCAAAGCGCCTCGCTTCTCTGGCCCTGCTCCTACTCCAGCTGTCCCTACGCTCCACTTTCCTAGAAATGTCACATTATAAATAAGAACTTTGATATGCCCCTGTAAAATACACATGCCTCGGGAAAATGGCAGCTACCCTCTTCGGTACCCAGTCTATGTCAAACATAATGCAGAGCAGGTCCCCTAAAAACCTTGACTCCCGTTAACAGTCCTGTGAGCTATTAGATCCCCTCCCCCAAAAGGTATAGGCCAGAACATTCAGAAAGCCTGGGTCATAATGCCCTGGGATGACTCTGGGCCTGCTGATAAGATAGGTTAGGATGTGTGATCACAACCAAAGTGTCAGGTTATGTGAGGTCACCAAATCCCACAAGAATGATCTAGAAGAACAAGCTGTCCAGCCAACAGGGTGAGTGTTTGGGAAAACCTTCCATAGACCATATAAGAGAATAAAAGGGAGCCAGCATAGGCATTCACTTAAGAGTAGCTTTACAACTCAGGAAAGAAGGACTCAAAGGCTAATCAGATTCTTCAAGGCAATACAGTGGAGCTGCATTCCAACTGTGCCAAGTGCAGGAGGCTCCCACCTTTAGCTGGTTATGACCCTGGAGGTTATTTTTTCCTCACCACATGGTAGCCATGAGAGCATAACTTCAAAGTGATCCATTCAACTAAGCTGAGCCGGCCACTTGAGAATCTTCAGTACTCTG
Organism: Mus pahari; assembly: GCF_900095145.1. Classification (NCBI taxonomy): domain Eukaryota; kingdom Metazoa; phylum Chordata; class Mammalia; order Rodentia; family Muridae; genus Mus; species Mus pahari. The sequence goes on from NC_034594.1 coordinate 139,637,693, forward strand.
AGTTTAAAGGAGGAGGAGGAGGAAGAGGGAGAAGGAGGAGGAAGAGGA
>NC_034594.1:139637830-139642802 GCF_900095145.1 Mus pahari
GATGGAATGAAAGTAAAGAAAGAAAGAAGAGAGATGAGGAAGGAGGAGGAGGAGGGAGGAGGAGGAGGGAGAAGGAGGAGGAGAAGGAAGGGAAGGAGGAGGAGGAAGGAAGAAAACATTTTTTAACCCAAGTTAGTCAACTTATAAATAAATAAGAACATGGCTCTTTGCTCTGGACTCAAATGCAATTTGTTGGCCTTTTTCTTGAACATCAGTTTGCAGACTATTTCCTAGCCCCAGGCTTCTTAAGCTTTTCCTTCACAACTATTTTTATCCAATAATTTTCTTTTGTGACTGCAGACATCTTGGTATGTAAAACAGGTACACAAATAAAATGTTTATTGATTTTAAAAAATCATGAGCGGGGGATGGAGAACGGAGGGTAGCCACTAGGGGTCCCAGATGCTAGGGAGGCTCCCAGGACCCAACGGGGACGTCTGTAGCCTAAATGTGCAGCAAAGGAGAGAGAGAACCTGGAGAGAGCACCTCCAGTAGATAGGCACAGCCCCCCATCGAGGGATGAGGCCACCCACCCACCTCAAAGTTTTTAACCCAGAATTGTTCCTTTCCAAAGGAAAGACAGTGACAAAAAAAAAAAAAAATGGAGCAGAGACTGAAGGAAGGGCCATCCAGGGACTGCCCCACCTGCGGAAGACACTAAACTCTGACACTGTTGCTGTTGCCAAGAGGCACTTGCTGACAGGAACCTGGTGTGGCTGTTTCTTGGGAGGTTCTGCCAGGAACTGACTAATGCAGAAGCAGGTGCTTAGAGCCAACCATCAGACTGAGCTCAGGGACCCTGGTGGGGGAGCTGGTGGAAGGATTAAAGGAGCTGAGGGGGAATTGCAAACCCTGGCTAGACCACCCAGTGCTCCCAGAGACTAGATCACCAAATAAGGAGTGTATCCATGGCTCCAGATACATATGTAGCAGAGGATGGCCTTGTCTGACATCAATAGGAGGGGAGGCCCTTGGTCCTGTGAAGGTTTGATGCCCCAGCATAGGGGGACGCTGGAGCAGAGGGTCAGGAGAGGGGGGAGTACCCTCCTAGAGGCAAAGGGGAGGGGGGAGAGGGCAGATGTAGGATGTGGGGTTTGTGGAGGAGTAACCAAGAAGTGGGATAACATTTGAGATGTAAATAAATGGAATCGTTAATAATAAAAAAATCACAAGTAGATTTATTCTAAAATAATTTCTGGTACATGTATGTTTTGTCTTAGATTAAAGATGAAAGTAAAGTTTCATAGTAGTAAGATGGGGGCATTGTTATTTTTACATAAAGAATTTAATCTTGGAATGGAGAGATGGATCAGCACACTCTGTTCTTCCAGGGGAACCTGAGTATCAGTTCCCAGAACCTGTGTTGAGCCACTCAGCCTTTGGAATTCATTCTCTCCCAGATTCCACAGGCACCTGCATATACACTGTATACACACACAAGCACACACACACACACACAAACATAAGCACACACACACAAGCACACACACACAAACACACGCACACAAGCACACACACACATATACACAAGCACACACACACAAACATACACACAAGCACACACACACAAACACACACACAAGCACACACACACAAACACACACACAAACACAAGCACACACACACAAGCATACACACACAAACACACACACACCCTAGTACACACACACACCTCTAAAAATAAATCTGTTTTTTTAAAAGGTTAGCTCTTCACTACTGTTACTATTCCCATACTCCACGGACGGCCTCATACCCATGCACATATGGGCAGAGTTAACTGGATTTAATAGATATTTTTAGATTTATTTATTATGTATTCACTGCTCTGCCTGCACCTATGCCTACAAGCCAGAAGAGAGAACCAGCTCTTTTTATGACCAGTTGTGAGCCACCAAGTGCTGGGAATTGAACTCAGAACCTCTGAAAGAGCAGACAGTGCTCTTAACTTCTAAGCCCCTTAATAGATTTTTTTTAAGACATTAAGTTGGAAGGGGGAAATGGTAAGGAGAGTAAGTGGGGAGTTAGAGGAAGAGATAGATGACAGATCATATTTCATTGTGTATATATATATATAAATCATTTCAAGAATAAAGAAAATATTAATAGAATAATACATGATATTAATTATAATGTTAAATATATTATAATTGTGTTGTCTTTATTATATATCATATTTTATATTTTCTTTATTATCATGTATAATAAAATATTTAAAATGTTAAGTAAAATAAACATCTCTTACTAAATTAAAAATGAAAGAAGCAGAAAAACAATGAAATCCTGGCTGGGTATTTACTACTGTAGAGACAGAGAGCATTAACTTGTAATGATTTTCTATGACATTCAAGTCAACAACTCAAATGGTTTTAAAAATCATTCTAAATAAAATACGATGCAATGTCAAGATAAAATAGTTTGGGCTAGCGAGATGGCTCAGTGGATGAGAGCACTGACTGCTCTTCTGAAGGTCCTGAGTTCAAATCCCAGCAACCACATGGTGGCTCACAACCACCTATAATGAGATCTGACGCCCTTTTCTGGTGTGTCTGAAGTCAGCTACAGTGTACTTATGTATAATAATAAATAAATTTTTAAAAGATAAAATAGTTTAGTACATGCTGAGGACAGAGGGTTTTCTGTAGTCACACCACCTCCTTTCTGTGAGAGTGAGAACTCTGTAGTACAGCAAAGGCACTGAAAGGCGTCTCAGGCCACACTTGTGGGAGCTGTGTGGTTCAGTGGTGTGTTCAGTGCCACATGAGAATGTTGTGTGCTCAGAGCTCAAGTGTCAGTGAGGGCACAAAGCAGAAAGGACAAGTGTCACCAAGACAGTTGATCTTCACACAGGTGTTATCGTGTCTTCAGAAACCTTTTACTAGGCCGTTTTTCACAAGCCCCACACCCAGTTCCACAACCCAACATGAGTTTAAGAAGTTGGGCTATAGCCTATGCTTGTCCCATTCTAGAAGTAATGGATTCCATTGATTCTGTGGGAGAGGACCTTGAGCAACCAGGTCTTGGCAAAATGAAAAATAAATGGATTCACCAGAATACCAACATTATGCCTTACAGAGCTAGAGAAAACCATCCTCAAGTTCATATGGAGGCCCCAAGGGCCTAGAATAGCCAAAGAATCCCCAAGGGGGGAAAACATGCTGAAGGCATCACAATATCTGACTTAAAACCATGCTATAATGTCAGGCATAGTGATGTACACCTTAATCCCACTTCTAGGAAGGCAGAGGCAGGAGGTTCTCTGTGAGTTCAAGGCCAGCCTGGTCTACATAAAGAGTTCTACGCCAGCCACTTCACCTTTAAAAACAATTATAGCCAGGTAGTGGTGGTGTACGCCTTTAATCCCAGCACTTGGGAGGCAGAGGCAGGCGGATTTCTGAGTTTGAGGCCAGCCTGGTCTACAAAGTGAGTTCCAGGACAGCCAGGGCTACACAGAGAAATCCTGTCTCGAAAAAAAACAAAATTTAAAAAAAAATTAAAATAAATAAATATAAATAAAAAACAATTACAACATGCATGTACGTGTGTGTGCTCATGTCTATACTACATGCATGATTAGAAATTTATCCACCCATAAAGACAAATGAAATGATATGTTAACATTTGCATCTGGAAGTCAGCGAGCAATTGAAATAAATCAGGGTTGGAAAGACGAGTGCTGTCTAGTTTCTCTCATTGGCGGAGCCTAGATTTTATAAAGATCCATGAAATGATTCCATGTGTCATGAATGTAGAAGCAAGAATGGGAAATGAGTGGGAATAGTGTGGAGGGAGAAAGGGAAGGTTAGAGGTAAAGACGGGCAACGGGCATGATGCACTTGTATAAAATTTCCCTATGAAAGCCATTGCTGTGTACAACTAACGTAAGACTGAAATATTAAAAAAGAATGGGATAGAGTCTTTGACAGATATTCACAGCACAGAAGACTAATCTAGAATATATAAAGGACTAAAAATAAAAGAATAAGAATCCAATCAATAAGTGAACAAATCTCAATAGGCACTTCTCAAGAGAAATACCAGTGATTGATAAGTACACGGAAAAAAATGTTCAATGCCTTTATCCACTGGGGAAATGTAAACCAAAACTACATGAGCTTCCACTCACCTAAATCAGAATGGCTACTATAAAGAACTGTTGGTGAGGATGGCCTAGGCACTGCAGAAAGGCTTGCATGCCCATGTTAACCACAGTCCCTGTAGTCACTAGGAATCAGTTTAAGTGCCCATTAACAAATGGATGGTTTAATCCCAGCACTCAGAATGCAGAGGCAGGTGGATTTCTGAGTTCAAGGCCAGCCTGGTCTACAAAGCAAGTTCCAGGACAGCCAGGGCTACATAGAGAAACCCTGTCTCAAAAAACAAACAAACAAATGGCTAAGAAGTTATATTACTTTTTTAAATAGTACATCATTCTGCTCTGACTCGCAGAGCCAGGAGAATCAGGAGTTCAAAGTCATAATACACTGGAGACCAGCATGGGACATATGAAATCTTCCTTTAAAATTGTGTTGCCATGCCCTGCCTTATTGCCAATGAACTTGTGTCAGCTACAACAGCTACAGAGAAGCCACCATCTCCTCTGCTAAGCATGATTCTAATACTACAGTCTGGAATCTTGTCAATCGTCGTGGTCAACACTTAGAAACCTGACTTTTCCTAGGGAGCACACATCATCTCGGCCCCTTCACTTCCTATGCACATGGGAAGCCTCTCTGGGGTCACATGGACAGTTTCTCCCAGCACCCTTGCACGGAATCCATCTGGGTTTGAAGTCATGTACACCCCTCTTCACCACTGCTTCCCATCCCTTAGATTTCAGTCGACTCTTACTCATGTTTGTTGTACCCTTTCCAGTTTTAAGGTCGTTGTGTTTGATAGAGAACACAGAGGCAAACTAGATCTGCCCATGCTGTTGTTCTTTTTTTTTTTTTTTTTTTTTTTTTTTTTTTTTTTT
>NC_034594.1:139643041-139644403 GCF_900095145.1 Mus pahari
TGGCCTCGAACTCAGAAATCCACCTGCCTCTGCCTCCCGAGTGCTGGGATTAAAGGCATGCACCACCACGCCCGGCCATGCTGTTGTTCTTAACCGTTATCCCATCTGCCCCGAGCACTGTCCCCATCACTGAATTCTCAGCAGCTTCTCTCAGACATAACCTCAACCTTAATGTCTTTCTTCCTTTTTTGGGTCAAAACAATTCTTGCAAGCTGCGGGCCATCTGGGATTTACACATTCTGAGAGCATTGTGTGCATCTGTGTGCCTCTTAGCTTTCCTTGACAATCAGGTTGTCTTTACAGCTCTTACTTGTGGCTTTTAACATCTAAACTATAAGCTGCTGAATGATTCAATCAGTACAGTGCTTGCAGAGCATGTACAAATCCCTCAGTTCGATCCCCAACACCCCCTAAACCAACAATGGCAGCACACACCTGTAATCCCAGCATTTATGAAGAGGAGGCAAAAAGATCCAAGTGTTTAAAGTCACCTTGGCTACACAGAGCTAAAGGCTAATCTAGACTACAGGAGACCCTTATTAAACAAACAAATAAGTTTCTGGATTAGTTTGGTTTCCGGTGCTGTGACAAAACACTGATTAAAAGCAACTTGAAGAGAAAAGGTATTATAAAGTAACTTGAAGAGAAAAGGTATTATTTGGCTTGTGGGTTAGATCCCATAGTTGTAGGATTCCAAGACAGGAACCTGAAGGCAGGAACTAAAGCAGATATCACTAAGGAGTACTGCTTCCTGGTCTATTCTCATGACTTGCTCGGATATCTTTCTTATACATCCCAGGACTACTGCTCAGGGGCAGCACTGCCCACAGTAGACTGGGATTTTCCACATCAATCATGTCCCCTGTGACATTCACATAGACCAATTTGATAGAGCCAGGCAGTTCCTCAGGTGAGGGTCTCTCTTCCTGGGTTATATATCAAGTTGACAAAAACTAACCAGAACATTAAATAAGGGAATAAACAAACTATCTAAGTTCACATAGAACCCCTGTGTGGTTAGCTAGCATCCACGGGCATCTCCTGCCTCCACCCTGCTCTTCCTCATCCAGGTTCTTCCAGCTTTCTTTCTCAGAGGCTCTCCTGTCAGATCACTCTGTGTTAAAAATGTCAGTGCTGCCTCATTTCTTTTCCACATTGCTGGATGCACATCTACAGCTGTGTGCATTCCTTTTTCTCATATCTCCCTATTTCCCTGCCTTACTAACTGAATCCCTCCACTGCATGTTTTGTTCCTGCTTTTTTTTTAAAAAAAGATTTATTCATTTATTATATGTAAGTACACTGTAGCTGTCTACAGACACTCCAGAAGAGGGTGTCAGATCTTGTTACAGATGGTTATGA
>NC_034594.1:139645098-139655873 GCF_900095145.1 Mus pahari
AAAAAAAAAAAAATTTAAAAAAAGAATAAGCAAATCCAGCTGTGAGGGTGTGCTCCTATAAATTTAGCACAGGAGAGGTAGAAGCAGGAGAATCAGGAATTCAAGGTCAGCCCAGACTCTACAAGACTGAATCAAAAAACCTAAAACATATAAAAAAAAATCTATAAAGTACTTGGCATATGTTCATGCACATGCATACATGTGCACATGGACACATCTACATATGTGTCAGTAAGCTGGTAGCTTCTATTATTCTTCCCAGTGTCTACAGGGAACACAGTACAGAGTAGGTGTTCGAAACATTTTCTCATTCTTTGATTTGTGATTTGTTTGAGTCAACAAATCTATGTCGAGTATCCTGTCCCCAAAGACCCAGCAGAGGCATAAGCATGGGGGCAAAGCCCCTCACTAGCTTTGCAACACTACTGAGACTTGACCAGCATTGACAGTTCTAGAACAGAGAGTTGGGAGTGCTGAGGGGATAGGGAAGTTCCCACTAGTCACTAGCCCTTGTTGGGGACCAAGAAGTCCCCAAGTGGTCATCCCTTTGCCCTTCCCACACAACAGTTGAGAAACTTGACTAACAGACGCTCAGAAGAGGGGTGATTAGGGAAGGCAAATGGGTGAATGACCTCAGTACATTTTCCATCACTGGGAGCACTGGAGTCTCGACTGAACCATTATTTCTCCAGCACAAGAGCATTGCATCTAACTTAGGGACGGAAAGGACCGTTAGCTTGAGGGCTGAAAGGAAAACTCGTTGAGCCCCATGTGTTGTTCTCTTCCTACACAGGGGCCACATTGGGAACCTATATTTCATTGTTTCCTCCAATTTATGGGACAAGCCTTGGCCCTAAAATCAGTGAGATGAGAAATGTCTCCATAGAGAAATATGTGGTTTGAATCCAACTGTTGAAGTGTGAAGATTTGTGGGTAATTAGCTCATTTGCTCTGGGGGTTGGACTGGAAATGCCCAGGATTAAAAACCAGCTTTCACTATTTGTCCTGGGGCTCCAATTCCCTCTCCCAAGTCCTAGTGAATTTAATGTCTATATTTTAGTAAATCACTACCTGGTCCTCAGAGCCTCTCTCCCATGTCATTTGACACCTATGAATATTTCAAAGGAGAAGCAGTAATAAAAAATTATACCTACATTCTCCATTTATTCCAAGTCTTTTTTTTTTAATTCCTAAATACTTGGTCAAATGATAACCTGTATTGACTGAGAATCTATCAACTCAGGCATTGTTTTAAGTAATTTACAAGAGTTATCATTGACCCTCATCGCAATCCTCTGAGATTTATATTGTCAATAACCATTTTTAACAGATGAGGAAAGTAAGAGAGGAATCTAAATAACTTGCCCATAGGATGGAGAGAACCCAGAATTTGAGCACAGACTAGATAGTCCACATTCCTACCAGCACACCATGTACCCCTGGGCTCGTTCTATGCTACTGTACCTCAGTTCCTTTGTTTACACTGTTCTCTCTCTCTCTCTCTCTCTCTCTCTCTCTCTCTCTCTCTCTCTCCTCTCTCTCTCTCTCAGTTCTCTTCTAATTTCTGATTTATCGTTTAGAAAGCTATTCCTTGAATTATCAAGGTGGCTCACCAGGTAATGCTGCTTGCTTAAAATCCTAATGACATGAGTTCAATCCCAGAGCCCCACGTGGTAGGAGAAGACTGGCCACCATCTATGCACCCACATATACAAAAGCACACACAAGTAAGTGAAGTAATAAATACTTTTAAAATATTTAATTACTATTCTATCTCCATAATCATATTTTTGAGATAATAGTGCAATCAAATCATTTCTCCCCTTACACTCCTTCTAGTTTTCCTTTGCATTCAAAGATGATGACCTCTCTCCCTGACTCTGCTGGAGAGTTAGACTTGGTCTCTCCATTTACTCCCAGAGCATATTAACACAGCCATGGTTCTTTTCCATGAGATTATGGCTCACGTACCTGACTCTCTACTACATCGTATAAGGTCAAAGGTTCTTAGAGGTAACCCCAAAGCCAAGCATGTATAACTGCACACACACACACACACACACACACACACACACACACACACACATACACACACACACATCATACACTCACAGAAAATTAAAAATAAGGAAATACACTTGGGGAAAAGAAGCAGGTTTCAGTGGTGATCTGGTTGAGTTCAGTGAAGAAAAATAACTGTGTGAGTTAAGATTTGAACTGTATACACCAGGGGTGGTGGTGCACACCTTTAGCTCCACCACACTAGAGGCCAAAGCTGGCTGATCTCTGTGAGTTCAAAGCTAGCCTGTAATACATAACAAGTTTTAAAACAGCCAGGGCCATATAGAGAGACGTTTATCTCAAAAGAACAAAAAAAACCAAACAATAACAACAAAAAATTTGAACCTCATATGAATAGTTGGCTCTAACTTCCAAACTGCAGATTTGCCATAACTCAGTAGAGATCCGTGCCTCATTTTCCCCTTGCCTCTCTTTTACCGTATTGCCTCTCTTTTACCGTATTGCCTGAACAACTTCAGTGGGCCCTTGTGTGCTCCCGGCCTCTTCTTTTATCCCATCTAATTTACACATGGTCAAGATGGAAGAATCCTTCTAAACAGATCCCCCCCCCCTTGTCTGGGATTTCACCTCAGCTTTACATTTCCCTACACCCACCTCTACTTCACACAGCCAAATGTGATCATCAAATTCTCGTGGTGCCTGCAACCCTAGTCCCCTAGCTGAAGTGATGCCTTTTAAATATTTAAATAACACTGTGTTTCCCCAACAGAATGCACAGTTGAGGAAAGATGCTGAAGTCATCTTCCAGGCTCAAAGCAGAGAAATGTTAAACTCATTGGTTTCCCATGCTGACCAAGTTCTATTTGACTGGAAGCAAATAAATCAATCACATCATTTTTCACTTAATTAGCCTTGAAGCTGCTGGCTTGGGCATTCTCGCTGCCAAGCCAGCACAAGGCATGCCTTGGTCCCCTCCCCCTGTCTCTGTTCATTAGTCAGTAGAAGGTGCCACTCACAGTTAAGTCTAAGACCTACAGTTACTTCCTCTGGGCTCCCTGAACCTCTGCTCACCCTGGAACAGAAAGATTCCTTTATTTTCCTTCGCTGGAGCAGGTAACTGTATCTCCACTGGGCTCTGAGTTCTGAAAAGGCACAGATAATGCTCACTTCTTATTTATCTTCATGTTTTGGCATAGAGATGGTACTTGAGTTTCAATCAGTGATGTCACCTCGTGGAGGGGAAGTCATTAAGCACACTTCGGAACTAAATCTAAACCTCTTGTTCTACTTATAACTGGATAGACATCCTGCTATCCCGCAGTACAGTACAACTCCCTTCCCTCTATTATGTATTATCCAGCTGCTGAAAGTTAAAACCAGCCCCTGACTACTTACTGATGGATACCCTCTCCCTGGTCTATGTGGATAAATTTAATACTTACTGAGTTTTCAAAAATGAACTGTCCAGCCTAATGTCTCGCTATCCTGAACGTCAGAAAACAGCGATTATGTGGTAGGAAATCTGATTTTTTTTCTTTTGGAATCGGGAGTCTTTGTGTGGCCCTAAACAGAACCCACCTGCTGCCCCTCCGTGATTCCCTTTGCTCTGCAATCAGTAGCTGACCACAATAAGCCACACCGTGCTTCTAATCTGAAATGGACCCCTCCAGCTAGTCACAGGATCCCATCCACTCTGCGGTGCTTAATACTGACAGGCAGGATCTAAAATCATCTCAGAAAGAAGCATCAAGCGTGCCTTCCAGAGATTATCAAGATAAGGTTGGCCTCTGGGAATCCCTCTGAGGAATTTAGATTGTAGGTTAAGGAGGTCAGAAATCTCACCCTAAATATGGGCAGCACAAGTCCTTAGGCTAGGGTCCCCGACTTCATATTCAGATGAATGTGAGAGTGAACATTTCTCACTCTCTTCTAACGACTGTAGCTGCAAGGTGAACAGCTTACTGCCTTCTGTTCCTGCTGCCAGGCCCTCCCACAACGGCCTGTGTCCTTAAACCGTGAGCCGAAACAAACCTTCCTTAAATGCTTTTGTCACAGCTCCTCAGCAGTCCCATAAGTGATTTCATCCATTACTGTCTCCCACATTTATACATCTCTTTCTCTATTACCTCCCTTAAACTTTAGAAATATCCAATAATTAGCTTCTCAAACTACGTGACTGTTAGTAGCTGACCTAAGCCAGCTGGATCATACACAGCAGTTTATTTCTTTTGATGAGTAACAGCAGCTGTCACTATAGAAAATAAAGGTAAGATGTGACGGTTTGTATATGCTCCGTCCTGGGAAGAGGCACTATTAGAGGGTGTGGCCTTGTTGGAGTAGGTATGACCCTGTTGGAGTGGATGTGGCCTTGTTGGAGTGGGTGTGGCCTTGTTGGAGTGGGTGAGGCCTTGGTGCGTCACTGACTCTAGTCCTAGCTGCCTGGAAGCCAGTATTCTGCTAGCAGCCTTCAGATAAAGATGGAGAACTCTCAGCTCCTCCTGCACCAGGCCAGCCTGGATGCTGCCATGCTCCCACCTTGATGATAATGGACTGAACCTCTGAACCTGTAAGCCAGCCCCAATTAAATGTTGTCCTTTATAAGACTTGCCTTGGTCATGGTGTCTGTTCACAGCAGTAAAACCCAAGACAGATGTCCTCCCATCACTCACTCTAGGCTATTGCTCACTCTTACTGTGGTTGATCACCAGGATGTTGATAAAAATCGCTGATGACACGTGCCTGTGTTCCACTTCATTGCTCATGCAACAGCTGCTGGCTCCCCAGGCCACACTAATAAAAGTTCATACCCTGAGTCCAGAGGATGGGAAGGTCTGTGCTGCAGACTCATTTGTCAGCAAAAGCTCCCATAGCTCCTTCATCCAAACCTCAAGAATGAGGTCCCACGATTGACATTCTCCAGCTTAAAAAATGAAAACGATGAGAATAAGAGCAACTGGAGACATTGCAGGCCTGGCTGATGTAGCCCTCTCTGCCTTCTATACAGAGGGACGCCAGGTAAGATACAACAGAAGGAAAGGTGAGTGCACATAGCCAAGCTGCAGGGAGAATGGAACCCTCGAATGGTAAAACAAGAGCGAGAGAGAGAGAGAGAGAGAGAGAGAGAGAGAGAGAGAACAGGGCATCATAAAAAGGACCACAGATCCTTCCCCCTAGATGTGGGCAAGGGACCGAGAAAATGCAACTGAGATCTACAAAATCTAGGCGCCTGGAAGGCTCGTGAACACAGAATAAGAAAGCTCCCACATTGCTTCCGTAGCCTTGGTCTAAAGAAATCATCAGAAAGGCTGTGTCTTTTACTCAGTGGGGCAAAGAAAAAGCCACTTAAACACTAAAATCTGACAGGGCACGGGCTCGGATGGGCTGGGATATTCGACTGCAAATGTCAAAGGCTTGCTTTGGAGCAAAGGAACCTGAAAACAGGAAATGTGGGACAGGTGAGGTAGCCCAATGGTTAGGAGCTCTTTCTGACCTTCCAGAGGAACTCAAGATTGCTTCCCGGGACCCAAGTCAGGCAACTCACAATCGCCTGCAACTCCATTTCCTGCGTGAAAGCCGGCCCCCTTCTGCCTGGTTTATGGTCACATAAATAAAAGCAAGTATGCCTAAATAAAACTTTTTTTAAAAAATTAAACTAGAAAATGCATTATCTCTAATAATAAAAGTTCTAGACCAAAGAGTAGGTTTCAAGTCATATGGTCAGCAGCTGGTCATTTCACACTGTCTGTGTACTCAAATCGGCGACAACCTTAATGATTTCTGTGTGATTTAAGTACCTACTTTTCTCCGAAATTATGTCAACTTTTTCTTTCTCTATCCAAACAGTTCAGAATTATTGTATTTTCTCATAAACTGCTCTTTTTTGCCACTCAGCAAAAATGCATAGAGCTACTAAGCAGGGGCATTTTTGCTTTGATGTCTACTTTATTTTATTAATAATCATCATCTCATCGTAATATTGCTAAACTAGTTTTACATTAGTAAGTGCTTGCCTTGTAGGACTTTTGCAACCCAATTGCCTTTAAATTTTCATTGTCATTATGCTTAGGTATTTTGTAAACAGGTCCTCACTCCATAGTTTACAAGTGAGGTTGGGTGGTATTTGGGGTGGGTATGTTTTGTTTTCTCTCGTTTCTTTTTGAGATAGCATCTTGCCTTGTTGCTTAGCCTGGCTTCAAACTTGAGAGTCTCCCCGACTTCATTTTCATCCTCTAAGTAGCTAGGATTGCACATGTGAATGCAAGGATGCCCTACTGAAATGCAAGCAGTGGGATACCTTCTTCACAGTTAAGCCCAATGCCTAGCAGACGGAACATTAGTTGATGAGTTAAATGAATAAAATGGTTCTCACAGCTCAGTCATGACTGAAGAATAAAAACTCACAAGTGGAGGTCACCACTGTTAAGTCATCTACAGAAATGCCCTTCCCAGATCACTCCACTTAAGCTTCCAGGACATGGACAAGACCTTTTTGATACCCACCCAGCCCCTGTACCTCACACAGATGCACACATACACATGCATATATACACATGTACACACAGAGAGATATACACACAGACATACAAACACATGCATGTGTTCAATGACACTGACACAGACACACACACACACACACACACCTCATACATGACATCTGACATCTGACTGAACCACCTTTGCCCCCTGTTTGAGCAGACTGTCATAAATATTTATGGTTCTTAAATCAATTAAATCGCCAGCAGGACCCCTTTCCCTGAAGAAACACTTCTGAGAAGAACAATGGCAGCCTCAGTTGAACATCTCCTTGGCACCTTGATTTAGAAACTGGGATGGCTTGATCTGTGTTCCTACTGACATCTCCAAATGAGGTAAGAGGGTTGCGGTTTGATGACATGACAGAGCTCTGCACCAGGGAAGGTTATAAGAAGAATCTTTACCCTTTCCCATCCACACCAGCTTCATCACCAACACTGCCAAGGCCAATGTGCTTGTTTGAAACTGTGGGGAAACCTGTCTGGATTTGCCTTCGAGGGGTCCCATGCTGTCCAAACAACTGAGGAAATGGCACCTGTGACAGAAGAGTGGACAGTGGCAGACAAGCTCTTACTGAATGCTTAGCCCTAGATTGAGGACAAGATGAAAGGGCAGTGAGATGCCTCCACCAACCTCCTGGCTTCCTGAAATGTATGCCTTAATGCATCAAATAAATTGTCTAAGGAGTCATCGTCCACTTTACTGAGTTCTAAAATATCAGTCTGTATGGCAAGATGTATGTTCCCATGCACACAGCTCCAGCAAGGTTGGAAGCCAGCATAGTGCTTAGCGGGCTTGACTGATCCGTTCTGTCCATCACCAAGATGATTAGAAAAAAATCTCCACTCAGGGGTTCTAAGCATTGAACCCATGCCAGATGAGCGCATCCCACTCACCTGAAACAGGCTGTCAGTACTCTCCTTCAGGCTTGAGTCCTTCTTTGATGCCCTCTCCTAATTTCCAGCCAGTCTATAAACTTCTAAAGAAATACTCAACTTCTCGGACATATCCCCGGCCCCTTTCTCTGAGTTTCTACCAGACTCACTACTGAGTGGCACCGCATACTTAGGCCTCCAGCGATGGACCAGTGCAGCGCTGCCTCCCGACTACTGTGTGACCAGCTGCCTTACCTTTACCACAATAAACACCTTCTCCCTTAAAAATATAAAAATAATACTTCTCCTAGTACTTTCCTGCTAGTCATATGACCAAATGGGTATGTGCAAATCTCATAGCAACAATAACGCTAATAACAGCTAGTGTACCTGAGCATCCATTGCAGAGCAGGTACTTTGCTAAGCACTTTGTATGCATTAGCTAATTTAACTGCCTCAGTAACTTTATGAAATAGGTATGATTGTAATCATTGAAGATGAGGAAATAGAACTTTAACCCAAATTTGTGCTTTTAACCCATAAAGTAATTCCATAGGTGTATAAATATTTATATAATTATATGTATGTATATATGCAATTATATATATATACTTTATATATTCCTATGTACACATATATGTATTATAATATTTTAAGGCAAGATCTCACTATGTTTCCCTCTTTGGTCTCCAATTCTTGGACTCAAGTTATCCTCCCCCCTCAGCATTCCATGTGGGACGGTACCCCAGGCACATGCACCACCATGCCCAGCTTATGAAAATCCTAAAAAGTCATTATAAGGGGCTGGAGAGATGGCCCAGCGGTTAAGCTCACCAACTGCTCTTCCGAAGGTCCTGAGTTCAAATCCCAGCAACCACATGGTGGCTCACAACCATCCGTAACGAGATCTGACACCCTCTTCTGGAGTGTCTGAAGACAGCTACAGTGTACTTACATATAATAAATAAATAAATCTTTAAAAAAAGACAAAAGACAGATACTTTTTTAAAAAGTCATTATAAATCTTATTAATAATTTCCAACAAAGGATTGTAGCACTCAGCTACTCTAACCCATCCTACTTGAAATGAAAAGAACCAGTACCAAGGCTAGAACATGACTTCCCCAAGACTAAATGTAAGACTACAGCTATGAGGCTCTTACTTCTGAGGTATCTGTATGGTTCCTGTTACTCTCAGTACCCCACCCCTCTCCCCACCAGGTGAACATCTTCAGATTTCTTTTCTAGTAGACTTGGTTCAGGGCTCTCATGTCTCAGGCTGTTAAACTGTCCCATTGGGTTGAGCTAGACCCCCAGCAGCCCCCGTTTCCTTTCTTTCTATCCCTTCCCTGACATCTACTCTTTGGGACAGTCCGACCACTGCATCAAGACTCCTGTCACCAGATCGCACTGTCCCCTTGCCAAGCAGAAAAATTGGAATGCTTCTTGTGCTGTGGTGAAACAGACAGTAACTCAGACTGCAACACCAAGGGCCTTAGAGGACTGGTGTCAAATTATCCCCCATGTGTGACAAAGAAGACATTAAACCCCACCCACCCCACCCCACCCCACCCCATTTCCCTCTCTCCTTGCCCAGCAGCCCCTACCTGTCCTGGGTAGGGAACCAAGAACTAACTAATTACATTGGAGACTCTAATCCAGTCACAGTCTAGCCAAGCTCTCAGCTTTTGAGACTTTGATCTCCTTAGTTGTCATTGTCAATGCTGGCCACATCACTCAGTCTTCCTGGAAGGAAAGTGGCCAGACCTGTGTACTCATCAGACCAGAAGCTAGCAAAAAGACCTGCATTCTAACACAATCAACAAGATTGGGTGTCTCACTTGATGGGGAAACTGAATGTAGGCTCTTCACAGAAGGGTGTGATGGGCTACAGAGATGGTTCAGTAAATTAAGTCAGGCAAGCCTGAGGGCCAGAGCCCACTTAACCCCAGATTCAGTAACGATATCTGTAATCCCAGAACTCTGACGAGGATTTAGGAGGCAGAGATTCCCCAGAAGTTTAAGGACTGACTAACCTGACATATATACCAGCAAACAAGAGACCCTGTCTGAAGGTAGAGGGTGAGGACAGACACTCTTGATTGTCCTCTGACCTTCACACATGACCTACGGCACATGTGCCCACACTTACACACACAAACATGCACAGACACATATACATACACAAAGGTTTTTTGGTTTGTCTAATTTTTTTAAGATTTATTTATTTATTTTATTTATGAGTACACTGCAGCTGTCTTCAGACACACCGGAAGAGGGCATCTGATCCTATTACAGATGGTTGTGAGCCACCAAGTAGTTGCTAGGAATTGAACTCAGGACCTCTGGAAGAGCAGCTAGCGCTCTTAACCACTGAGCCATGCTGCCATCCCATACACAGAGATTTTTAAAGAGTTTGGCAAGAGGAACATAAAAATTGGAATGCTTCTCTTTTTTTTGTGGTTTTTTTGAGACAAGGTTTCTCTGTATAGCCCTGGCTGTCCTGGAACTCACTATGTAGACCAGGCTGGCCTCNAACTCAGAAATCCGCCTGCCTCTGCCTCTCAAGTGCTGGGATTAAAGGCGTGCACCACCACCGCCCCGCAACTGGAATGCTTCTTGCTGTGGTGAAACAGACAGTAACTCAGACTGCAACACCAAGGGCCTTAGAGGACTGGTGTCAAATTATCCCCCGTGTGTGACAAAGAAGACCTTAAACCCCACCCACCCAACTCCACCCACCCCACCTTCATTTCCCTCTCTCCCTGCACAGCAGCCCCTAACTGTCATCCTGGGTAGCTCTCTTCTGTCTAGTGAAAACGTGTTCTTGCTTTATTTCTAGGCATAGGATCACACACACTAACAATGACAAAATACTTCCCCATTTTAAATAACTCAGAAGTCAGTGTCTTTCTTTCTTCGGGGTTAACTGGGACACATCTAATAATTGATCTTCCCAGGCCCCAAACCCATCCTCTCTCCAGCCCATCCTTCAAAAGATAAACAGGTTTGCCTACCTAACAAGTTCTGCTTAAACACTCCATGTGTGCACCGATGAAAAGCAAAGATGAATAAGACCTGGTCCATGGGGGACCAACACAGAATGGACCATTTCAGCCTGAACCAAACCAGAGCAAGTCCTGGATACACCATCACACAAAAAAAGCAGGACTTGGATCTAAAGTCAGTTCTCCTGATGATGATGGAGGACTTTAAGAAGGAAATACTGGAAATCACAGGTAAACAGATAGAAGACTTTAAAGTGGAAACACAAAAATCCCTTAAAGAGTTATAGGAAAACGCTACCAAACGCTACCAAAATGACATGTAATTGAACAAATCCAG
>NC_034594.1:139655884-139664257 GCF_900095145.1 Mus pahari
AGCTCGTGTCTCTAGCTGCATATGTAGCAGAAGATGGTCTAGTCAGCCATCATTGGGAAGAGAGGCCCCTTGGTCTTGCAAACTTTATATGACCCAGTACAGGGATACACCAGGGCCAAGAAGTGGGAATGGATGGGTAGGATTGCGGGGGGAGGGGGGAGGGTATAGGGGACTTTGGGGATAGCATTTAAAATGTAAATGAAGTAAATACCTAATAAAAAATTGGGGGAAAAAGAGAAGATAAATAAATAAATAAATCGTCACCATTGTTGCTGCCATACAGCCAATCAAGTCACACATGATCACACATGTTCCCTAACATAGTACACATGAGGATGGGTGATCTTAAGGACCTAACAACTCTGTTTTAGGGATACAAAGGAAGTAGTTTGATTTGGGTTTTTATTTTTGGTTTTAAGGGGTTTGGTTTAGTTTGGTTTGGTTTAGTTTGGTTTGGTTTGGTTTGGTTTGGTTTAGTTTGGTTTGGTTTGCTTTGCTTTGCTTTGCTTTGCTTTGCTTTGCTTTGGTTTTTCAAGACAGGATTTCTCTTAGTAACCCTGGCTGTCTGGAACTCCCTCTGTATACAAGAGAGGCCTTGAACTCAAGATTCCTTGCTTCTCCCTCCTGTGTGCTTGGATTAAAGGGATGCACCACCACTGCCCAGCCCAGGAGTTGTTTTTCTGAGCCTGCCCTGCAACTCCCTTCCTGCCAGCTGTTCCCCCTGACCTTACTCAGCACGGATCCACACGTCAATCCCCCTTTCCAGTGTCACTGACACCATGGAAAATACCAGCCATGACTCTTTTGTAAGTTGGTAGAGGAAGAGAAAGAATAAAAAGGTTTCCCCTATGTGTTTAAAACCCTTGGCAGGCCAAGGATGCAGCGGTCTCGGTTTCTGATTCCGGTTGCCTGCAAGGATGCCAGAAACTCAGCAGCAGAGGAAGCCTTGCCTCTTCAGCCTCCCACATCTGTGCTTGGGCTCCAGAAGGGGGAGGGGAGGCCCGGCACAGGAGGCCTCAAAGCAGATGGCAGATCCACTCCCTGTGGATGGCTGCACTCGGGTAATTATGCCAGATGAGGAGGTAGGGAGGCCCCCTTGCCGATGGTAATTATCCAGGATAAATAAACTGAGCCCTGCATGGAGATCCGGGAGAAGATAAAAGATTAATACTAGTGGCTGGTGGTCACAGGACACCTTCTAAGGGGGAGCCCTTTGATCAGTCAGTTGTGTTAACCCTCCCACAAGTCTATGAGTGTGTGTTTTATGAGCTCTATTTTACATTTTTTTAAAAAAAGAACAAAAACCTAAAGTTTAGAAAACGTGAAACACAAGACTTGCAATCTAGGCAGAAAACAAAAATATATATCAATGCCATTAAATATCGACCCTTTGCAGAGAAGGCGTCACCCGAATGATCTGGGCTGCTGGTGTTGTTGCCTTCATTTTCATTGTTCCTACGCCCCTAAAAGACCATAGAGAGTGAAGCAGGTTTGACAGAGTGGGGGAGGGGCATAATGATAACTTCAGTTATAACTTCAAATTGCCAATTGCATGAGACACAGAGTCACCTGGGAAATGGAACGCTGGGGATCCCTGTTAAGGATTATCTTGATTAGGGGGATCCTGAGCTGTAGAAAAAGGAGACCCTGGGCTGAACATAGGAGTGGTGTTTTAAATAAGAATGACTTCCAAAGGCTCATATGTTTGCATACTTGGTCCCCAGTTAGGAAGGATTAGGAAGTGTGGCCTTGTTGGAGGGGTGTGGTCTTGTTGGAGGGTGTGGCCTTGTTGGAGGGGTGTGGCCTTGTTAGAGGAGGTGTGTCACTGGCTTTGAGGTTTCAAAGATTCACACCATTTCCATTCTCTCTTTCTCTGCTCTCTACCTGTGGATCAAGATGTGAGCTCTCACCTGTTCCTGCAACCATGGCTTCTTCTACCATTTATACTCTAATCCTGGAAACCTAGCAACCCAGTTAAATGCTTTCTTTCATAAGTTGCCTTGGTTGTGGTATTCTGTCACAGCAACAGGAAAGAAAAGCAACTAAAAGAAGAGGTATTTATCCCTCTCTGCTTCCTGATTACAGGTGTGGGATGGCCGTCTTCTTTAAGCTCCTGCTGTCTTGATTTCCCTGCCGTGGTGGACTGTACCTTGAATGGTGGGCTTCCTTCATTGAGTCATTTTGCCAAAAGTTTATTGTCACTCCAATAGAACAAGAAACTATGACATACAGGAAAGACAAGGAAAAGTCAAGTATCCACACACCCATACTCTGAATTCAGCCAACCACTGATAGGACGTAGGGTGAGGGAACAATTTCTCTGTTAAACATGTATGGAGTTTTCATTGCCATTATTACCTAAGCAATATGATGTAATAACTGCTATAGCATATTTATATTTTATTGGGTATTCTAAGTAATCTAGAGATGCTTTGAGTATATAAAAGGATATACACAGATTCTCTGCAAATACTATGCCCTTTTATGTGAGGGACTTAAGCATCTGTGGGCTTGAGTATTTGTGGAGAATCCTGGAGCTATTTCCTTGCAGATGGATGTATCCACATGTCAGAACAGGAGTCTCCACTCTGAGCTGAGAGCATGCAATATGGAGCTTGTCATTCTGGGGAATGACCAGAACTTCCTTCCACAGCTCAGAGATGGAGTCAGACATCTTCCCCCTCTTATCTGTCAGGAGATCTGCAGCTTACCAAATGTCTTCTCCCTCTTGATCTCAAATGTCATCAGGCCTCCCATGGCCATTATCATCCTTCCAGAACAGTAACGATGAGCTCATAGGGCTGAGACTGGAAAGAGAGGCACTCCACAGTCACACCAGCTCTCAGAAGGCTCTGCACTTGCTCATTGTATTTCCTAGGTTGGGACAGGTTTCCTGCCATTCTTTAAGGTCCCCTTTCACTATGAGAGGCCTGTGCTATGTGAGCTAGTGCCAGGGACAGAGAGAGAGAGAGAGAGAGAGAGAGAGAGAGAGAGAGAGAGAGAGAGAGAAGATAACCAGATAATGCTTTGAAGTTAAACTGGACAAAGAGTGAAGGAAAAGGAAAAGAGTAAAGAATCTAATAGACCAGCCTCTCGGGTGGCTGTAGTTAATATGCTCCCATAATCACTAGGCAGTGGCTCTTTAGAGGCAGTGAGTAAAAAGACCAAGAAGCATCTACATTATAGGAAGAGGGAAAAAAACCAGCACATAATGAAGTGTAGTAAGATGGACCAGGGAGACGCACTAGTGGTAAAGTCTGTATCAGAAAAGTCTAAGTTCCACCCTCAGCATCCACATAAATGCCATGGCGACGTGATGGCCCGTCTATGATCTCAGCCCTCAGGATGTGGAAGCATAGGCTCACTAGAACAAGCTGGCAAGCTCTCTGCTCAAGTGGCAGACCCTGTGCTAATAATATATAAGGTTATATAATATATAAACACACACATCATGCATGCCATATACACATATACATACAAAAACAAAGAGATGCATTAAGTTAGCCTTAGATATTGATAAGTTCTTCTGGGTGTGTAGAGGCCATGTGAGTGTGTGCACATCTGTGTGCAGGTGCACACAGCTCTGTGTGCATGTGGAGGACAGGGGGCGACATCCATCTTGCCCCCTCTTGTCTTCCTCTATCTCTCCACCAGAGTTTTCAGACAAGGTCTCTCACTGGACCTGAAAACCACCACTTCAGCAAGTGGGGCTGGCCAGGGAGCCTCCGGAATCTGTCCATCTCCGCTCCCCACAGCATTGGGCATAAATTCAGCAGAGGGGTGATATGACCTGATTTATGCTTTAGAAGGATAATCATGACTGTTATGAAGAGTTGAGATTGGAAGAGTGGAAGCAGGGGGGGTACGTTAAAATATTATGAATGGGCCTCAGTACATTAAAAATTAATCTTAGGAGATGAAGCAAGGTTTATCCCATAAATATAAGACTAAGCCAACACTAAGAAATCCATGGGTATATTTTATCACAATTCTGAAATGACAAAAGCACATGGTTATCTCAGTAGGGAGAGTATAGGCATTTAATAAAATTCAAATGCATTCCAAGTAAACAACATTTTTAAATGTGAAAATAGACAGCTTGCTTCTCAACATGATAGAGAGACCATGTTTCCCACTGATATTATTTTTGGCTGTCAAGGGTTAGAGGCCTAAAGCAAAGATGCCTGTCACTCCCATTATGCCTTATTGCTTTGTTTATGATGTTCTAGGCAATCCAATAGGACAAGAACCATAAATAAGCATGCGCTTGGAGAGAAGGTAATGAACCGGGTGACTTTTTCTTGAAGATCTAACCCTTGACCTGAGGCTCTGTTGTGTTGCATGACTCCTGTTCACCACTGTGCAGGTCCTGAAGCGAGTTAGAGAGACACCTTTCCAAGGAACAGAAACACTAACTCTCCTAGCTCTTAAGCTGGGAAGCTGAGACGTGGGAGTGAGTTCATACTTACAAAGCCTACAGTTTGTTTTGTTTTGTTTTTATTATTATTATTATTATTATTATTATTATTATTATTAAATTTGTAATTATTTTTGTGTACAGAAAACTTAGCAGTGAACAGTTAACCAGTTAGTGTGAGTTCTTTAGCCTTTGCTCTTTCCATCTTGGCAATGCGAGCCACAGACTTAGGACCTAGGATGTTGGCTCCCCAGTGGCGACAGATCTTGTCATACCTGTCATTATAATTGGTCCTAATAGCTTCCACCAGCTTAGCCAGAGCATCTTGTCTTCCGAGTTACCCTGTGTGAAGGCCACAGTGGTGCATGTCTCCTGTGGACCAGAACCCCCAGCCTGGCCTTTCCTTTGATGACGCAATAGGGCACCCCCATCTTTCAACACAGGGCAGGCAGGAAAACCACCAGCTCAATGGAGTCTACATCATGGGCCATCATCACCAGCTGAGCCTTCTTGTTCTCCACCAGGGTGGTGACTATACTGACTCCTCTCAGAGGACAGGTGGTCTCTTAGTTGGGACATCTCCTCCATTGCCAGCAGCTTTCTTCTCAGCACGGGCCAGTAGCCTTTGCTTCTTCGCTTGCTGTGTCTCTGGCCTGTACTTGTGGGCAAGCTTAAGCAGCTACATGGCTATTTGTGGTTCAGGGCCTGGATAAACTGGTTAATGACAGGAGGTGCTTTGAGCCCCTGTAAAGAAAGGATGGCTCTTTGCCACTGCAGCCTGACGTAGCGTGGCCATTTGACAAAGTGTGAGATCTCTTTTGGGCTGGATGCCCAGCCCAGTGCTGAAGTCCTTGGGCATTTTCTCAAAGAAAAGGTTGGCCACCTTTCTGGCTTCCTCTTTCTTCATGATGGCTGGGGCCGGGCCACCTTCTTCCCCCTTGGCCTTCTTTCCTTTGGGCATCTTGCTCGGCTGAAGGAGAGAGCCAAAGCTTATGTGCTTATGTAGTGCTACCAAAACACAAAGAGATGAAGTCAAGGAGCCACTGCCAACTTGCACTGTCTTTTTCTTGTCTTGTCTTGTCTTTTTTTTTTTTTGGTTTGGTTTGGTTTGGTTTGGTTTGGTTTGGTTTGGTTTGGACGGTCTGTGTAGCCCTAGCTGTCCTGATATTCACTCTGTAGACCAGGCAGACCTCTGTCTCACAGAGATCCACCTGCCTCTCCCTCCTGAGTGCTGAAATTAGAGGCCTTCATCACCTCTGCCTGACTCAACTTGCTTTGTTTCAGAGCTGTGGAAACTGCAGACCGTGTCTGGGACCTAGAGCCCATTAGCAGCTCGGTAGTCTTGGTGTTAGAGGGAGGTGATGCTGTGGGCAGGGGCCACCTCCCCCACCACCACCACCACCACCACCACTCTTGGGCCATTCCCACTGGGACGGGGCCTCGGAGCCTCAGATGCTTGCCTGAATACACGCTAAGAACCCTGTACTTCAGTGTGAGCCTTAGATCTTCCAGAAAATGCTTAAATTCCAAAATAAGAAAATGTCTTACCCAGTTGAACCTACAATAATTAGAGCCATGAGAACAATATTTTAATGATGGCTTTTTTTTTTTTAATTCCCTTGCCCTCTTACCTTCCACCACATGTCACATTCCCTCTAAGCAGAAAGAAAACTAGGACATTATTACATGTCCCCAGAAGTGGGCTGACCTTAACTCAAAGCTATCACTGTTTTACTGAGGTAGGAAAAATTTAAAAGAAAATCTGGGCCCTCAAGCTTGACTCCCAAGCCTGACACTCAGGAGCACTGCGCTGTCTTGAACCAAAAGCATCCTGACCCTTGAAGCATCAGGGTCCCAGTGAGACCATGAACTTTCTCCTCTCCTTTTGGAGAGCAACATCAGAATAAATACATCTCCTCCCTCTTTCAGATGAAACCCCTAATTCAAGGAACTGAGTAGGCTGACATCTCTCTACATTTTCCTCATTACTCTTGAGATGCCAGCATCTTGGACAGCAGGCAACTCGCCAGCATCTAGTGACACCAAAGCTAGCAAGCCCAAACTGGCCTTTCCCCCAGTTGCCAGTCACTTTGAAGTTTCTCACTTTCCTTCGGAGGTTTGCTTTCATCCCACCCTAAAAGCTCAACGTCCTTCTTAGAAGCAGCCTTTGTGGCTCCGCCCCAGACTCAGTCCTCCATTTCTGAGTAAATGTGAACGGTCGGATGTGGAACAGGAGAGGGGGAAGCATTGAGAGATCAAATCAAAGATGGAGAGATTTGAAGATGGAAAGGAAAGTAGTGACACTTGAGGAACCAAAAGGATGTTACAAGAGACTGGACCTCGCTGGATGGGCACCCGGGCAGTCCCTCTTCTGATGCCTGAATCACTTTTGTGGTACCATGATGGTCAAGCTTTCCCTATTTGTTTCAACTTATGCTCCAGGCACAAATCTACCCACCATGAGATGAGGCAGTTCGCTGTCTGGTACCTTAGAAAGTCTGGCCTCCCAAAGGCCTTTGTTTCCTGCTTACCATGTTTGCCAAGCACCCTGGAAGGACGGCCAGGACCTCGGACAGCAGCCCCTTGCAGCCCAGGCCTTTTGGAAATTTCCAACAATCCCGCAATCTGCCTCTCCTGGATTTCAGCCATACTGACAATAAACACTGGTTTTTAAAACAAAATTTGGGGCTATCTAATGCATGGGCAGGAGTGGGCGTTCAACAAAACAGCAAAGGTCTTTCAACATGGCTCCCACATCCCCCACAACTTGCCCCGTTAATCATTTATGACAAGGTGTTTATTAGCAGTAGAGCAGTAAACAGTGAACATCTGAAAATGAGGCTATAAAATCCCATAAATCACAACTCAGCGCAGGCAGGCCTTCAGTCACTACTCTAGAAACATGACTGGTCTCTATCTACATAGAAATGTTTGCCTTCAAGGCTAGGGAGGACTTTTCTCTAGGAGACTCACTCTCTCCTGTGCACTTTGTTTAGAGTGCCTACTATGTGCCAGATGCTGAATTCAGGGCTAAGCCTGAAGTAATGCCAGACTTCAAGGAGTTCATAATCCATAAGCAAAAGGCAGGGAGCCAGCCCCAACAGGCTTTGCTTTCTCAGGGCCTTGGTCTTGCCAACACCATGGTCCTAAGCTCAGACTTTGGCGGGATTGGACATGTAGGTTGGTTGATAAAGTACTCGCCTAGCATGTGTGAGGACCTAGGCCCAGTATTTAGCATGCATAGACCAAGCCCGGGGGCCCAAACCTGAAGTCCTAGCAATCGGGATGAGGAGGCAGAAGGGTCAGAAGTTCAAGGTCATCCTCAGCTGTATAGGGAGTTTGGGGGCAGCCTGGGGTACATAAGACTCTGTCTCCAGTACAAGATAGAAAAGAACTTATAAAGTTTGAGTGAGGAGTGTGTGTGTGTGTGTGTGTGTGTGTGTGTGTGTATACTTTGCAGTACTGAGAATTGAGCAAGACAATGCTGTACCACAGATCTGCACACTCAGTCCAGTTTGTCCTTTCTTTCTTCCTGGTTCTGGGAATTCACGGTTCTTGTATAGGTCCTGTCAGGCCCAAAGAAAACCTCCCCGAATTCTGGGAGTTAGATAAAAGCCAGCATACCTCGGAAACTTGGGGAGCAGGGTTCCCCTCTACCAACAGAGCCATTTCCCTTCTTACTAGCAGAAAGAAAAAAATGGCTGTGGTGCTTATTAGCACACCGAAGCACACACTGGACCCCAGGCTCCCTCAGTGCCTGTTACACGTTTCAGAGTCCACAGCTCTTCTAATCTCTTCCCCAACCCTAGACATCCCCAGATCATGGGCTTCGCCTCCCCAGGTACTCATGTTTCATGTCTCCATATAACCCTGTGATTTCAGCCAAGTTCTCTCCTGCCAGCTTCTCTCTCTCTCTCTCTCTCTCTCTCTCTCTCTCTCTCTCTCTCTCTCTCCTC
>NC_034594.1:139664562-139668644 GCF_900095145.1 Mus pahari
CTCTCTCTCTCTCTCTCTCTCTCTCTCTCTCTCTCTCTCTCTCTCTCTCCTCATGCTTCCCTCTAGGAGTAGCCATGTCCAGTCTACTATTTTTTTTCTTTTTACTCATACCTACAGAAAAACCTTCCCCTGAACCATATCATGAAGCAGTCACATCATCAGTTATACAAAGCCCAGGTTGTATGCATTCTAAAATGGGCGTGGTCATGGGGTGCTGTTTGCTGTTACCCTCCGCACTCCTGAACTTGTGGGGATAATAAGGAACAGGGCCTAGTGGGGGGACACTGGGGAAGAGTCGCTGGGTTTTGGAATTGGTGTGGCAGAGACCACATCACTGTAGCACTTGAATTGTGTAGCTAACTAGACCTGTTACTGTAGCTGTTCCAGTCTTCCCTGTATCCCACTCTTCAGTCTCCCTGGTCACAGGGTGGCAGAGGACCTCATATGTCACTGGTAAGACATACTGTCTCACACCTTCCATTATGGAGGACCCATTATACTCTTCAAACTCACATGCAAACACACACACACACACACACACACACACACACACACACACTGGTTAACCCAGCAGGCCTTTGTGGCAGGCTAGCAAAGATCACTCCATCACCTATGGATGGTATAGGATCTGCCTTCACAAGCAGCTGCCTGGAATAGTCAGGTGACACAACCTGGAAGCACAAGGGGGTTAGAGCCCTGTAGATGAGAACTCTCACTGATCAACCCAGGAAGGCGAGGAGCCAGTGGTCACCCTCCTTCTTCTTCCCAGCAATGTTACCAGATAGCGTTACTGCAAAGCCTCCTGGAGAAACCCCAAATGTGGGTTAGAAAATAGCTGTTCTTTTTCCTTATACGACCGTGCTTAGCAACACATGTCTCTAATGTGTTGTTGTTTAAGGAGAAGATGATTTCTTTTGACGCAGAGTTGAGAGTCCAGTCCTTCAGAGTAGGAGCAGCGTTGAGACAGGAGCATGAGGCAGCTACTCACATTTCATCTGCACTCAGTAAGCAGAGAGCCGAGTGCAGGGCCTCCAGTGTTTGCTCTCTCACCCTGACTCAGTTCTGTTTCTCCAAATACTCATAGCCCTGGGTTGCACTCTTGCGTTCCGAGAGAGCATAAACTTACCAGTGTTGCCCCAGGCTCCATGTCTAAGGAAATTCTGCTAGGACTCCATCAGTGTCTCCTAGGTTTCTAGGCACTCTGTGTTCTAGGCATCACCTAACAGGTGATGGGCGTTAGCGTTCTCCCTTCCCAGATCAAAGCAGCACCACCGCGACCCCGGTCCTTCTCAGTCTTGGTGTCGTTTTCTCTCGTGACAAGCAGCACATGGAGAAGAAAGTGCCCCGGGGACATAAGCACAGCTACCATCTCAGCGGTTGCTCATTTTCGATGCACGATTGGATTTGTAGCCATTTTGTTTTTATTTTAACCAGCACATCACTTGTTCCCGCTTCCCAGAGTCTCCACCACACCCTCATCAACTGTGACCAGAAAGGATGGAGGATTAAGGCGCCTCTCTCCTTGAACCTCTTTCCAGGACATATGCCAGCCAGATACACTGCTAAACAACTGGGTACTTTTCAATCTCGGTATCTCGCTCTGTCTTATTGTGTGTATCTCTGGGTCTCTCTGTCTCTGTGCGTGTCTCCCCCGGTCTGACACACACACACACACACACACACACACACACACACACACACACACCTTTATATTGCTGGTTACCTAGAGGGTAGTCTCAGTAAGGAGCATCTCCATGTGGTTGTTTTTCTTAAACCAGATGCACCTGGTTTGGGGGAAACAGCTCTTTGTCACACACCTCTGCGCTCCACCGGCAGAGGGAATCCCTGAAGTCTGAGAAACAGGGATAAGGAAGCTTTCACTGGGGCTTCCGGTTTCCTAGTAAAGTGGGACACAGACTCTGCAGCCCTACCTTACCTACGATACACCCTCTTGGTTTCATCTCAGCATGAGGCGGGACTACACTCCTTCTAGTCCGATAACATTTTGTTAATGTACCGATAGATACAGCATGCCACTCCTGTGGCAAAAGAAGAAAATCACAAATTTCTCTTTCCTGGCAGCTAAGTGAGCTCGGTGCCTCCTCGATCCTCAAACGTGCTCACCTGACTCCTTTTTGAATTCTATTACATACTGCACAGGGTGTTATCATGTAGGCAAAATCAGGCATTATCTGCTTTTGCGGCCAGCCTCTGATTGTCCTCCTGGTGTAATGTCAATCACGCCATCCCTTCCTCTGCATCGCCCGCCCCCCCTGCACTTTTGGGGTGCCTCACTAAACTTCACATCTTACTTCACATTACACCAACTGATCGTCTTCATCTTCCTGGCTGTGTGAAGAGTTTCTTGGGGCTGGAGAGGCAGAATCCGCCACTTGGTTGCTGGCAGCATCTTGTATGTTAGGCACTCAAAATGTTCCCCTGAATGATGCTTCAAAAAAGAACAAAAAGAGACAGTGAAACCTTGTCTCAAAACATTTTTAAAAAAGAAAGAACTAAAAAGCCTATCAGACACCCAAGGCAATCCGAATCTACTCAGCCTTGTCATGAAGTCAGCCCTGAGCTTGCTTCTCAGTCTAGGTCCCAGCCAGTCTGTATCATGCCCTTGGGACTGACTGATCAATGTCCAGGGGATTAGACAAACTCCACTGCAGACCCACAGCTTGCCCTGATGATTGTCTTCAATACCTCCTGAGCAAAGTGCTCTCCGGTGAGTGTCAGGACTCACATACAATGTCTAAACCGCAGCTCATTATTCCACTTCGACAGTGATGAGGGTAGTGTGCCGGCCTAAGAACTGAAGCGTGGACACTAGTGGATTAACACAGGGACAAGATGACTGCAAGTGCTCAGAGAAATCTCTGTGGCTACCCAGCCCTGTCACCACACAACACTACAGGAAAATAAAGGAAATAGAGAGCAAAGAGTTGAGGTACTTCCGAGGCCACGGGCTACTTGAAGGTAGAAGCGGGATTGGGACCTTGTGATCCCGATCTCCCTGCCTCAGCACACGCTGAAATTATTTTCTTATATTTTTATTAACACAAAGCACCAAGGCTTATTATCGATGAATTTCAGCAGATCCAAAACATAGGTTAAATGCTGACTAGTTTACGCATTAGGAATGAGTAATGGATTTCCTAGGTTTTACAGACATGAGCAGAGGAAACAGCCCTACAGGGGACAGAACAGCAAAGGCAGATGAGCAGGACTGGACTTGTCACTCAGTGGTAGAGCGCTCACCTGATTTGGCCAGGGAGATGAGGAGATGTCAGTCACCGGATGATGGGTGAAGTCGCCCTAGAGGAAGTCGCCTTGACGCTGTCCCTTGAAGGATCGGCTATGGGCAAGAGAAGCAAAGGCAGTCAAGAGAGATGAAATCTGCAGCAGCATCTGAGACAAGCCATCACTACATGTAGGACGGAGACTAAGTAGACTTCAGAGAAAATGTCAGAGGCTGTAGTTAAATAAACGCTGTCCAGCTCCCACACTCTCAAACAGCTCAGTCGCTCTTCCCAAAAGTCAGTGTAAACCAGGGTTAATTCTGATCTCTCTTGCCATCCCAAATGGCTGGCCCAGGATGCTAAAACCAAAGTGGCAATGATACAGATTAACTAAACATAGCAGTTATAACAAGGTACTGAGGGCTAGGTACCACATAAGGGGTATATGGCATCTAATTTAGTACTCAGAGTTAGCACTTAAATTAGGTATTGCTGTTATTTGTGCTAAGCCAGTGATCTTCCCTCCAAAATATGCCCACATCCTGAGGCTTGGGACGTAAGGATATATCAGCTTCCATAGGTTAAACTATGCATGAAGGGGCTTTGCCAGTGTGATTAGAAATCCTGAGATGGGAGACTATTCTAGATTTACTGTGTGGGACAATATGATCACAGAGGTGTATGAGAAAGGAAGCAGACACACCAAAGTCGAAGAGGGTTGTGACATGGTGTGGTAGTGCTGCTTGTAATCCCAACACATAGAAAGCCAAGGCAGGGGGATCACAGAAAGTGGGGGACAGCCTGGTCTACAGAGTGAGTTCTAGCCCCATCTAAGATACA
>NC_034594.1:139668970-139676576 GCF_900095145.1 Mus pahari
GCTTCTGGAAGCAAGAAAAAGTGGGAAAATTCTTCCTGGATCCTTCAGAAGAAATGCAGCCCTACCATATGCACTGTAATTATTATGGTGGCTGTCAACTTGAACTAGAATCACCTAGAAGATAAACCTCTAGGCATATCTATAAGGGACTGTTTAGGTTCATTGATGTGCGATGACCATGGACTACAGCATTTAATAGGCTGGGGTCCCACACTGAATAAAAGGGAGGAAGCAAGACGCACACAGCCCAGCATTCATTTCTCCCTGCTCCCTGACTGCGGATGCAATGCCTCCCGCTCCTGCCCTCATCATAAGCTGTATCTTCTTGCACTACAGACTGAACTAAGCCCTTTCTCCTTTAAGTTGCTTCTTGGCAGGTATTCTTGGCACAGCCATGAGAAAAGTAATGAATAAAGCCCCATTTCCATCTCCTGACCATAAGATTATAAATCCCCATGGTGTTCAGCTACTAAGTTTGGGGCAATTTACTACAGTAGCAGTGGATAACAAAGGTTGCAATATTCAACATTCACATCTTTGCTCCCTAACTCAGTGGCATTTGTTCAAACAAAAGAAATGGTGAAATGGTTAAAAAGGTCAGACAGATAGGAGGAGTACGTTTGTCTGTCCTGCAGGGTCCTTTGAGCAGCAGTTATATGAGCTAACAGAGATAGAAGTACTTAGAGGTCTGTCCATAATGGCAACAACTGATCTATTGTTGATCTAGAGAAAAGAATGTCCCAGGCAGTTAATGTCCAACCCAGGTTAATATTCTGACTAGGTGTCTAAAGAGTCCTTGGTCACAATGGACCATGCGGAGCGCCTCTCCTTCCAGGTTCCATGTCTTTCTTGCTGCCTTTATCCTGGTACCGATGGCTGCAGTCTTTGTTCTCCAGGAGCCTGCTGTCAAGCTGACTAATTAGGGTGGCGTAATGATCAGAAATGGGAAGCATAAAAGGAAACCTGCTGAGTGGTCAGCTGCCCATTAGAGAAGGGTTACACCTGTCATTGCCATTCGTAAAGGGAAGCGGGCTTTGCACGAATCTCAGCCTGGTTGGTGTGTATCGGGCACGGGAGACTGAGCAGAAGGCACGGGGACAGTTCAAACGCACCTCACTGGACAAGATTCACTTTGTAGTCCATGAGGCAAAGCCAGACTTGCTCTGCTGCCTGTCCAGCAATGACGAGCTGGCTGAGCATTCTGTTTTAAAAAAAAAAAAAAGTAACCAGTTAGTAGGAGGCAAACATGAAGATCAGTCTGTGAGGTGAACAGTGAGCTATTAATTCTTCATTTCGTGTGCATCTTTTCATAAGTTCAAATCCCACTAACTCATGAGAAAAACACTTGAGGAACAGGAAGATGACTTGGTGGGCAAAGGTGCCTGCTTACCAAGCCTGAAGACCTGAGTTCAATTCCCAGGATTCACATAATGGAAGGCAAGAAGTAACTCCTGGGAGCTGTCCTCTGCTCTCTACAAATGCCACACACACACACACACACACACACACACACACACACACACAAATAAACAAGCAAATGTGATTGAGAGGGGAGAGAAACACTTCAGACAAAGAGGGAAAGTCTACCAAGTAACTGACCAGCCCTCCTCGAAACACCACATGTATTTTCCCAACTGACAAATTTTCCATTTCCATGCAGTGTGAGAACTCTGACTTCTACACCTTCCCCCTGATCTCTTGCCTCAAAGGGATCCCAAGATTCTCTGCCCTAGGATCTAGACAGGCAATCGTTTATTCCAAAAATAACCACCAATACATACCAAGATTTGCACCTGAATGGCTCAAGAACCAGGAGACAGGAGCCTTGGCATGTCCCTTCCTCCTTCCTGGGCAGAACTTGG
Organism: Mus pahari; assembly: GCF_900095145.1. Classification (NCBI taxonomy): domain Eukaryota; kingdom Metazoa; phylum Chordata; class Mammalia; order Rodentia; family Muridae; genus Mus; species Mus pahari. The sequence continues at coordinate 139,670,833 of NC_034594.1, forward strand.
TTTACATCCCAGCCTTTTGAATCTAATTTTGAAATCACCGAAAGGACCTTGCTGCTAAAGGTGCGGTTTTTGGATTCAATAGATTTGGGGCAGGCCCCGAGAGTCATCCAAAACCTCCCTGTTCCTACTGGACCATAATAGGTTGTTTTAGAAGGAAGTCGTGCCTAGACTCACGGTTCTCAGACAATTCTTGTTCAACAGAGGAGGCTCGGCAATGATTGAGTCATTGTCTCAGCTGGAAGAAAGATGCTGATGAGACCTGTTAGGGGGAGATCTGAGATGCTGTTAAACAGTCAGTGGTGCACAGGATGGCTGCCCACACTCAAGACTCATCCAAAGTGTCAGCAGCGCGGAGGATGAGAAACCTGGTGTCGGTCAGTGGCTCCTGTTTCTCAGCCATACCTGGAGGGCTTGTGAAAGCACAAACTCAGTGCCCCACCCAGCAGGTGCTGATGCAGAGACTCTAAGGTGAAGCCTGAGTCTGCAGCTGTCGAATGGGCCTGGGTGACATGTCTGCTCCTGGTCCCTGGCACCCTTTGAGAACCACTCCTTGTGGTGAGGATGGGCATCCCAGAGGCTTCGCCTTACTGCTTCTGCTGCCGCCGAGCGAGGCTGGGACTCCTCAGTCTGAAGCACCAGCATGAAGTTGTTGAGTTCCAGCGAACTGTCATGGCTCCCCTGTGATGTGGGATGGCTCCCCTAGAGATACGGCAGAATTCAGGGAGAGGGGGCCAATTGCAAACTGCAGACTGATCCCTCCTGCAATGTTGGCCCCACGTTGAGGTGGAACCACTTTGGGTTTGCTCGTTTGGTTTTGTTACTTGCTTGTTTGCTCGCTTGTTCCAGATACCCAGGCTGGCCACAGACTCACTCGGCACTCAAGAATGAGCTTGACCTATGGTCTCCTATGGTCTCCCTGCTTCTTCTGCTTGAGTTAGCGGTTCTCAAGCTGTGGGTTTCAATCCCTTTAGTGGTGGTGCATATCAGATATCATGCATGGCATATATTTACATTACAATTCATGGCAAAATTACAGTCACAAAGTAGCAATAAAAATAATTTTATGGTTGGGGATCACCATAATATGAAGAACTGTATTAAAGGGTCGCAGCATTGGGAAGGTTGAGAGCCACTGTTCTTAAATGGTGAGATTGAGGCATATAATACCATGCCCAGTGTATGTGGTGCTGGAGGCCAAATCCAAGGACTTGGCATGCCAGCCAAGCACTTTACCCCCAGAGCTCATCTCTATCCTGATAGATCCACATCTAAATGTGATGAGCACTCCTTCCCTGTTGCTGATGACATAGCATTATGTAAACAGTCTGCTGTAGGTTGATGACTGTTTCTGTATTCTGCTGCCTATAGAGCCACTCAGTGTCAAAACTACCAGGGAAAATCAGATGTCTTCCATCACACCTCTGGAGGGCCATGAGATGGTGCAGAGTATAATGTGATGGTACACAGTATCATGAGATGGTACACAGTATCATGTAATAGTACACAGTAACGTGATGGTACACAGTATCATATGATGGTACACAGTATCATGAGATGGTACACAGTATCATGTGATGGTATACAGTATCATGAGATGGTACACAGTATCATGTGATGGTATACAGTATCATGAGATGGTACACAGTATGAGTGATCACTTCAATCCCTCTGTTCTCCTCCCGAGAAACAGCACAAAAACTACCCTCGCTGAGTCAGCAAGGTGGCTCAGAAGGTAAACACACTTCCTACATACTCCTGAAAACCTGATTGAATCCCAGAATCCCACGTAAGAGTGAAAGGAGAGGGCCTGACTCTACAAAGTCATCTCCTTTCCTCCACATGAGTGTTGTAGCACACATGGCCACACACACACACACACACACACACACACACACACATGCACACGCACACGCACACACACGCACATGCACAGGATAAGATGATGATGATGATGATGATGATGATGATGATGATGATGATGATATAACAAATGATTTTTGTTTAAACTGGAGCTGAGAGCTGGCTCGGCAGAGGACTGGAGTTGGGTTTCCAGCACCCATGTCAAGTGGCTCACTATTGCCTGTAACTCCAGCTCCAGGAAATCTAATGCCCTCTTCTGGCCTGCTTGGGCACTGGCAAACATGTGCATACACACAAATCAAAGTAAAAATAAATCTTTTTTTTTTAAAGCTGTCCTAGTGGGTCTGGAGAGATGGCTCAGTAGTTAAGAGTACTTGTTCTTGCAGAGGACTGGGGTTCGATTCCCAGCACCCACATGGTAGTTCACAACTATCTGTAACTCCAGTACCAGAGAATCTGATGCCTTCTTCTGACCTTTTCAGGTATCAGGCATACACGTGATACACATACATACACATAGGCAAAACACTCAAACATATAAAAAATAAAAATAATAATAATTTTTAGAAAGCTATACCCTTCACCTTTGTGTGACCTTGCGCACATCAAACAGTCATTCAGAGTCTTGATCATTAATCTGTAGGTTAAAATGATCCAAATGATCCTACAGGTCCATATGAAGGGTTCATTTAAGCAGTGGTGTATGCTACTGAAGCCCTACTCTGTGTTCGTGCCATCTTAAACAACCACGCTATGACAGCATAACACTAAAATCCCTGCCCCATTCACTCTTCCTGGACACTCAACATTTTTACATTAAATTTACTCAAGCAAAACTAATGGGGCACATCTCGCTAAGAAATCTGTCATACACAGCTTCTTCTATCTTCACAAAGACAAGCTCCAACAGGTGAGGCAGGGCATCAGAAAAAACAACAACAACAACAACAACAACAACAACAACAACAACAACGGAGCCCAGGAAGATCTTCTCCAGGACGAATTATTTTCAGCTCAATAAGGTATAAGATTACAGCTCTCTGAGCTTTATATATTGAAAGTTTCTGTAACTTTGAGCAGCATGGTGGTTATGTAGTTACCCAGGGTGACTACCAAGGCAGGAGGTGAGGCTTGCTGGCCTCAGAAGCCAGGTCCTGCTGGGCAGAGAACCTGGGCACCACTGGCAAACCTCAGGGGTCTCTTTGTACCAGACACTATGATACCGCCAGCACAATTCTGAGTTCTGAATCAGCACTGTAGGCATCCACCAATCCCTACCCCAGGATGTTAAGGGCCAAGAAAGCATCTCTGCTTTATCTAGAGGAGGGCTGAAAAAGTCCTGGTTGGTCAACACAGTAACTGGCCAGAGTCTCCCCAGGCCCACTGCATAAGCTGGCTACAAAGAGTTAATGCTGCCCTTAGAAGACTTCAATCCTGTAGCACATCTCCTCCTTGGAGGATCTGCCTGGCCTGGCTGACCAGCCTTCCTCTCCCTGGTGCTCTCAAAACAGTGCCCAGTGGTCTGTGTTTATCAGCACTCACTCAGCCTCTGGCCCTTTCTGTCTGGCCCCCACTCCCCGATGTCCATAGCTAACCTCTGTGAGACCTCTCTAGAACTAGGGCGAGTAAGTACAGACTTGCTCTTATTCTCCCTGCACTGAAACGCTAAACTCAAAAGACATGTTTGCATGTTTCCTACTGATTACCTAGACATTGTTTCCTAAGGACATGGTAGATGTGGAAACTCATCAGGCCCTGAATCAAGTATGGGCGTCAAAGATAAGATGTGGAAGTAACATTTACTTCCCTAAGACCACAACACTAAGAGGTAAATATTATTTGAGCGAATGTTTGCAAATGGAAAATGTATGGCTAATGAATTCAATTTGAAGTTGCTATCAATTCTTTGTGAATTTCATATCATGTGCCCCAATCCCACTCATCTCCCTGGTCCTTCATAGTCATCCTCCACCCTTGCAATCATCCTCTCAAAAGATAAAAAATTTAATTAAAAAAAAAAAATCTCGGGACTGGCGAGATGGCTCAGAGGGTAAGTACTGACTGCTCTTTTGAAGGACCTGAGTTCAATTCCCAGCAACCACATGGTGGCTCACAACCACACGCAATGAGACCTGACACCCTCTTCTGGCACGTCTGAAGACAGCTACAGTGTATTTCTGTATAATAATAAGTAAATCTTTGGGCTGGGGTGAGCAGGAACTGAGCGAGCGGGGTCAACCAGAGCGAGCAGAGGGCCTAAAATTCCCACCAACCACATGAAGGCTCACAACCATCTGTACAGCTACAGTGTACTCTCATACATAAAATAAATAAATGAATCTTTTTTTTTTAAATCACACTGTGGAAGCTGCAGTGTGTCACTGTGTGTCACACGGTATACCCACTTGGCCCACAGAGCTTCACTTGCAAATGTTCACTGTAATGAGTCATCAGTCTGGTTTGAGGTTCTGGCTTCTGCCACACTATCAATACTGGATCCTCACTAGAATTTCTCTAGGATATCCTGCTGTTGCCCTGTGTCATGAACTTCCCTTACTTTGGTCCTGCAGTTCACCCTTCACATACTCCAGCAGATCATAGATTGGGTAGATGCTGGGGTGGACCAGCTCAAAGCCCTGGATCTGGGCCTGATGGTAACTGAGTTGGTCGGCCCACCAGCTCTCCCACTCCCATGCCATCAAGGCTAGTTCTCCAGCACTGCCCCAGAGAGGGGTGGGACCCACTCTCCTTGAATGCTGCAGCTGGCAAGGGGCGAGGCATCTCCCTTGCCCACACCACTGCCTGGCCCTCCGGAGGTGGGGCCAACCCTCCCATGCTCACACCCTCAGCCTGGCTCGCCTATGTTCCCTGCCACCAGGGCCAGGTTCCCATCATGGTGAAAGGCCCACTCTCCCCTAAGTGCTGAAGCCAGCAAGGGGCGGGAACAGCTCTCACTCTCTCGTACTGCTGCAGGGCCACAGTCCTCAGAGGCAACATGGGCCAGGACCTCACCATGGTCTCAGGTAGCAGCAAGGGCCACACACATCAGGCTGTTCCTCACTACCCTGGAGACTCCAGTTCTACCTCTCTTCATTGTTCACACTCCATTCAGCTTCTTTTTCTCTTCCTTCTCTCCATCACCTCATACTAGTGGTTCCCAGGCCTCACCTCACCATGGTGTGGTGGCCACAGTGGTTCCCAATGGATTTTAAGGAACTTTCTTGAGTCACATAACTTAGCCAAAGCCTAGCCAAGATGTCCTGTGATAGTTTGAATGAAAATGGCCCCCAGAGACTCACAGGGAGTGGCATTATTGGATGTGTGGCCTGTTGGAGGAAGTGTGTCATGGGGGCGGGGGTTGGACTTTGGGGTTTCAAAAGCTCAAGACAGGCTCAGTGGCTCATTTTCTTCCTGCTGCCTGCTGATCCTGATGTAGAACTCTCAGCGACCTCTTCAGCAACATGTCTGCCTGCATGCTGCCATGCTTCCTACCGTGATGATAATGGACTAAACCTCTGAATATATATAAGCCAGCCCCAATGAAATCTTTTATCTTTATAAGGGTTGTCGTAACCATGGTATCTTCTCACAGCAATGGAACACTGACTAAGACATCCCCGATTATAAACTCGTGTGACCTACTACCATTCTTAGGAAGAGGGACAATACTACACCTCCTTCCAGAAGAAGTCAACTGTTAGCCACAATGTGCTGGCCTCCCGATAACATATGGGCTTGAGGAGCTCGGAGAACTGAGGCATCTCTGAAAACCTGTCTCGAACATACACACTCTCTCACTTCCTCCCTGACATACATGCCCACTCACTTCCTTCCTGACATCTCACTTCCTTCCTGACATACATGCCCTCTCACTTCCTCCCTGA
>NC_034594.1:139676899-139685028 GCF_900095145.1 Mus pahari
GCCCTCTCACTTCCTCCCTGACATACACGCCCTCTCACTTCCTTCCTGACATACCGCCCTCTCACTTCCTCCCTGACATCTCACTTCCTTCCTGACATACACGCCCTCTCACTTCCTTCCTGACATACACCCCCTCTCACTTCCTTCCTAACACCCCAAAGCCCTTCAGCGTCCAGCGATCACAGAAAGGTGCAGCAGTTGAGCCAGCTTGGCTTGAGTGGAATGAAAATGGCTCACATGCTCCTTGCAAGCTGGGAAGATCAGCTCAGCCTGCTGAGATCTGGGGCAGCTGGCCCTCGGTGGCCTTTCTTCCCTCCTGCCTGGGAATAGGGGAAGCCATGGTAGCTAAGCTGGGCGACTCAAACATATTCAGCCTCACAACCTGGCATCTTAAATGTCAGCCCTCCTGGGTCCGGTTTGCATTTTAACCACCGGCTTCCCAGCACCACAACCTCCACGGGGAGAAGGAGCCGTGCTTGAGAGAGAAGCCAGGTCTTTATTCAAGCCAGAGGAGGTGTTTGGTTCCCTGCATGGGTGTTCTTTCTCAAATTCATACTCATTTCCCACCAAGGCTGTTCCTTACTGCTTTTCCATCCCAGTGGCAAGGGCTGCTGCCTTGCAGGGCCCCCTGCCTGCGGCTTTGCTGGCAGGACAGCTTAGCCTCAGCTGGGGCTCCTCATTAGGCTGGGACTGCCAACAATGGGTTTCCTAAGTCCTCCTCTGTCCCACTACCCAGTCTAGGAGGGAGTCTCTGCTGCCCTTTCTGCTGCCTCCACACGGGCACCACCCTTTAACACTCCAAGAGAGCCTCACAATATCCCAAGCCTCCTGCGAGTATCTCTCTGTCTCTGATCCACTCCTGAGTCCCAGGCAGCTGCTGAGCCTTGACCATCCAGTCTGCCACTGACCCACTGTGCTGCCCATGTGACCAACATGTTGTCATTCTCTCTCTCTCTCTCTCTCTCTCTCTCTCTCTCTCTCTCTCTCTATCTATCTATCTATCTATCTCTATACACACACACACACACACACACACACACACATGTGTGCACACCTATGGTAAACTGAAAACCACCTGGCTTCAGATCTTGGGGAGAATGTGTAGGTCCTAGCACTCTGGCAACTGTTCTCTGTGTAGCCTTACTTGGGCATCATTTCTAAGCTTCAACTTCTACACCTAAGATACAGGGTACAAGTGGCTCCTGCCCACCTCAGAAGTATAGAATAAGAGGACTGGTAGGAGCCCAATGAATGATGCTCCTGTCTTCACTGATGAGTGAAGAACTAATGGAGTGTAAAGAAGACAAAAATGGGGGGGGGGGGGGGGGGGAGGGGGGGGGGGGGGGGCTGGAGAGATGGCTCAGAGGTTAAGACTGCTCTTCTGAAGGTCCTGAGTTCAAATCCCAGAAACCACATGGTGGCTCACAACAATGAGATCAGATGCCCTCTTCTGGGGTATCTGAAAAGAGCTACAGTGTACTTACATATAATAAATAAATCTTTAAAAAGAATACTGACAGATTAGATCAACACATTGACATAGACATCAGCACAGACAGACTAGATCTACACATTGACATAGACCTCAATACAGATAGACTATATCTACACATTGATATAGACATCAATACTAACAGACTAGACAGACATTGACATAGACAGACAGACATAGACAATCTCCATGAGAACAATTAGATCAGGACCGAGGGATGCAAGTGATGTCTAGGGTGGCCTCAAATTACACACTCAGCAGAGAAAATGTGAATGTCAAGAGAAAGAACGTTCCAAGCAAATGGACCAGTCAATGCAACTTTCCAAAGAAACTGGTCACCAAGTGCTGCCCACATACCACAAAGAATACATTATGGTAGAAAAACAACAAAAAGACAACGGTAGGAGTTGAGATCTTAGCATCAGTGAGGGGGTAAATATGGAGCCTTGTTGGTCACAAGGACGACTTTGGGTTTTGTTCTCCAGTGTGGTGAGGACCAGAGAATATAGAATAAAGTGTAAAATTAGATTTACATTTTAAAATTTAACTAAGGACAAGAATGGAAGAAAAAAATTGCAGGCTAGATATATATATATCCCTGAATCTCATAAGTAATAGTCGCTCAGACTGGAGGGCAAGCATGGGAGATACTGAGAAGCAGTTGGACTGGGGAGCTGGAATGTTCTGAGGGTCACCCCAGAAACATGACAGGAACCCAGAACTCACGACCAGAAAGGGAGCATGAATGTGCCACAAGTGTAATATCTAGTTAATAAGAGTGGAGTCGGCTTTAAGAGCACTTGCTCACTCCTCAGTCAGCGATCATGGTACTATCCGTATGGTACACGACCCAAAACGTCCAACTGAGCCCCAACACCAACCACTGAGCCATCCCGGGTTCCCCACCCTTCTCCTATCAAGATGGCAGGCCAGCTGAGCCATCTACCATACATATACTGTGTATCTTTCAAATGGCATTTTCCTAGTAGGGAAAATACAGCATGCCACTTTAATGCAAGATGATAGAACAAAAGAAACAGCTCTTAGGGAGGCATCAGATGGCTCCCAATCAAGGAGCCACACCATACCTCCCACAAAGAGGATGGTGGCTCATCTCCCATATTCTTCCTCAATGCAGGCTGGTCAGGTGCTTTCCAGATTACCAAGAACTATGGGGTGCTAGTGGAGAGAGAGGTACAGACTGAAGAGTCAGGGGACCTGTCACCACAGGCTGGGATACGGAGGAGAAGAGGATAGCCGGGGTAAGTGTGACAGTCCCCAGTGTGTGCCCTGGCTGGAATGCAGGGGGGTGAGATGAAGAGGGATGAGGAGGAGATGGCTGAGCCTCATGTGTGGAAAGCAAGGATGCAAACAGTGCCCCTCAAGAGGCAGGACAGTGTAGCCAAGACAACGGGAGTGCAGCAGACACAGTTTCTCTGTGGGTCCTGCATTGGAAGGTTAGAGGTGCCTTCCTTCCTAATACAGTGAGGCTGCCAGGAGTACCACTCCATCTCACAAGGAAAGCTGGGGCTCAGGGACTATCAGGAGCAGGTCAAACCCGTGCGTCTAGCCTCCCAGGGAAGAACTATCATATGGGTGCACAGCTGGAACCCTACTACTCAAAAGCCCCTCTGTCTTAGTCAGGGTTTCTATTCCTGCACAAACGTCATTACCAAGAAGCAAGCTGGGGAGGAAAGGGTTTATTCAGCTTACACTTTCCACATTGCTGTTCATCACCAAAGGTAGTCAGGACTGGAACTCAAGCAGGAGATGATGCAGAGGCCATGGAGGGATGTTACTTACTGGCTTGCTTCCCCTGACTTGCTTCGCTTGCTTATAGAACCCAGGACTACCAGCCCAGGGATGGCACCACTCACAATGGGCCCTCCCCTCCTTGATCACTAATAGAGAAAAAGCCCCACAGCTGGATCTCATGGAGGCATTTCCTCAAGGGAGGCTCCTTTCTCTGTGATAACTCCAGCTTGTGTCAAGTTGACGCACGAAACCAGCCAGCAGCACACCCTCTCTTTCCTCTCTCAGGGAAATCCCTACCTTGACTATAAGTAGCAATTTACTTATAGAGATGAGACTGACCCGCCAGGTCTATCAGTATCCTGAGCCCAGAAAAATCTTCTGTCTTTTTTTTTTTTTTATTGGTATGCGTTAATTACACATAATGGACTCCATCGTGACATCTTCAGTCGTGTGCATAGTGTACTTTGACCATCCTGACCTCCTAGCACACTCACTCCTGCTCCCCGGTTACTCTCGCTGCTCCCACTCCTCTCCCAAACTCATCGCCTTACACTTCCACACCTCCTCTTTATGGCCCTATAAATTTATTTAGAGTTGCTTACAGTAGCATGGGTTAAGGGTTATTAACAGGTGTACGCACAACTTATTAGGGGTGACACCACCGAAGAAAATGTCTCTCCTTCCCCGAGAAAGCGTTACCTGCATATAGATCCTCAGGGCAGGATGAAGCCTCACAAACTCCTCATCCCACCAACTGCGAACGGGCCAGCTTAGTCTCCTATGGGTGCTCAGAGCTGCTGTGAGCTCAAGAGCACAGTAGCCATGTCCTGCCCTGAAGTCAGTGTCCCACACCATTCCCCTACTTTGTCCTGCTCTGACGTTCTTTCTCCCCACTCCCACCCCAACTATAATGCTCCCTGAGCCTGAAGGAAGGCAATATCAATGTCTCATTTATGGATGAGCATTCTTGAGAGGTAGATTGTCAGTAGGCCTGGATACGGGCAGACAGGACCCCTCTGGTTTGAACTGGTCTGTAGATCAGGGCAAAGTTAACCCTGGCTTCCGCAACAGCTCCCCACTTCTTGCCTCATAAGTTCTGATGAGAGAATTACCTGAGATAAACCAGTACCCTTCTGAAAACTAGCATGAGCTAAGCAAGCAGTCTCCTCAAGGGACACACTCCAAGCCACAGATGGGGGTCCTCTGGTAGCTGGGGAAGGACCTTTAAGATGAAATACAAATAGCAAGGTGTGATGGTACACACTTTTATCCCAATATTCAGGACTCAATGGCAGGAGGACATCTGTGAGTTCAAGGCTAGGCTGGTCTACACAATAAGTTTCAGGACAGTTAAGCAGCCACGTCTACGTAGTGAAATGCTGTCTAAAACAAAGGAGGAGGAGAAGGAGGAGGAAGGGGGGAGAAGAAGAGGAAAGAAAAAAACATGTGAGCAGGGCAGTGGTGGCGCACGCCTTTAATCCTAGCACTTGGGAGGCAGAGGCAGGCGGATTTCTGAGTTTGAGGCCAGTCTGGTCTACAGAGTGAGTTCTAGAACAGCCAGGGCTACACAGAGAAACCCTGTCTCGAAAAAAAAAAAAGAAGAAGAAGAAGAAGAAGAAGAAAGAAAGAAAAAAGAAAAAAAACATGCGATACAAATGACAAAATCTATAATGGGACATCTGTAAGGTGCTCAGGTCTCAGACTAGAAGCCAAGATAATCACTTGTTGGTTGGATAAACTAATTGCCAGAGTATAACCTACTGAAAAGCTGGCACTGTAGACATGTGGAACAGGGAAGAATTTTATCTTCCAGATAGATTGACAGAAAAGAGGTGTAGGGTTCAAGCTTTTCAATCAGAAAAACACAGGTTCAAACTGCTGACTCAGCGCAATTAACTTAACCTCTCCTAAACCACTACCCCCGTTTTAGAAAAGAGAAGTAATATAATATACCTCACAGAATTCAAGTGAGGCTTAAAACAAAGCAATGCTGTGACGGGCAGGCATAGAGTAAGAGCTATATAAACTGGGTGATATAAAATGGGGTGAGAGAAATTGCAAGCCTGCCCCCTGGTGGAAAGTTAAAGCCTAGCACATCAGAGAATGAAAGCCGCCTTAAAGGTGTCATGGCCAACAGACACACTGTCCACCTTTGCTGGATCCCCCTTGCTGCTACAGAGCTAAAGGGATCGACTATCAGTCCTCAGTCCTGTGCACTCACACACATGTAGCCAGGAGAAAAACCTTCAGGGCTGAGTGTACATAGAAGCCACATCTAAGAATCCATGAAAGAACATTCAACTGGAAGGTGCTGATGCTGACCATGGGATCCTTGCAGGGGCAAATAAATCTCTAACATACACCAGCCACCAGAGCATCAATTAGAAATCTCTCGGGGAACTGCTCTTTAAAATAGCCTTCCTTTCGGTTCCTAGTCCCACTCATCAGTCCTGTACATACACACACACACACACACACACACATACCACACACCACACCACACACACACACACACACACAAATACACACACACCATACACCACACACCACACACATACACACACACACACGAACACACCACACACACCACACACACATAACACACACACACACCTACAACAGAATCTCATCTCAACTGAAGTTTTTAAAACATAATTTGTGATCAAATTTATATACACTCTTGTTAAAATTGACTCTCAGGGCTAGAGACATGGTTCCGTGGTTAAGAGAACTTACTGTCTTGAAGAGCACCTGGGTTCAGTTCCCCACACCTATATGGTAGCTCATAACTATCCTTAACTCCAGTTCTAGGAGATACAATGCTCTCTTCTAACTTCCATAAGCCTGGGACATACACACATACACACAATCGACACACTCACAAACTACCCCACACCCACACCCACACCCACACCCACTCCCCACCCACCCTCGAGTGCTAGGATTAAAGGCATGTACCACTGCCACCTGGCCCTTCTGGGCATTTTAATGTTAGCTACTATGCTTAAGTCTGGTGCAACCCTGTAAGGAAGCAAGGACTGGATAAAGAGATGAAGGGTGAGCTTTTAATCTAGGACAATTAGTCAACTGCAAGGCTAGATTTAGGAAGATGCTAGAAAGGAATAAGACACAAAGTGTAACCTCTGTATGAAGAGGCTGAGCCTGGGAAGGTGGGCGACACAGCCTACAGAAGCCCTATTTACACAGGGCCAACTCCGTCCTTCCATGCTGCAGCCTATGGGAATCCTGCCTACACAGGAGAGGCCATGGGATATTTGTGTGGATATTTGAGGGTGGGTGGAGCTTGCATAGGGCCTGGCACAGGGTAAGTGTTCTCTGTGTTTCTGACTTGACTGTGAGCTGCTCTAAAGGTTAAACATGGCTGCTGAGAATCATTCCCAGTGGCCAGTCCTCAGGCAGGCTGACCACACATGAAATTGAGATTGTGGGATCAGTCTGCAGACCCCACCATACCAAACTACAGTCCATAGTCACCAGCAGCAGTGGCCCATTTTCAGACACTTATGATGATCTTAAAGAACCTGTGGACATCACACTAGTATGGGGTCTGCGAAACCTCCCATTTTGAAACCAGCAGGCTGTCCCTGGGTGTGTCCATGTGGGCAAGTCCCCTGCAAGGCTCGAAGAAGACAGGCAAAGTACAGCCACGGTCCTGATCTTAAGAAAGAACAAGAAAGAAAGAACAAAAAATAATAATAAAAAAAGAAAACAAAAAAGAAGGAAAAAAAAGAAAGAAGGGCTTACAATGTGCTGTGAAGTGACAGTTCTCAGCCATCCCAGGATACCTGAATGCCTAGAGAAGTGCTAGCCAGGGGACTTGGTGAGCATTACACCCTGTGGATAGATACGAAGCTTCCAGAGCATAGGGTCTCAACCCTTTGGGGGTCATATATCAGACATTCTGCACATCAGGTATTTACACTATGATCCATAACAGTGACAAAATTATAGTTATGACAGAGTGATGAAATAATTTTATAGTTGGGGGTCACCACAACATGAGAAGCTGTGTAAAAGGGGTCACAACATTAGGAAGCTTGAGAACCACTGGTCTAGAGAAAAAGTTTGAGAAAACCAATAAGACTCTCAAATAAGCAGAAACCCCTCCTGACACAAAATGCCTAGAAATTTATATAAGTGCTTTTTAAAAAAAAAAAAAATTCCCTAGCTAGCAAAAGATTAACTTGAACTACCGCTTCTCCCCTCTCTGCCTTTCAAGCACTAGGATTGAAGGTGCAGATCACCACCCGGTTATGCAGTGATTAGAATCAAATTCAATACTTTTCACAAGTTTGGCAAACACTACCAACTGAGCTTCACTGTCAGCCAGAAATGCTTTAAAAACAAACAAAAATGTTCTGCTTAAATACATAATTGAACACATACGGAATCAAAGAAATTTTGGAGAGGCTAAACTCAAAAGACAAGACATTGGAGAAAATCAACAAGCAGATTAGGAATATAGTTAAATTGTTTTTCTTAAAGTCTTAAAACTACAATACAGTCAGTGAAATGAAAGACTCTATGGATAAGCTTTAAACAACAGACAAAAAAACAAAACAAAACAAAACAAAACGCCAAGTACATTGTGACTTACAAGGCTTTGTTAAAGAGACTAAAACTTAGCTATGATTTTTTTAAAAGATGAAAACTGGGGAGCTGTAGTGTAGAACCCCCTCTCAGGGATCCCCTCAGGTCACGGGAGTCAGGGTATCCCAAGGAAAGCACGAGAGACCTTCTTGTTGCAAAAGCATGAGGCAGTTTAATGGCGGAGCTCCGGGCCAATGCATACCTCATGCAGGAGGTAGAGGCATTGACCACGAGGCTCGAAAGCTAGGGTTGTTTTTTTTTTTTTTTTTTT
>NC_034594.1:139685922-139713860 GCF_900095145.1 Mus pahari
ACAACATTGGTCAGCCTTCTTAACGAGAGACACATGAACCCAGGTTGGGATTTCTTTTACTTTTACGGTGGTGGGAATCATCAGCTGCACCGAGTAGGGTCCTTTTCACCTTGGCTCCTAGGTTCCCCCTCAATGTCTTCTCACCAGGACAGTGTCTCCTATTTTAAACTGATGCGGCCGGCACCTGTGTATTACCAGCAACATAGGTTTCTTTTAATTGTTTCCAGACCTCCTTTTTTAATAATTTTATGAGCCTGTCACATAGATGGGTGGAAGCGCCCCATACATTAATTTACAGGGTTTCAGACCAGAGGCTCCGGGGGTATTCCGGGCCCTGAATAAGGCATAAGAGAGAAGGGCTGTCCAATCTTTTTTGCTGGTTTCTAAAGCTAAATTGGTTAGGGCATCTTCTAGCATTCTATTTATTTTCTCTACCTGTCCTGAACTCTGGGGTCGGTATGCACAATGTAATTTTTAATTTATCTCCAGCTGTCTGGCCAATCCCTAACTTACCTGGGAGATGAAGGCAGGACCATTGTCTGTTTCTATTACCTTGAGTACCCCAAAATGAGGAAGAATTTCTTCAAGTATCTTCTTGGCCACCACATTAGCTGTCTATCTCTTGGTGGGGAATGCCTCGACCCACCCTGAAAAAGTGTCTATAAAGACTAAAAGATATTTATTTCTGTACCGGGTTGGTTTTACCTCAGTGAAGTCGGTTTCTCAGTAGGTCTCAGGTCTGTCTCCTTGCAAGCGCCTTCCCAGCAGAAGTCAAGAGTCTATGTTGTCTGTAGATTGCCCCATGGACATGGGCCGTAGTGAAGGCATATCAGCTGTCCCTGTAAATGTTAATGGCCTTTTCTTCTGTCAGCCTTAAAGCCTGGGTTAGAGCNATGAGCTCTGCTCTCTATGCTGACGTCTCCTCAGGCAGACTGCTAGCCGGACTTTTTATCTGCTACCACTGTCCCTGCTCTGTGGTTACCTTTTACCACGAAGCTGCTTTCGAAGCTGCTTTCATCAGTGAATCAGGTCACTGCTCCTGGCCACAGTTGGTCTGTGAGGTGTGGCTGAATTCCAGTTTCTTGTACGAGGGGGTTTCGCCAGCTTCAAGCAGTAAGGTAGCAGGATTGAGGATGGCAGGGGGAGCAAAGGTCACTTGCTCCGTTAGCAGCAGACTCTGGTAGTGAGTCAGTCGGGTGTTGGTCACCCAGCGGTCAGGGGGCTGCCTGATAAAACTCTTGAGTGAGTGTAAGGCCACCATGGTGATGCTCTGCCCCATCGTCAGCTTATCAGCATCTTTTACCAACACAGCTGTAGCCACTATCACTCGTAGGCAGGGAGGCCACTCACTAGCCACAGAGTGCAGTTTCTTTGACAGGTACTTTACTTAATGGTATTTAAAGCACTGAAAATTCTGTGCGGGTGTCGACCAGGAAGTCTATGGGGGTTCCCCCCACTTTTAATGTATCCTTAGGCTCAGGGAGGGGGGCTGAGCCCCGTCTCCCCTTGTCTTTATCTTCTTTGAGAGACAGCACCTTTACTCCCTGTTTTAATTTAGGGCATTCACGGGCCCAGTGGCCAGTATCCTTGCAGTACGCACATTGGTCTCTTTTTAGGTGTGGTCTGTCTCCTCTGGGTCTTCTTGATCCTTGCAGTTTTCTGTCTCCCAGGTCCCCTAGCTGTCTAGCCCTACTTTCTTTGTTCCTATCTATCCTATCTATCACTGTGGCCAGAACGAGTCAGAACCTTTTTCTGTCTTTTGTCCCTCCTGTCTCCATCTTTTTCTCTCTCCCTCTCTTTTCTCTTCTCTCTCTCTCTCTCTCTCTCTCTCTCTCTCTCTCTCTCACTCACTCATGAAGCACTTTCTCTGTCTCTTTTATTAGATCATGTAACTCAGGCTCCGGTAACCCTTTTAATCTCTAAAGTTTCTTTCTGATATCCGGGGGAGTGGGGAAATGGGCCTGTATGGAGATGACTCCAATTAAGAAGGCATATTTAAACTGAGTCACACACAAAGAACACACAATATGAGATTGTTTATGCATACAGTTCCCAAGAATTAACACCATTATGTGGAAACAGGTAGAAACTGAGGACACTAAGAACAAATTTTTACAATTTGACATGCATATCCTCTAAAAAATACCAAAATATTATCTTAAGCCATTACTATTTTGATGATGTAAAGAACGAGATTACATGGCCAATTATTTTTGTATAAGGTCTATAATCTGCCTGGGATATAAATCTAGCATGGCATTGCCTTAAGAGGCTTTGTCTAGGCAATCTAGAACAAATTTTTAAATGTCTTCTTAAAAGAACAGCATTTTTTTATGAGTTGTATATGCATAAACAATTGCAAATTTGAGAATTCATAGTATCTGAGGGACAAACAATTTTAAGCAATTGTAAGCTCTGAGCTATATATTGACTATTAAAGCTTGATTATTCAACCTTTTAAAACACCATCTACAGCACACAATCTAATTATCTGTGCTGAAGCAGGAGGAAACTCAAAAGAATAAACATGTGATCCAATTTACATACACTTTTCTCTCATAGAAGGGCTCTCCTCAAATACAGTAAATGGGATGCATGCATAAAAATAATTTTAACTTATTTTTAGGATGATTATCAATTTTGTTTAAAATGATGGTATGTAATAGGCCAAATATCAATATTCTGTAACAACCAATTTAATTGCTGCTTGGAACAAGGAACAGACATCTCGTCAGGCTTTTAAGACACAATTCTTTGTTGTAGGTTTTTTTTTATTTTTTTACTCCTTAAAGATTTATTTATTTATGATATGTAAGTACACTGTAGCTGTCTTCAGACACCCCAGAAGAAGGCATCAGATCGCATTAGGGATGGTTGTGAGCCACCATGTAGTTGCTGGTATTTGAACTNAGGACCTTCAGAAGAANTATCAGTGCTCTTAACTGCTGAGTCATCTCTCTAGCTCCAGAAATCATTTTTAACATCAAAAGTTATAAACTTTTTTTTGTAGTTTTTTTTTTAAATACATGAATTTATCTTACAATTCTTTATTAGCACCACAGCAACCTTATAATAGGATGTTAAAACTTTACTTTGAGGTGAAGAAAGATGGTTTTACATTAATGTTTTCTCTTGTCAAACAATTGCTGTGGGCACATTTAACAACCATAGCTAAAATAAGCAGCTAGTATTTAATTACCATTGATTATAATTGATAACAATTATAAAAGCTTTCTTTATTTTCTGCAAAGCCCCTTGTTCTTTATTAATCTTTTTTTTTCTTTTTTAATTTTCTGTACCACAATTTTTTAGTATAACTAAAACCTTAAATATTATAAAGACATTGTCTCTGAATCTTATGGAGCAACAACTATTCTCCAGAACTTTAAAACTCATTGTGTGAGAGCAAATATTTGAAGTAAACTTCCCTTAAGAGGCATTAGCAAATAAAATACTTTTCACACTGAAAGATTTAAACTCTTAGCTTCTTGTATTGAAGCAGAGACAATAAAAATTATTTTTATATAATGTAAGGCTATATTACTTTAGCCATACCTAGAGGCAAAATTTTCCAGTGATTACAAGCTTACTAGAAGCAAACACTTTATAATCTATAATAATTTTATCTGAAGTAGGCAAGCCAGATCAAAGTTTTAGACAATTGTAGGAACCTGGCAATCTACAGAGGAAAATGACCAGTACTGAAGGGTTAACAGCCAGCTCCTCCTGGCTGTCTTGTACCCTGGACACTCCCTCCAGGGTCTCCCTTGGGGCGTTCCCCAGGGGGTACAAACTTGCGGGCCCAAAGAGCATCCTCCTCCACAAGCCGCCAGGTCCTTACAGCCCTCAGTGGCAGCTGCCAGAACACCGAACTGACACACACACAAGCTCAGCAGCAGCTGCCAGAATGCCAAAACCAGAAAACAAGACACAGACTCAGCGGCCACACACAAACACACCAGATTCACACAAACGTACCTCCAAGGGGCGTCTCTGAGTTTCTAGGGACCCCCAGTTTCCCGGCCAATGCACCAAAATGTAGGACCCCCCTCTCGGGGACCCCCTCAGGTCACGGGAGTCAGGGTATCCCAAGGAAAACACGAGAGACCTTCTTGTTGCAAAAGCATGAGGCAGTTTAATGGCGGAGCTCTGGCCTGAATGCATGCCTCATGCAGGAGGTAGAGGCATCGACCATGAGGCTCGAAAGCTAGGGGGTTTTATGGGGTACGGGTCAGGGGGTTAGGGAGAATTGGCATGGTTACATGTGATTGGCTCATATGAACGTCAGCAAGGCAGTTACAAGTCAGCAGAATAGTACGTGCGGGCTAGGGAATTTCAGGGGCCGGGGCTTATCAGGAAGGACAATACATCTGAGTGATGTACAACTTTAGGCACTTTAAACTATGTCTTAATGAGGGGTGGGGGTGGGGGTGGGGGAGGCGCTGTCCTGCCAGATGGCTGTCGAGCCAGCCAAGGCCAAGTTCCTGTACTCCTCAGATGGCTGTTGGGTCGTCCAGGTTAGCCAAGGCCAGTTGACTTTAGTTTCAAGGCGACCTGGGCTTGCTTTTTTTTAAGGCAGTTTTTAACCTTAGGTTTTTACATTAAAAGAACCCTTTTATGTCTCACATTATTTGAACCTTGAATTTACACAATTTTCTTTTAAAGTTACATGAATCCCAGGCCTTAAATTTCATATCCCTTCAGTAGAAATGGCTGAATGATCAGGAGGTCTGATTGTTCTTGCAGAGGACCCAACTTCAATCCACAACACCCATGTCGGACAACTAACCATTGACTCCAGCTCTGGGGGGATCTGACACCCTCTTCTGGCCTCTGCAGGCACTGCATGCATGTGTCCAAACACACACACACACACACACACACACACACACACACGTCATATGCTATACAGAAGTACTTACCTGTACAATGTAATAACTGAAAATGAGAGCCAAGAAGCCTGTGAATGTGTAACTGAAGGTCTAGGGACAGAGAAGAGAAATCAGTGAAAAAGCAAGATTGGAAAAAAAAAAAAACCAACAGTAATAAAATTTCCACACCAGGTAAAACACACAGCTGATGATGCACAAGGCCCACGCAGGATAAAGATAAATCCACCTTTCTACCCTCAAGACAAACTACATAACATCAAAGGCAGAGTGGATGTTTAAAAAGCAGAAGAAAGAGCCGGGCATGGTGGCGCATGCCTTTAATCCCTGCACTTGGGAGGCAGAGGCAGAAGGATTTCTGAGTTCAAGGCCAGCCTGGTCTACAGAGTGAGTTCCAGGACAGCCAGGGCTACACAGAGAAACCCTGTCTCAAACAAACAAAAAAACAAAAAAACAAAAAAACAAAAAAAAAAAGCAGAAGATAACAGAAAAGTCTGCCCAAAAAATGCTGAAGTAGCAAAAATATCATTCAAGAAAGAGTATAACAAAAGGTATTTTCTCACAAAGTGTGTCCAGTTAATAGCTGTCAAAGAATCAAGAGTGATAACAGAGAAAAAGTTATATACATGGACAGCTGACTCTTTAAAATATATTTGTGGAATCTTTTTTGCTTTAAAATTCCTTTTGTTGAGAGAGAGAGAGAGAGAGAGAGAGAGAGAGAGAGAGAGAGAGAGAGAGAGAGAGAGAGAGAAATTTGATGTATAGGCATGGGGAAGTGTGGAGGTCAGACAACAACCCGAGAGCTCTGTTTCCTCCTTCATCGCGTGGGTCCCAGGGATTGAACTCCGTGCTGCAGGCTTAGCAGCACACACCTTTACCTGCTGAGCCATCTTACTGGCCCATAACTGACTCTTTTACAAAAAAAAATACAAAAGCAATTCAATGAAGAAATGATATTTGATATTCCGTTCAACCACAGTGCTGAAATACACAGCGGCCAAATCATGAACTTCCAGCTACACACACCACACACAAAAATTTATCCCGAAATGGGTTCTAAATGTCAAACTATAAAACTTGTAGAAGACAACAGAAAAGTGTGACGGCGGGTTATAGAGAGATTTCTAAAATAGGAAAAAGCACCACAGATTAAAAACGATTGGTAAATCAGATGCCGTCCATTTTTAAACGTAGGGCATTTGGAAGATAAATATCACCATAAAGAAAGTGGAGGAATCAAGACACAGAATAGGAGCAAAGGCTTACAAAGCCCCTAAAAATCTGCGTCCAAAATATAGAGAGGATCTCAAGATTTAATAAGATGAACAATCCTCCCCTTCCTTTTGGGCAAATATTTGCTACACCCAACATGGATGGATCTCAGAATGCCGAGATAGAAATGAGTATATAATGTATGGTTTAGGTGTTACAAATTCTAGAAAACTTAGTGTAAGCCGGGCCAGAGGTGATGTGGGTAATCGAGAAGTGAGTCACCAAGGACGGAAGAGAACTCCAGGAGGTGATGGCTATGTGTGTGCTCTTCACCACAGTGACAGAATCTTAGTTTGCTGTCTGTTGCTGTGGTAAAACACCGTGACCTGGGGAGGAAAGGGCTCCGTCATGAAAGTCAGGGTAGGAACTGAAGCAGAAGCCATGCAGGGATGCTGTGCTAGCTTGGTCCCCCTGCCTTGCTCAATTTGTTTTCCTATACAACTCACCTGTCCAGGCTGGGCACCATCCACCGTGGGATGGATCCTCCCACATCGATCACCAATCAAGGAAATGTTCCACAGGCTCGCCTCCAGGCCGATCTGATGGGGCTTTTTCTTTCCCTCAGTTGAGGTTCCCTCTACCCAAATGACTCTAGCCTGTGTCAGGCTGACATAAATAGTAACCAGCATACAAGCTATCTAGTTCAGTAAGGTTTTTAAAAACTAAATGTATTTAATGGAGGGCCCAGCCTCGATGGTTCACACCTCTAATCCCAGCACCTGGATGGTAAAGGGAAGTAGATCTCTGTAAGTCGTACACCAGCCTTGTCTACATAGCAAGTTCCAGCCCAGCCCAGGCCCTGTGAGGCCCTGTCTATGAATGAATGAATGAATGAATGAGTGAGTGAATGAATGTCTATTTAGTGTGTGTGTGTGTGTGTGTGCCTGTGTGTGTGTGTGTGTGTGTGTCTGTGTCTCTGTGTGTATATGTGTAGGTCAGAGGACAGTCTGTTCTCTAACCACTATGTAGATACTGAGGATTGGACTCAGCACATCAGACGTGTCCACAAACACCTAAAATTACATTAACAGCTTTCAGTGACTAAAAGGTCTTTTTTTCCCCCCTCTGGGTTTTGCTTACAGGATCTCTGTGTGGTTCTGATTTTATTCAGAGAAGAAATGCTGCCACCTAAGAAGAGCGCATTTCCTAGTCTCCCCACAAGGTGGGTGCAGACTGAGTTCTGAAGGCCAAGGAAATGAGAACAGAGGGCCCATTCTGAAAAGTCTTCCCAAACAGGACTCCCCCACAGACCCACTCTGGGTGGAATGAAGTCTATTTGGACCATAAAGTGGTTTTGAAAATGAAGACCAAGTGCATCACACGGAAGCCTTGGCATCTGAGTCTCTGGTAACACCATCATTGTTAGCACTGGACTTCAACACCGACCTTAACACGGTGGTTCTCAACCCGTGGGTCCCGACCCCCTCTGGGGCTCGACTGGTCCTTTCACAGGGGTCATATATCATCATATCCTGCATATCAAATATTTACATTACAATTCATAGCAGTGACAAAATTACAGTTATGAAGTAGCAAAGAAAATAATTTTATGGTTCGGGGTCACCACAACATCAGGGACTGTATTAAAGGGTCACAGCTTGAGGAAGGTTGAAAACCGCTGATTTAGGATTAAAACAAGCTGCCTTCCTCAAGTCACATGTCCTTGGTACTTTATTTTCCTACTGCGTGCAGCCCAATCCAACAAACTCTCACTGACATATACCCCCATCTGTGCTTGGTACAGTGGCCTTGCTGCTAAGACATTAGGTCTGATGACAATGTGACAAACTGACCTGAAGTAGTCCTCACACCACTTGCTGGTTCATAGGCATAGCTGTTGCTGGCTTGGCTTGAGTCCATCCTCTCTCTGTTTGACTCCACTGTGAGGGTTAGTGCCAATCATCAACCTGACAGACTCTAACGTCACCTGGGAGAAGTGGACCTCTGGGCATGCCTGTGGGGGATTAGCTTGATTATGTTAACTGAAATGGGAAGCCACTGTCCACTGTGGGTGGCGCCATTCCCTGGCTTAGGTCCTGGATTGTCTAAGTAGAGAAAGAGGCTGAGCAGTTACCTGCATCTGTTGCCCTCACCTTCCCTAGTTGTGGATGCCCCTACAACCTTGCCTTCCCCACAATGGACTTTTTGACGGTGAGCTGAGGTAAAACCTTTGTTTCCTTTAGGTTTCATTTGCCAGGGTATTCTTATCACAGCAACAGGGGAAGAAAACACGCAATACCTTGGTCTGAGCTAAACTCAAATCAATTTTTAGTACCACCAAGGCTAGCTGCGTATTGAACTGATCCGGAGAGCACACTCTGGAGCATTCATTATTCTTTCATTGTTCCTAACTCACATTGTGTCTGTCACCTTACATGACCTACTAAGCCACTAAATTGATAAAGATGGAGCCCATATTCTCAGTTCTCAGAGAACTAGAGAGGCTGGTAACCTGCCTACACAGTCCCCAAACCTGTGGGAGGCTATAGCCAAAAGCGGGCTCCGGTCATGCACTACAGGACTTTCTCTAGTTACTACCTTGTGCCAATTGGTCTGGAGCGCTCTGGAGTGGGAACTACAGTGGGCCATGTTGGATGCTCAGCGATGCAGATGTGCTCCCTGCTCTCAAGGGACTGTTGTGCAAAACAGAGCTGGTGTGGGGCGGCATCCATGGAGACAAGTGGCATCTCCCCCACGGCCTGCTTTTAACTGGAAGAATGAATGGACTCCAGTGGCTCCTTCTCTCTTCCCTGGATTGCAGTGAATTTTACCTTTCCAGTCCCCATCCGCAATGCTTGGGACATGTCTGGGAGAGACAGCATTACAAGTGCTAGGAACACCAGGGTGTGAGGGTCCATACTGGTAAAACTACACACAAGGTCCTGGGGTTCCAACCCTTCCTGTGGAGCTGATGCACCTCACACAAACAACTTGTTATCACTGATCCTCTTCCAGGTCTACAGGCTCAGAGTTCTCAGGAGTGGATCCCAGTGATGCTTTTACAATAATAAGAGCTACACACATGTGTACACATGCACGTAGATAGCTGATGAAAGCAACTTGTAAAAACTACTGTAATCGAAACAATTGTAGCCTTGGGGCTGGGGAGATGGCCATACAAGCATGAGGGCTTGAGTGCAGAGTCCCAGAATCCACTGGATCCTACAGCACACATCCATTTCATGTGGGCAGGGACATGCCACCTTACAGAACCTGTGCTCTCTAAGCCACATGCGAGAAGCCCCTCTAAAATAAATAAATAAATAAATAAATAAATAAATAAATAAATAAATAAATAAATAAGTGATATAGGATGATGTGATGATGCACACCTTTAATCCCAGCACTGAGAAGGCAGGAGGCTGATCTCTCTGAGTTAGAGACCAGCCTGGTCTACATAGTGGGATAATAATAATAATAATAATAGAAGAAGAGAAGACACTTGACAACTTCTGACCTACACACACACATACACTCACACCTACACACACATCCACACTCCCTCCCCATCCCAATCCACTCACAATTGTTGCCATGGCGAAATTAAGGGAGTTAGTTTCTATGTGCTCTAGTGGAGGCTTAAATGTTTTTTTAAAGTCATATTAGTAGTTAATACTTTTAGTAGCACTTGGGTATACATCTCTTAAATATCCTATAGCCAATCAAATGGCCTTCCAGGAACCTCCTCCTGCTGCCGTCTGAATCCCCACCACTAGATGGCAGACACACACCACACTTACTGCCATTTAGGTTAGACATTTGCAGCAGCTGAATTCAGTTCTCCAGTGATCCCAGAGAACCAGCACATTCCTAGCATAGTTCACCAGGTTTGGTTTGCTTTGGGGGGGGGGGGGGGTGTTTGTTTGTCTGTCTGTCTGTTTGTTTAAGGATGAGCGAACACATAACAGAGAAAAAAATCTCATGTGATTTTTACAATGGAGGCCGTTTACTTCAGGGGAAGCAGTTGGCACAGGGAGGGCTCCTGTCACCCGGTGCTGGTTTGCCCCGACCAGGACAGTCAGAACTCAACACACACTCAAGTCCCTGGAACCACTGAATCCAAACAGCTCCTCACGATAAAGACAATGCCCAGGGTGGATGTGGTGTTTACATAGAGAGCAGTTTTACATACCTGAGATGTGTATATCAGGGCTTAGTCCCGTCTCTCATGGGTTCCCATGTTATTTTAGCTCATGGTTTATTGAAAGTGTATGTAAGTATACACACGAGGCTAGGCTAACATCTGGGCACAGTTTCGGTGTTGCACTGTTGGAGACTGAGCCTGGGCCTCTTGCTTATGCTAGGCAGGTGCTTGGCTACCAAGATACATCCCCAGTCCAGAAAAGGCCCTCATTAAATTGTCCTCTTTGTGGTGGCGAAGGGGCGATTGGGAGGGATATTTCTGAGATAGGGTCTTTGAATGTGGCCCAAGATGACTTCAAATTTGTCGTCCTGCTTCAGCTTCTCCAATACTGGGGTCACAGGTCTGTGCCATTAACTTAAACTTTCGATCCACTTTAAAGCACCTAAACATCCCCAGCATATCGTGAAGGAATCCACCTGCCCTAGTCTCTTGAAGCCGACAGTACCATGTTCCAAGACCCTTTCTCTACTCCTTGTATCGAAGCCACTGTCTGCAAGCCAGCCCATTGATGGCGTCATTAAAGCAGTGCTAATCTGGAGTGAAAACTGTTGAGACTCACAACCACCTGTGACTTCAGTTCCACGGCATCTGATGCCCTCTTTTGGCCTGAGGGCACCATGTAACATTGAAGACAAAACAGCCACACACAGAAAGAATTAGGAGCAGCATTACTGCCCTGCCTCACCACCAAAACCACCCTGGGGAAAGAGGGGACACTGCTGAGGCTCCCATTTAGAGACCTGCCTAGTTCCAGGATGGCCTGGTTAGCATCTGGAAAGACAGGATGAGCAGAGGTAGAGATGGAGGGCAGCTAAGGCATGGGAACTGCCAGGGACTGCAGAGCACAGCCATTGTGTGAGCACAGCCATTGTGTGCAAGGCCCTGGAGGTAGGTCTTTTAAAAACAGGAATAAACTGGCTGTGATGGTGCATGCCTTTAATCCCAGCACTTGGGAGGCTGAAGCAGATGGATCTCTCTGAGTTCAGAGGCCATTCTGTTCAACATGGCACAGGGCTATATAGCAAGACTCTTAAAGAATCAATCAATCAATCATCAAGCAAGAACACAAAGGCTGGAGTGATGCCTCAGTAGTTCAGAGCACTTACTGCTCTTTCAGAGGATCCAGATTTGGGTCCCAGCACCCACATGGTGGCTCACTCCAACACCTTGCGAGTTGCATGCATATAGTACACAGACATACGTGCAAGCACTAATGCACATGTATGTTTTAAAATACATATACCTTCATTCGCATCATAGTGAGTTATCATTAATGTAAGCTTCCTTCCACCACATGCCCTACCCTACCTCCCCTCCCCCCCACCCCCCCTCACCCCCAGCTCACTCCACTTAGATTTAGTTCTCCTTCTCAACAGAGAGAAGTGGGAAGGTCTGGAAGGCAGCAGAGGCAGAGGCTACACAAAGGACATCAGTGAGAACAGAGTCAGCATTCCTAGAACCTCAGTCTCCCAGAAACCATGGCCCAGTGGTTCATGTGGTAGGGAGTGCAAGGGAACTAACCCTGGGAGAGCCCTGGGAGTCTGTCCCACACACATCCCAGGACCAGGACGCAGGCTAGGCACCCCTGCTCCCTCTAGAAGTGTAAGGCCCAGCCCTCCCTCCGCCTGCAACTAACCAGGCACCACAAAGGAGTGAAGAGTTGAATTCATTGTTTTTATTTGTCTTTATTTACAGCCAAGTACATAGGGTGTGGTCATTTCATAGCACAAACAAAGGCAGGGCAGCAAAAAGCAAAGACGGGAAGAGGCAGCCTCTTCCAGGGAAAGAAGGGCCTAGTCTCTAGTCCACCCAACCTTGCTCCAGAGGCCAGGCTGGGTGGGAACTCACTGCCCGAGAGAAACAGGACGCCCCTGAAACCCGCCACCTGTGCCTGGCGTCACCTGTGCCTGGCACCGTGAGAACCGTGCAGGCCCAGAGCCAGAAACTTAAAAGGGACTTGTGTACACTACTAGATGCATCCATCCAAGTGTGCCTTTCCAACCTGCCTTCTTCCTTGTCCTGATGCAAAGCATACAGCAATGGCCCGGAAGAAAGTGTAAGTGGCAAAGAGACAGAGATGGCCAGCTGGCCCTTCCCAGAAAGCATGGGCCTGCGTGTACCAGAGGCTGACCCCAGCCTCCTGAAAATCAGCCCATTCTTTAGAGACTCTTGGACATGAACAACACAGGTTCCAAGCGCAGTGAAAAACATTTCCCTGCCAGAGACTGCATTCCTCCTCTACAGTGGCGGGGCTTTGAGGTCAAGGTTGATCGGGTCTCCACTTTTGGCTACTCAGGGGCACTCCTGACCCAGTGGCCTCCCAAGAGACTCACCCTGGAGAGAGCAAGATGGAGCCAACTTCCCCCATGGTCGTTCAGAGACAGGTGACTTGGCCACTGCCCTCCCCGCAAGGCTTGAACCTGCTCCACTCCCTTCCCCAGGGCATTTTCCACCCTGGCCAGATCAGATGCCTATCTTTTCCAGCCTTAGGTTATTCAAAGAGAAGTTGGGGGGGGGGGGGTGCATTAACATGATGAGGTGTAAGGCCGGACCTTCCTGTGACACAAGACTCAAAATTTTTGTTTCCTAAACACTCAGGCCAAAGACATAACGTGAACGGGTGGAGGAAGCAAGCACCATTGAGTGGCTCTCAAGTGGAAGGATTTGTGCACCTGTGTTCAAGGTTGTGCCCAGCTCGGCTTCCTCTCTGTAACAGCTAGGAGTCCCCAGATGACAAATGCCATGGTTTCCAGTTCCCTTTACCTCCCAATTCTCCAATGGAATGGCAAAACCAAAACCCCAAGGCTCAGACCACAATGTTTCCTGTAGAAAGTTCAAATGCACAATTTGGCCAAAAGCTGGGCGGCCTGAAAACAGTACAGCGTCCATCCCTTTCCTATACCCAGCAAATACTGCTTCTAGCCAATCCAGAACTTCCCAAGGAGATAGGGGTAGGGTGGTCCTACAGCTGTGTCCAAGCTACAACAAGTGGGCTGCTCAGAGGTTTTGGAGGCTTGGTCCCAACACCATGGGTAGATGAGGGAACAGCTAAGTAAAGGCTCAGAGATGAGAAGACTCCATTTTCCACGGCAGTGGGATAGACAGCCAAGGCACGAAGTGGTTTGGCACCTGGAAGCTTCAAGTAAAGTTGAGCGTGCTATCCACTGAGCTGCCAAGGCTCCTGTACACAGGAACAGGTTTCCCATGAGCACATGCGACATACAACCCCGACCCACAAGGCCAAGGTCCTTGTTCTTGGGATCTGAGGCCAGGTCCTAACCTACCGCTTATAATCTCAGAATTTCAAGAAGTCGATGTGATAAAGACTGCTTCCCCAAATACTCTAGATGGATCTGCCTTGGTGAGTGCATCTTCCCCACAGGCGCCCCGAGCTGAGAGCTCCCTGCTCCAAAGGCAGCTACCATTATGCGGACTTGCTACAGAGCCTGCACCACGGCCCCCTACTGCCTCAGAAAAGTGACAAAAGCTCTGCTGAAGACTGGGTTAATGACACCTAAATAGAAAAAACGGAATTGAAGGCAAATTTGAATCCTGATTGGGGAATCAGACAGATGGGATGGCTCGAGGGAACCTCGGTGTGGTTCGTGGAGTATTGGAGTAAGAGCCTTAGTGGGCTCTGAGTGCTGCCCAGACACGAGGCTCTCCCGTGGGTTAGGGACTAAGCATGTGGCCCACAAAGCGCAGGATGGTGACCACCAACGTGACAATCCACGGCTCTTCTGCAGCCAGCACAGACTGAGGCCTCTACCTTGGCCATCTTCAATCTAAAACCCCAGTTTGGGTACCCGTGATTTAACTACCCTCCTTTAACATCTTCTAAGAAATAACTTCTCTTCTCCCGGCCCCTTCCTGCTAGGCAGCCACCTTATTAACAGGGTGACGGTGTGGTTCAGGAAATCATCCTGAGGCTTCTGCTTCTCAAGAGAAATCTCCGGGGGGCAGGGAAGGGGGGGAGGCATCGGCTGTCACCTCCTGGGTACAGCCCCAGCTCAGACGGGACAAAAGAACTATTAGCTTCATGGGTGGAACTCCTGGGGCAACCTCGAATAAATGTCAGTGGTCCATACCAGATGTCGTTAACCAAAGCTCATTAAGATAAGTATTTTTATCCAATAATGTGTCAGGCAATTGGCCAGCT
The DNA here is from genome assembly GCF_900095145.1 of Mus pahari. Lineage (NCBI taxonomy): Eukaryota > Metazoa > Chordata > Mammalia > Rodentia > Muridae > Mus > Mus pahari. The sequence goes on from NC_034594.1 coordinate 139,700,387, forward strand.
AGTCCCTTACACCCTGCAGGAGACAGACTCCCACCCCACCCCCTTCTCTCGGAGACAGCTCTGGCTTCCTGGGAAATAGAGACAGCACAGGAAGAAGGAGTCATGGAGGTACCCAGACAACCAGAGCAAGGGAGGAAGGAACGCAGACAGACTGATCTTCCTCAGTGGGCCTCTTCCCTGAGATTGAGGTGAGTTGAGATCACACTTAATTTCAACTCCAAAACAAAACAGAAAACAGGAAAGGAAAAGAAAAAAAAAAAAAAAAAAAAGATAGAAGTATCTCCCTCGGCTCCAGTTTCCAGGAGGTGGCATCTGGCAAGGGAGCCCCTGGGGGTTGAGTCCCATCCCCACTGAGGTCCAGGATGCTGAGGGCAAGGGACATCAACTGATCAACCACCCGACTCACCAGTTGCCAGAGCACAGAACACTGCCGGGCGGGGCTCCAGGCCCGACACCCACGAACAGGTTCCTACAGAATACTTATGGCAAACAGCTTTACAGTATCTGTACAGTTACACAAAAATAGATCCTTTCTTTTTATATAGACGTATGTATGTGTGTATTTATAACTGGTTACACGTTGGGTTCATAATTAGGCATCACCAGTACTAGTTGGCACAGTTTGTCACTTAAGCTCAGGGTCAAGTTCCGTCAAGATTTGCTGTTCCAAAGTACAAAAAGGCAGAAAGGGAAATCAAGGCATTTCATCTCCGTGGTGTTTTCTTAAATACAGTAATTTTCTGAGGAGGCATATGTACAGGTGACCAGAGCCTCTCGACCCCTCCTGTGTCTTGGAGCTGGGGGCTGGGGTTTGGAGTCAGGGGCACGGGGGTCAATGTGGCCGGCTGCTGGACTCTGACGCCTGCCTCTTGCGGGAAGGGGTGTAGCCGTTGAGATAGCCGTTCGTCTGCCGCTTGGAGAGCCCCCCGTTGAGGATGTCCTGGATATGTTGCACGATGAGGTTGATGGCCACTGTGAGACAGAGACCAGCAGTGTTAGGGACAGCAGGGGGTGGCGAGGGCACACGAGCATGGCTGTGAGGACAGTCTGTGGGCATGGACAGGCACTAGGGAAGCAGAGGCAAAGACTTCCAGGAGAGTGGCCCTGACCCTTAAAAGCGAGTCACCCAACCTTCTCCAGAGCCTCCAGCAAAATATTCTACAAGGACAGGGAATGATATCCAGTGAACGGCCATCTACTAGCCACCAGTCAGAGTTAGCCAGTCAGAATTCCCACCAGATGAAGCAACCCAAAAACTGTGTGGCTATGACTGCGGGTGGTCTGGTTTTGGGTTTGTTTGTTTGTTTGTTTTTGGAGGGTGGGGGTTGGGGTTAGAGATAGGATTTTTTCCGAATAGCTTGGCTGTCCTAGAAGTCCATAGATCAGGCTGGCTTCAAGCTCAAAGAGTTCCTCCTGCACTTGTCTTCTGAGTGCTGGGATTAACGGCATGCACGACCACCACCCAGCCAGAGAGGGTTTTTAACACCAAATAGCTCTAAGTCCCTTTTACTAAAGATCTACAAACTTATGTCCCCAAATTGCAACAATATCAATACAAAAGGCCCTTCTTCCCACAGAAGGACGAGCTGTGTTAGCATCAGAAACAAACTGCATACCTCAGCCAACTGACCAATGCTAACAGCATCAACAAGGGTGTGTGTGTGTGTGTGTGTGTGTGTGTGTGTGTGTCACAGTGGGGTATGTATCTGAGTGTATAGGGAGGCCAGAGGAAGATGTCAGGTGTGTTCTTCTCTATCACCCTCTACCTTGTCCCCTTCAAACAGTCTCAACTAAACTGGGGACACAGTTAGGCTGGCAGACAACATGCCCCAGCAACTGTCCCATTTCCAGTCCAAATACTGCCAGGGTTACAAGCACAGACACAGGATTCTGGGACTTGGTATGTCTTGGATACCAGGTGGCCACATGTCAGGTGGCAGATGAAGGGAGCCTACAGCCCTTTCTGTAAGATTCCCTGAGTATGTATGTCTACACACATGGACATACATGTGACCACAGATCTGTTCCCAAGACTACAGGACCCTGTAGAGTCATCACAACTGTGCCCCTATTAAGAGCGGTGTGAGCAGGTTACTGAGCACAGGGGGACGCCCCACAGGTACTCACCGAGATTGTCCGCACCTCTAGGAATGATCACATCAGCGTATTTCTTTGTCTGTAGAGAAAGATATTTACATCGAATTAACTGGGCATTCAGAGACAAACCTGAGTCCCTCTCCAAGGGCACAGGGAGGGACTAGACTGCCCCTGGCAGCAGCTTGAGGCCTTGAAGGTGATGGTAGGGAAGGAGAGGCCTAAGGAAGTACCTTCATGGCTGACAAGAGAGTGAAAGGGAGAAAGGGCATGTCAGGTATAGCCTACACTCGGAATAGCGTTAATCAGAAAAGCCCACACTTAACAGCTTGGAGATGCAGCTCAGTGGGTGAGCTCTTGCCTAGTCTAGGACCCCGGGCTCCGCCCCCAGTGCTCACAAAACAAAAGCACCAATAGCTGCACCTAGGGTTTTCAGGCAGTCTGGGGGATGACACTGTCCACACCTAGCCCTCAGACAAAGCCTCGGAGGGGAGCATCCTGCTGGCTTCTCTACCACTACAATAGCTTACAAAGTGAAGCCATGCTCCTGGTGTTATGTATTTTGTTTGTTTACTGAGATTCCGTGAGCCATATTAGCAGTAAGCGCATCCTAGAATATGCCCCTGCCCTTTCACACAGTCCATGAGCACCCCTTTGTATGCCCAAGAACCCTCACTCCTGCCACTGCGGACCATGGCCATGTCAGCCTCAGACCCAGACCTTTCTCAATGATGGGAAATGAACTGGTCTTCCCTGAGCAAGGATATAGCTGGACCATGGGGATGAGCACAGACATCCCAGACAACACTCAGCCAGGATTTTCACCTGAGCTAAACGGCAGAACAGTGACAGACACTGTTGGCTCCCAAATGGTGAAGCCCTTCTGGGTTCTCGGTAAGTCAAAGAGTGGGAAGGTTCTCAGGTAAAAGAGGCGGAAAAGGATTTCACAGCCCTTCGGCCCTGGGAGCCCTTTCCCAGAAACCTGATCCTAACCTTCAGACTCGGGCTTACTCAGAAAGTCCAGCAGTCCCTGACTGAAAACAAAACCAAGCCTGCTGCAAGGCAAAGGTCTAACTAATTTAAAGCAGGTGTGTTGAGGAGAAAAAGCAGAAGGCTTTTATTAGCAAGAAGAGAGAAAGCCACACTTACAGTGAAGAGCCTCCCCAACACCACTCTTCCCAAAGGACCTCACTGAAACCGGCCTAAGCTCCAACTTCTCCCTTTCCTCACTACAGACAAGAAAGGCCTGCTTTGCCAGACCTGCTCAAGCTGGGAGGACACAGCGATTCTCCTAACGCTCCTTGCGCATCTTCTTCCCTTCTCAAGACCACATCACATCCTGAAGTCTAGGCAACTTCCCTTCACCGGCCCCCTTTGGCCTCTCCTGGGGAGATGTGTTTCTCTGGTGGGTTATGAGCTTTGAGCCAGTCCCCTTCGGTTTTCAGAAAGCCACCTCACCATCCCAGGTCCTCCCGAGGGGATACAGCTGTGCCAGGACACAGGCAAGGAAGAGGATTCTAGCATAGCGCAGCACTCTCCAAATGAACCAACTGTCACAGTGCCTCCCACCACACCCCCTGCACCCACACTGGGCCTTCTGGAGTCTCCAGCTGGCTAAGGTCTGTCTTGGATGTGAGCTAGCTTCAGGCAAAGTCTTGATACCATAACCCTCCGGGGTAGTGCTAGGAAAGGGTTAGAGTAACCTTAAGAGGAAGAGGAGAGAAAGACAGCAGGACAGAACCTAGCCTGCTCTCTCAGGACTTCAACTGGGTACTCACTCAAAGAGGAGTAAGATCTGAGTAGCAGAGAGTCCAGTAATCTACCATTACATAGCTAGAGCCCAGCAGTTAAACACTCTTATCATTCTCAAAAAGGACCCAGCATACACCTGGCTGCTAACAACCATCTGGAACTCCAGTTCCATGGGATCCCATGCTCTCTTCTGGGCACTCCATGCCTGTGGTACACAGACATACACAGGCAAAAACACCCATACACATAAAATGATAACAATAATAACAATAATAATAATCCTTTAAAGAAGATGAAACCATTAAATATCAAAATTTACATTTATCAGAGACAAATACAACTCACTGGCAAGCAGAATTCCTCAAAGGCAGGCTTCACAAACGTAATGTACTGTGATAAAATCTGCTCAAGGTCCCTCCCTCTTTCGCTGATGTCCCTCAATACTGCAAGAGAAGAAAAAAACAAAAATCAAGAAGGCGGTTCATGAGGGAGCAGGCCGGGCCCATGCAGGTCGCCGGGGTGACTGAGAAACTGACTTCTCAGATCCTTGACCTAAGATGGATCAACAACAGATTTAGGAAAAAACAAGTTGCATTAAGTCTTACTACCAGCAAATTCTACTACAGTGTGTTCTCTAACATAAAAGGCTGACTGACCAAGACCAACAAGCAGCTTTTTTGTCTCAAGCCAACAGAATTTTGTACAAGAACCAGGAAAGAGCAGGGCATCCCCACTGAGTCAGGTGAGCAGGTGGCAGCGGCTGGCAGAATGCTCACCAGTGTTCCCAAATCCACAGCAACCCCACCACCTTCATCCCACCCCACCCCCAACCCCTGCCACCGTTGCAAATCTCCTGGGTGGGCATGCCGGTGGGCGGGAAGCCCTTTCTGCTCACCTCAGGCATAGAAGTTTGCAAATAGAAATGCCCCCCAGTGAGTTCTCTCACATTCCAGGCAAGAGTCAGCCAGAACACGGAGGGAGCCCAGATGGACCCAGATTCACCACCTTCCACGTCTACAATCTACCCCCAGTTCCTCTAGTCAGGGACCTGCAGCCAGCACTTTTTAAAACCTGTTTTAAGGGCCAAACTATCTTGGCTCTGTCACCATGCTCTGACCTCCCCAGGCCTCAGTTTCCCTTAGAGAAGTGAGGTAGGAAGGAGGTCCTGTCAACCAACACAGCCCTCTGCACAGCTGACATGTTAAAGCTGACTATCAACCTGCTAAGTTCTTTATCTGTATTCCCAGGGATTACCAGATCAGAGCCAGGCCGCTAAGAAGTTATGTGTATGTGCACATGCGTCCACGATCACACCCGCACACGTGTAGGCAAACACCTCACAGACCTGCTGCTGCTGCTCCCTGCAGACCAGACCTGGTAACTTCTTTTTGTTATAAGAGAAACCGGTGAGTCATGCAGTCGGCTGGGGTGGGGGGNGGGGGGGGGGAGTGAGCCAGCAGGACTGTGTGGCTCCCTTTATCTAATGACTATGGATCTGGAGGAACATGACCTAGATGGGAGTCCTGTCCCCAGAGACTCCTGCTCCTGTGACCTTAAACAAGTGACTTATCCTCTCTGGGGTCTTCATTTCCTTAAACAAGAAGTAGACAACGTAGCATCTTATTTATAACTGGGGGAGGGAGGAATCTCATGGAGCCTACAGGCTGGACTTGATATGGCGCAGAGGATGACCTTCAACTAACTCACACACCTGCCTAAACTCCTGAGGGCTGGGATCCCAGGTGTGGGCTGCTGTGCTCAGTTTTCATGCAGTGCTGGGGAAGGAATCCAGGCTTGTGCACGCTGGGCAAGCAATCTAGGAACCGAGCTACATTCCCAGCCCCGGTAAAGCTGTTAGTTAAGATGTCAGGGAGGTACAGAAAATCTCCAGCATGGCAGCTGGCCCATGGTAGGTTCGACAAGCCTACCCTCCTGTGACAACTGCAATACCAGCACAACCTGGAGGGGGCTCCTCACACTAAGACCAGTCAGTGAGGGGAGGGGGGCAGGGGCTGCAGAGGAATCCTGCAGAGCTCCAGAGAGCTAAGGCAAGGTCCAGGCCCGGAGGAGAACGCAGACACATGCCACGGTATTTTAAAGGGACAGGTGGAAAAGAAGTCCCACAAAGACACGGGCCCCAGATATTGAGGACATACGATAACAGAAAAGGCACTGTCACCCAACGCCCTAAGATCCTTCGAAGAAGTTGTCACCTTAAACAGACTAGGATGGCTCCATGGCCAAGGGCAGGCCGGGGCCAGCCAGCACACTGCATTTGAAATGCCCTGCTCCTTGGGCACTGCCAAGAAAAAGGAGCCAGACCTAGGGCTGAGTCAGAACAAGATGTTAGCACAAACCGGAAACTCCAGAAAACCAACACTCCCACCCCACCCCCACCCCACTGCAGCCCAGCCTGAGCCCCACACTTGGGTTGGAACAAAGCAATGTGCAGGAAGCTACACATGTCGCTAGCTCCCTGCCTGGCTTGGAGGGGGCCCGCGGTGGCGCTCTAACCGCCCAAGCCTCGTTTCTGCTCTGCCCTGGTGCTTAAGAGCCTGCCAGGAGGAAGGAGCAGAGAGAGAAGCACTCAGTAAACGCAGGGAGTAAGGGGACCAGGAGGGCCTGTGGGATTCTGAGACCCACTTCTCCCTGGCTACAGGTCATCTAGCACATATAGCCTAGGTTAGGATCGATGGGTAGAAACCTGGCGCTCAGCTCTCCCAGAATCTTCTCCAGGTCTCTACCTGCTACTGTCAGACACTCACTGTCCCCCAGGCCCTGCCTGCAGCTCCCTGCACCCCAAGCATACGCCAAGTGTGTTTTATGTCACACCTGGAAAGAAGGAACTTATAGAAATGACAAGTAAGAAAACTCCACAAATCCACCAGGAAGGGTGGGGCTTGGCAGAGGGGGGACTTGGAAAGACACATATGAAAGGAGGAGGCAAGCTGTCTGCCCTGGCAGCAACGGGCAGACAGTCACTCATCAAAGAGAACCTCGGGGTGGGGGGAGCTGGGTACACACACCTTTAAATCTCAACCCTTGGAGGCAAAGGCAGGCAGAGCTCCCAGATTCCTCATCACTTCAAGGACTTCCCATAGTCATATGGAGACCCTCTCCCCACCCCAGGCCAGGAAAGGGAAGGAGAATGTTTGGGTCAACCTGGATTGTGATGACCTGATTTTAGTCAGAAGCCAAGACTTTACAACTACTCCAAGTCTGATTCCAATTTCCTAGAAGTCTGGCCTCCTCTGAGGTCTAAGACTGAGTCCCACCTGCTAGACTAGTTAGTGAGCCAGTCAATCAAGACTCTCCCGAGGCCCAGTTAGGCTGCAGAGAGGATGCCAGCCCCTCCCTCTGACCTCACGAGCAGCAACCATCAACTCCTGCGCCCCTGGGCACTCTCTCTACAACATCTCTAATCCATCACTGAAGGACTCATCCCCGGATGACTGTGTACTAGGGAAAAATAAGGTTCAAACACAGTCTGTCCAAGGCCACACATCTGATGGGCATTGAAGCCTGAGTGTTAGCACATTTCTCCTGGCTTTGATTTATTATTATTATTACTATTATTATTATTATTATTATTATTATTATTATTATTATTATTTACCATGTTGCCTTTGGCAACCATAAGGCGAGGAAAGCCGAGGCACTTGTAGGTCAGGTGACGAGCTAGGCGCTGGGTCAGATGCACTGAGACAGGAAGGGTCCATAAAGAAACACAAGCCTGCCTGGGTATCGCTAGAGCCACCACCGTCACTAAGCTAGAAGAGGGACCTGCCTGCTGGAACTAAGGTCTCTCCCACCAATCTCCCACCATCACATAGGGATACTTTTGTGAGTACCAAGTGAGCATGCACCCCATCGTTCCTTAGCAGGAAAATCCCTTAGACTAGTTTCTCTCAGTTCCACGGCTTCCACTAACTCACATATCTACCTACCAGGATCTGTCTGAGACAGGGTCTAAGCTGGCCTTGAACTAGCTAAGGATGCCCTTGAATTTCCGATCCTCCTTCCTCTACCTCCCCGGATGTATTAGCAATAGAGGACACCTGCTCATGTGATGCTGGGATGGAACTTAGACTTCACAGATGCTGGGCAAGCACTCTGCCCACTGAGCAAGCTACTTCCTACCTATTCTCTCTTGTATGCTCCATCCAGAAGGTACTCGCAGAGCAAGCCACTGTGTGTCTATATAGATAATGAGCACTTTCTCTAATTGCCTGCACCACAATCACACCTCATCCCTATGACCTAAACACCCCGCGCCCCCAAGCCTCCCAGGAATCAAATGGCTCCGCTCAGCTCCTTACCCAGTTAGTTCTGTGGTTTCTGAGAATGCACAGGTCCGCTCTCAGGAAGGCCTGGTGGAGAATCTACTCGAGGGCTGGCTCAAGGGAATGAGAGTATGAGGAAGCAGATGGTGGGAAAAGGGACTAAGCACTGTCCCTGTCCCCGGATGCCTTACAGTTAGTGACTTCCAAGTCCAAGGCATCTCTTATTGATGCCTTATGGGGGAAAAAAAAGCCATAAGCATTTAAACTAGATGATTCCCAATGAAACTAGCCTTGTTTCATCTTTGTGACCGAACAAGCCTTTCTTTACCTAAACCGTAACATGACTAATCCCTTCCTAAATATCACCAAACACTAGGTAGCAGGATATCCGAGGGCTGGGCTGATATAACTGAGCTGAGTCATAGGGCCACACAGCTGCATTAGGAAAGGTCCAGGCTTCACTTCAGATCCAGGGAAGGCACATGCCTCTCCTGGGCTCCCATCTATCTGCTCCCAAAGTGGCCACCAAGCGGGCCATCTGAAGCTTACAGAACGCACCTCTGCGAGACAGACGGGTATCCGCATCTGTGTCCACGAAAAGCTTCATCTGGAACAGGTCTCGGACCTCCTGGGAATAGAAGGCTAGGATCCCTTCGAAGAGCACCACGTCTGCGGGGTAGATGGTGACCGTCTCCTCTTTCCTGCAAAGATGGGAGCAGTGATGGAGTGACAGGGAGACAGCAAGATCAGAGCATCTGCTGGGCTGCGATTCCTGGTTCCTCCCCCCACCCCCATATAGACCTACAACAGAAGGGGCTTGGCTCCTAGCCCCAGAGGCCTCAGGCCACCACCATGCAGACGAGGAATTAAGAAGGCTAGGACAAACTAGTGGCAGACATTCTTTAAATAAAACGGGTTGAAGGATGCAGACAGAGACAAAAACAGGTGTGAGCTCGAGTTTCTCTGGAGGCATCTCTAGGAATTCTGTCGTGCCTTGCACTTCTGCATCTTAGCTCTCTGAACTTTTAAGAATCAGATACTCATTCAGTGCTTGCTATATACTCTCCTACCCACTGCTATACACATTTCTACCCACTCTCCCCTACCTGGGGCAACTCGAGGGGAGCAAAGAGCCAAGGGAAAGAGGGGGAAAGAGAAAGCCCTGGATGGAAGTCCAGAGTTCTCTGTCCACCTTTTCCAAGGGCCCCCATCCTTAGTGACAGACAGCTCATTCACTCACAGGGCTGGGCAGCCAGAGGCAGATCCTTGCACAGTGGTCCTGGGATGGGTCTGAACAGACAGGCTGCCTGGGGTTCTTCTGCCCCATGCCCCTTCAGTGCATTCTTAGCCTTTGATAAGATATCTGCCTTACACCTCCTTACAGGCCCCTACTGCCTGTTAACACTGTACAGTCAGTCTCCTTCCCTAACTCAAGAGAGGTAACATTGGCAAACCACTCTAAGTTGGGGAATACTTAGTTCTAATGTTCTTCAATCCCTCATATAGCAGGATCTGGTACCACTGGAGGAGCTGGGAGGGCATTGGAGCCCCACTGCATTTCACTGCATGGGGATTACCCTCTCATCTTCGTCCTCTGTCCCAACCCCTGCCACACCCTCGTGCCCTGAGTTATGAGAAAGGCACAGGCTATGTATATGTGCACTGTACTAATAGCTCAGGATGTAGAACAGGATAATGTAGAGGCAAGCACTAGGCTTATAATGACAGGAACATCTGGTAAGAGATCTAATTTCCTGTATTAAAAGAATTCAACTCAGGAGAATGGCACAGAGTTATCAGAAGAATGAAAAGCCGGTGAGAAAAACTTTCTAACAACCCACAGATAAAGACATTCATGGAGCCTCTACCAGCTCAGGTCCAAGATGCCACGCCTGGGAACAAACAGGCTATCTGCAAGTTCAGCTTACACTGTGGAGCCCCAAGGAGTTTTATGTTAACCCAGTTCTAAAGACTCGTATCTGGCCAACAAGAGTAAATATTCCCAAATGTATCCTCATATTAGGGCAAAGAGAGTAAGCTCAGATTCTAATTATGCCCTAGAATGGATGCTCACAGGGGGGCTTCAACAGAGTCTGTCTGGATCTAGATGTCTGGATGCTGTCTGCAGACTGGGGACTAGCTTTGGGGAGTGGTATGATTCTGGTGGCCTCAAACCCTGCACACTCTCCAGCTACAAGTACAGCCTCGGGACAGAGATGTTGCTTTGTTCTTTCCCTGTCCCGCCTTTGGTCCTGCCCATGATGACCTTTTCAAAGAGCAAAGATTCAAAGATGCATTCCACAACAAACGCACTTGCCCAAAGTTCAACCCCGTCCTTCAGAGAGAAAAAGGAAACCACCCAAGTAGTCCACGAATATCCTCATAAAGAGGGGGAAGGAGGCAGAGTGCACACCCGGGACACAGCTCACAGCCTCTGGCCAGCCTGGCTCGCTTACCGCGAGTGGGAGACAAAGTCATACACGGGGATCTGGACCGTTTTTCCTTCAGTGATTTCTTTGAGTGTTTTGAAGATGAGTTCGTTGTCAAAGGCATCTGAAGGAAATCAAATTATTAATTAACACAGCTCTTGGTTTTAAACTAACCTGTCCTAAAATCAGAACAAACTTCACACCCCAAAGTACGCTGCCTCTCCAAAGCCAATGTCCACCCATGATAGAATATAAGCACTCCCTGGATCTTAACAGGGTGTGTAAATGAGTTCCGGTAAACTGAACTCTGCTCACAGCCTACACTTGGTGCTGACATGCCCCACTCCCATCTCTCAGCTGGGTGCCCTGGGATTGGCTCAAGCTAAGTGGAAAGTACACCGTGACGAGGAAGAACTACAGTCCCATGGCCAAGCAGGGCTGACTCCCAACAACGAGAAGCCCAGACGACCAGTGTGCTGATCTAAGCTCGCAACAGAACTCATTTAGGGGTCCACACTGAGACACTCCCATCTCCCTTCTTGCTGGTCACCAAGCAGACCATATGGGGCAGGATGGGGGTTGAGGGGTGGGTGGAGACAGTACAGGCTGCTACCCATCAGAAGGCCCCTATGGTGTGGACAGGAGGAACAGACTGAGAGAAGCTAAGCCTCGTGAACACAGCCACCACCCGATCCACCTTCAACACACACATCTCTCAACTCTGCCACCACCCGATCCACCTTCAACACACACCATCTCTCAACTCTGCCACCACCCGATCCACTTTCAACACACACCTCTCAACTCCCAACTCACCCGGGTGATCGAAGTTGAATTGTCCCTTGAGGGCTTTGGCCTTCTGCTCTGAGGTGAGGACTCGGTAGAAGCTATCCTGGCTCAGGATCACCACCTGCTTCTGGTGGTAATCCACCTCATTCTGCCCCAGAAGCTGGACGATCTTAGCACAAACGGAAGACTGTGAGGAGAGAAGACGACAAGAGGTGTGTGGGGGAGTGTACTGGGGCAAAGGAAGACACATCTCGAGGCTGGTGCCTCCCTGAAAGGAAGCCAGAAGCTCTGGTAATATACAGCCCACTAAAACAATGACAGTGCAGGGGGGTGGGGGGTGGGGATTTGGGATCTTGAAAAAATAAAACCCCTCTAAGACCAGCCCATGGTCCTTTCCTCCTCCTCAGGACCTGCTGCTCTGAGGGCTCCATGCTGTAAGGTGTGGAGAGTGGCCCTGCCTCCTCTCTGCAAGCTGGTGAATGAAAACAGAATGCCAAACATGCTCTATCTTCATGGAGAAAGTGGAACTGACGCTATGCCGACAGAGCAAAAAGTGACCACGGGGAACTCAGCCCCTACACAGCGGGCAAGAGCCAGAGCAAGGGCGATCTATGCGATGTGGTGACGGATGGGCTAGAATGTCGGCTCTGTGGCTGAAGTGCTTGCTGCTCTTTCCCAGGCCATGAGTTCCATCTCCAGTACCCAGGACGGGTGGCTCACAGTCACCTGTAACTCTGACTCCAGGGAAGCCAACAGCTTCTTCTGGCTTTTATAGGCCGGTAGATATAAGTAAGTAATAAACCTTAAAGCACGGGGCACTCCAGAAGCAGGCTGGCAAGGTGGTTCAGTGGGTAAGGCACTGGTCACCACACCTGTTATCTGTGGTGAACCCATGAAGCAGAAGGAAAAGAGTGAATGTGGGTAAGTTGTCCTCTGACCTCCACGGACACGCACACACATACACACACTAAACCCGGATGGAGAACAAAATAAAAAGTGTGTGCCATTGGTTCTAGCCCTCTGAGAGGAGAAGGCAGGCCAAGCCCTGAGTTTGAGGCCAGTCTGGTCTACAGAGCCAGGAAAAGCTCTGGAAGCAACAAACAACCCGACAACCCGGAACTGACATATTACAGAGTTACCAGGCTCGGTTTTGTTCTTGAACCTGTTTTATAAACTTTGCCACCTGATTTTAACAGCAAAACACACATACCAAAGCACAAAGTCACAATTCTTATGAACGTTCTTTGGTTTATTGGAGCCTGAGAACAGTAAGCCACTCACTGCATGGTCTGTATCTATCAGACTGTTCTGTGCAGCACCACAGGGCACATTCGTCACACAACCCAGTAAGAAGCCTCGAAGAAGGAACAACAGTTTGCCACAGTTAAATAAACTGAGTGTAGATTTGCTCCCTGAGCTGTCCCCCACCCCCACCTCTGCCCCCACCCCCAGGAAGGTAGAGCTCACATGTCTCTAACTGCAAACAGCCAGCATCCAAGTCATTGCAAGGGACTGACACAGTTGCAGGCCTGGGGTTTCCTTTTCCTAGCTGGCACCTGATTCCTACATTCAAAGGTGGTGAGAAAAGTCTGTGCTGGTCACCTCTTCTGGGACACAGAACTTTCACAAAGGCATGTATGCATTAACTGTACATTTTTAGAACAATTTAGTCCAAGTCTAGTAAATGTTTTTGATCCATAGTAACACCACACTACCACCACCAAAGTGTATAAAGCTAGCATGCCTGACAAGAAACAATTTCTTTCTCTTGACCCAGCTACAACCCTGAAAAAAAAAAAAAAAATCTGACTGGCAGCTCTTATTAGTTGGCTAAAAGTCTGCCGTCAAGTGCGATTCCAGGGCTTCGGTGCTCTTCGGAATCCCTGACTGGGACAGGGCTGTTTAGTGAGCCTTACATGATGGAAATCACTAGTACAGGAGCTCAACAGATAGTGCTAAGGTGGAGTTGGGGGGTGTGCGTGGGGATGGGGGTGGGGAGTGGGGTGGGAGGCACAACAAGGTGCTGGAGTCCGGACTCTAAACCAAGGCTGGAACAGCTCACAGCTGTCTAACACAGCCCGAGGGAGCTTGCATGCAGTCTAGTTTTGCATATCTTCATCCTCTCTT
>NC_034594.1:139714151-139750654 GCF_900095145.1 Mus pahari
GGGGGGGGGGTTGGGTGTGTGTGCAGAAGGTTGGGAAGTAGTTGCTCCTCCTGCAGAGAACCCAGGTTCAATTCCCAGAAGACCCCTGCGTAGTGGTTCAAAACATTTCTACTTCCAGGGTATATGACACCTTCTGACCTCCTTGGCCATCAGTTATGCAGGTTGTGTACGGACATCCATGTAGGCTTAACACAGAAAGTAAAATAAATCGATCTTTTTAAAAAGTGGACACGTCCATTGCCACTGTGAGCTACTGTCTGAATACAACCAAGTATAACATCTGTTCAGTGTCAGGGCTGATCAAGCTTCCGCTCGAGCACACGGCACGCCTCTTCATCCATCCAGAACTGAAGGGGGTGGGCATCAGCTCCGAGGTCCTCCACAGACTCCTCCCACTTCCGGCAGACACTGGCAGAGAGCGAGCTCTGGGCAGTGTCCAGTCGCACCGCACTACATCCTTACCTCACTGCCGGTGTTAAATGTCACATAGAATTTCATATGACTAAAGGCAGCGAGTGGCGCGGCTACCAAAAGAAAGCTCAAAGTGCATACACAGAAGTCCCAGTTTTTGGGAGCCAGCATCGACAGGCTAAACGCTCCAGATGCGCGAAACAATGGCATTCTTTCTCAGAGACACTCTCTCGCTGGCCCTCGGGGAAGCGCCAGTGTCTGTGAGTCGCCAGAACCCTCCAGAACCTCCGGCTGGCAGGTCTTAAAAGGGCAGATGCTGAGCCTGCTGCAGATTCTGGCCTAAGCAAAGGCTTTTTCTCTAAAAACCATCCTCACTCACCCGCGAATCGGCTCTCACCACCCAGACACCATCTGCCTATTCTACTTCTAGCAGTGCGTCTTCCCGGGCCTAACCCCCTTCTGTCAATACTGCTGAGGGGGGAGAACACTGGGGACTGCTGTCTCTTTGTCATATGCCCTCCAACCCCAGGATGTTCACAAGGCCAGGGCTGGAGAGCTCTGGTGGCCCCAACCCTTGGGAGGGTAGAAGGTGGGGGGCGGTGCCCCTGCAGCCTCACTAGAGACATCCTGGCTAAGGGCCACTCTGCCAAGCATGCCACAATCCCATCAAGTTGTTGAGGCTACTTCAGAATCAGGGGAAGGGAAGCCTAGCAACCAGCCAGCCAGGCTTAAAGGAGCCAATCAGCAGGCAGATTCATCATTTCCTTCCCCTCCCTTAACACTTGCCCTGAACTCAACTGACCTCATCAGCTGGTGGTGGGAAAAGGCCAAGCAAGAACGGCCATCTGGCCCCTTCGCTCTGGTACTGTGAATAAGTCATACCAATTACTCTTCAGTCTTTTCCTGTTAGTATGATTACTAAATTCTATGGTGTCCATCTCAAGAAAAAAAAAAAAAAAAAAAAACACCATGGTCCCCCAGACATTACGTCACTTTTTTGGGCTCAGGGGATGTTCCCCACACAACTCACAGGCTCTAATTTACAGGCATGAGAACATCAAAACACCCATCATTTGCTCTGGCCACAACTGAGAACAAAATTCAAATCTGTTGATTCTAACGGGAGCAAGCCAACCTTGTGGCCACGGTAGAGAGGTGTCACTCGAATGCTTCCCCAGAGTAGCTGAAAGCCATCGATATAGTCTTAAGAGTGGGCACCCCAAAACCATGCAAGGCTAAGCAGGCACACTAACCACAAGGCAGAGACGCAGACAGGATCTCAATGAGAAACTTGTTCAACTGCTACAAAGGCATGAGGTTCTCCAATACCCCAAAGAGGCCACAGACCATTCCAATAACCCAAGAATCAGCTGTGGCTCAGCTTCTATCCCCAGAGACTGGCCAGGCTGTAGCACAGAGGAGCTGGGGGTTGGGGGGTTGGGGGGTCTCAGTTCAGCAGAGGTCCTTCTCTTTAAACCCGGCACCTGTAAAGTGTACACTGCTCCTTTTTGGCATCAGCCATGATTTAAACTATGCTCTTCTAGGGTCTATCCTGACAGACACAGAACACTTAATTACTCAGTGGAGATGGCTGAGCATCAGCTGGGCACTCACGCTTTCTGCCCTTCCTTGCGCTGCATCATCATGCTAAATTCTGGTCACATTAATATGTAGAGGTCTTAAGCAGAAGGTTTCTGGAAGCTCCTTAAATAATTAAGTACCCCCCCCTTTTGTTCCTCCTAGTAAAGACTTGCGCTAGCTGGAGCTTAAGCAGCCACCCTGAAGCAACAGAAGATAGACAGCAGCTAGACAAATAAGCCTGAGAGTCAGGGAACCACAAATCAGATAAAAGAGTAAGAGCATGCTATGTCCAGAATATGTCCTCCAAAGTCAAGTTGGACGTGTCGGTGAATCCGACAGTACCAGAGGCGAGGGCACTGGGGGTGGGGGTAGGGGGGCGTGAAGTCACTTTCATTTCTATTGCTGTGATTAAAAAAATCCTCAGATAAATAGGTAGGGAGGTAGACAGATGATAGATCTGCATGTGGCCTCCCGTGGACTTTTAAAATTATCTTTAGATAGCCTAATGAGATGTAGAAGCTACACAAGCAGTTGTCATGCTGTGTTCTTGACACACTGAGTATAGGTGTGATTTACACACACACACACATACACCTTCCGTCCAAGTTCAGGTGACAGTGTTGACCAAGGCTACAGTCATCTGAGAAAAGGAAACCTTCTTAATGCCTCCAAAGAAAGGGGGATGGGGGGAATTGAAGGGAAAAAAGAAAGGAAGGAAATGCCTCCTGTAGGACATTTCCCTAATTAGTGACTGCTAGGGGAGGGCCCAGGCTATTACAGGTGGTGCCATCCCTGGGCCAGAGGTCCTGGGTGCTATAAGAAAGCAGGCTTAGTAAGCCACGAGGAGCAGGCCAGTAAGCAGCACCCCTCCATGGCCCCTGCATCAGCTCCCGCCTCCCAGTTCCCGGCCTGACTGCCTTTAGTGATGAAAACTGATGCCAAGTGTGAACCAAATAGGCCCTTCCCTCCCAGGGTTGCTTTTTGGCCAGTGTTTCATCACAGCAACAGTAACCCTGACTATGACACAGAACCTGCAGCTAGAGCCAGCTCAACCCTCAAACCAACCTATGACGCGGGTGACACTATCCTCTCTTACCTAACTCTCTGAGTCACAGAGAGACAGAGTAAGTGATTCTGCCTGTGACCACACACTGCAAAAGCAGCTGTGCCTGGCTCCAGGCTCGCCAGGCTGAGGGTGGGCGGGTGCTCACAATCACTGCACACCTGCCAGGCCTGCCCCACTTCCGAGCGGATAGAAAGCCGCGGGACTCTTCAAACGGGTGCAAGGCCAGTGAGTTCAGGCCCAGCCTAGCTGGGGAGCCTCCAAAACCCTCCTTGCAGGTTCTGCAAAGCAGGTGCTTGCTGGGTCTCCTGGGAAGTTAATTGTTCTGAAGACCACTTCATGATGGAGGGAAGGTAAGGAAGCCGCTGATTGTCGACAATTGACAATTAGTTCTTTTGGTTAAAAGGTGTCTGAGCACATGCTGAAGGAGGCACAGATGGCTACTCTAAAGCAGGTGAGCCCCTGTTGTGTTCTAGAGGGAAAGGAGCGAGCAGCACGGCAAAGCATAACACACAGACAGCTCCACTCGTGCTGGCCTAGCGCTGTGAACTGACCGACCCCACTCAGAAGAAGGACCAGGCTAAGAACGGCAGCGCTCCTAACAGTTCAGAGTTAGTCATTAGCTAGTCAAGAGTTAGTCGTCTCAGGCTGGCAAGATGGCTCAGTGGGTAAGAGCACTGACTGCTCTTCCAAAGGTCCTGAGTTCAAATCCCAGCAACCACATGGTGGCTCACAACCACAAAAAGGGGAAACACAAAGGGCAAACAGGTTAGAACCCATGGGGGCTCTACATCGAAACAACACTGCTCACATAGAACTGAGGTGTAGGGTCATCCTGTCTGGTCACCAGCTGTGCAGAGGCAAACTCTCCCCTCCCACACCCACAGTGGTCAGGCTAACCCTCACATGAGGTAACAGTGACTCTAAACAGTCACTCTGCAGAAACGACTTCAGTCCTTCTGTGTAAAGAAATGAATTCTTTCTGCCTCCACTTCCTCACCCTCCGCCTGAATACAGCATCAGTGGCCGTGCACAAATATGGAAGGGACTGCCTGGGCTTAGTGAATCTGCTAGGTGAAGTCCTTTCTGAAGCTCTTAGCAGAGGGCAGAGATCACACTGGAGGGTCAATCATTCCTCACTTCAAGACACAAGTGGGCTGGCCCAGTTCCTTCCCCTCACGCCTGGGGATTAAGGGACAAACTGGAGTGGTAAAACTCAAAACTCAAGATCCCTTGTCCCCAAGGATACAACACCTGTCCGTTTGCTCTCACCTGGCTTCTTCTACACAGGGAAGATGCCTATAACAGAGGTGATGTGCTGAGAAGTGAGAAGGCAGCTGATTGCCTCTCCTGTTTATACAGCAATGAATCACAGGTGGGCGGGGGCAAGAGAGGGTGAATGGCCAAAGTACATAATATGCACCTATAAAAATCCAAAGCCCATCATCCTGTACAATCAATACACACTTGTGAACAAGGACAATGAAAGGCAGAGCCGTGTCAGTGGATCCCCTGAAGATCTTCCAGAGGGAAGGACCACACAAACACACAGTCCGTGTACACAGAACAAGATGAGGTGCTCAGGTGAGCACAGCCTTTGTTGGCCTGTTCTTCCACTCCATGCGCAAGCACTGGAAACCCAGAGACCTGCTCATGAAGGTTATTTTCAATTTCTTCTTTTGTTCCCATCCAGCATCTGAATCTAATGCCCAAGTGCAAGGTGTCAGGAGAGAAAAAACAGCCAAGCACCTCCCTCCCTCCCTCCCTCGTTCGCTCTTCATAACTTCTGAAAAGACTTCAATTGCTTTCCTGGCAGTTGGTTCCCTAGGACGCTACCTTCCTCACCAATGTTCCTGGGATCTGTCATCCATCGCTGCCTCCAGGCTCCCAAGCACAGAGATACATACAGAGATTGGAAGTTGCCAGGAGTTGGGCAGGAGGGGGGAATAGATGGGCAAATGGGGACTCAAGACAGGCAAGTTCCCCAGCCACTGAAACAGTGGGCATGCCCAATGCCACTGAACACAGCACCAAGAGAGAGCCCTGATGTGAACAGTGGGCTTCAGTGCCAGCGGACTGCTGTAGGTTCACAAAGCAAAGAGTGTACCGCTCTGGGGGAGGTGGTGCCTGTGGGGGAATGGAAGGGGAATCTCCTATACTTGTTCAACTGTAACTACTACCTGTTGCTGCAACACGTCCACAATGCGTGTACACAAATGTTCATAGACGCTTTATTGTTAGACTAGAAAAACCCCTAGGCAAGAAGACACGATCTGGGGCCTTTGTGGAGACCCAACATCCCGGGTGGGCTGTTTCAAATCACTTTTGGCTCACCTTAAGCCATGCAGAAGACATAGGCCAAATAATTAGTCCTTGGACAAGCAGCAGAGGGCAAAGAGCAGGAAAAAGCTCACTGGCCAGCCAGTCTCTTGAATTCAGTGGGTGATCTCGTCTTGAAAGACAGGTAGAGAGATCAAGGGAAGACACTCAGCAAGCTTGGGCCTCCCCAAACATGTGCACACATGTACTGGCTAGTTTTGTGTCAACTTGACATAGGCTGGAGTTATCACAGAGAAAGGAGCTTCAGTTGGGGAAATACCCCCATGAGATCCAGCTGTAAGGCATTTTCTCAATTAGTGATAGAGGGGGAAGAGTCCCTTGTTGGTGGTGCCATCTCTGGGCTGGTAGTCTTGGTTCTATAAGAGAGCAGGCTGAGCAAGCCAGGGGAAGCAGGCCAGTAAAGAACATCCCTCCATGGCCTCTGCATCAGCTCCTGCTCCCTGACTTGCTTGAGTTCCAGTCCTGACTTCCTTGGTGATGAACAGCAGTGTGGGAAGTGTAAGCTGAATAAACCCTTTCCTCCCCAACTTGCTTCTTGGTCATGATGTTTTGTCCAGGAATAGAAACCATGACTAAGACAACACATATACAACACCATACATATACATATGACAGTAAAGCTCAAGAAATTCTTGTTGATATGATTATATTCACCTTAACATTTGGAAACAAAAAAAAAAAAGTCCTTCCTCAGCCATGCATTTCCTCATCTTTTCTCCATTTCATGTCCTTTTTACCACTCAGCGGTTCCTTCATCCTTTTTGCCTCCCAAGGTATCAAACGGGTCAGAGGAGGCCTGAAAGAGGGCACCAACTCAGCAGCTCCAGATGCTGGAAACAGGCCAGCCCCACGGTGAGTACAGAGACCAGAGAGGGTAGGGTGGTAAGGAGCTTCCGGTGAACACTCCAGAGAGTGCCAGACAGGCCTGCAGCTGTGAGCTCCCAGAATCCATCACTGCAGACACTGAGGCTCTGCTTCCAGTCCGCTGGCTCACAGCTGCACACACTAGAAAGGCCTAGGCTTTGGGGCGCACATCTGAGAGGCAGACAAAGGTCTTCTGCCCAGTTCGTGGCTTCTTTAAACACAGGTGCTAGTTCCCACTTCACGCCAGGTGTTCTGCAGAGGGAGATCTTGTTTTCCCCAACCACAGGAAATAGCTAATGCACACTTGCACGCACACCCCTGTGGGGGTTGAGGGTGGGTGTGTACACCACACAGAAAACCCTCACACACACCCAACTCTTCTCACACACCCAAAAAAACTCCATGCCTGAATAAGATCAACGGAAAGTCCATGCCCATCCCCAAGCCTTTGGTGAAATAGTGCCTGCTACCTACATAACTAGAGACACAAAATTAAGAAACAAGGGCGTGTGTTTCTGATCCATCCCAGACAACCTACTTCCATCAAGGTCTATTCCTTCAGGAAAGCGTCCTGATGTGTGCTGTCAGTCCACAGGGCAGTGAGAAGCTTAAAGCTCTCCTGCATAATTAGGAGACACTGGCAGACACTGCATGCAGCTCAGTGACAATCTAAATAGCAGTGATCTTCTTGTGAGAAAATTATCCTTTACCAAAGGCACTGAGAAAGCTCAGCTATTCCTTCCAAACTTTGCTTACATTATATCGCAAACGAAAACTCCGAAAAGCTAACTTATACGATACTGGGAAAACATGGGAGGCAAAACACTGTGACCTGGGTTTTGGGGTGGTGTGGGATATATGATACCTGAAGCAGAGAAAGCCAAAGAAAAATCAGGAAAGCTGGACTTCGTACAAAAGAAAAAAATACTGACCGTGGAGTAGAAAGAAAACCGTGGGGTGGGAGAAAGTATTTGCATTCATATATTGGTTGGGGAATGGTGTCCTAAATACATAAAGAATTTCTACTACAGTAACCAAAAGCCTGACTATAAAATGGGCAAAGTCAAGACCCAAAGCTAAGACGATAGCAAAAGGTGCTCAACACGGATACCGGATGGAAATGCAAATCAAAACCACAAGGAAATAGCCTTCCACACACGTCAGAATGGCATGGCAGTTACAGTCAAGGAAAAAAAAAAATGTCAGAAAGACATGGGGAAAAGGGAAGTTTTGCGTAAGTGACGTGTATAAAATGATGTGGGCACTGCTGACAATGGGATGGTAACACCTACAAATATTAACCATGAAATCACCACATGGTGTATTAATTCCACATTTGGATATGTGCTCCCAGAGAACTGAAGGCTGGGGATGAAATACATGTGCATGGGCCCATGTTCACAGCAGCACTGTTCATGCAACGACCATTCCTCCATTGACACATAAGCCAAATGCAGACTGTACTTAGAATGGAGTGCGACCTTCGAGGATAACGTGCACTAAGTAAAGGCCATCCGAAACACGGCTGCTACCCAGTCTGCACAGTTCTAGTCCTCACGCCTCCACCCTTTTTGTTATTGTTGTTGGTTTTCTGATACAGGATTTCTCCGTGTAGCCCAGGCTGTCCTGGAACGTTCACTCAGTAGACCAGAGATCCCTGCCCCTGCCTCCCAAGTACTGGGATTATAGGTATGTGACACCTCAGCCAGGCCAGCATTTCTGTCCTTTTCACCAGCATCACCTGAGGCTCCTGAAAGCGTCCCACAGTGAAGGAGGACCGGGAGCTGGGGAGAGATGTAGCAGGATCTTGGTGGCTGAAGGCAAGAGGAACCCAGCCCTGGAAACGGGCCAGGCAGTTGGAACAGACGTTGTGCAACATTTGTAGGGGAGGCCCTACAAATCTGTAGGAAATTTGCTGTGGTATCTGATCATGAAGAAACCAGAAGTGGAATTTTGTGGTTACACTACAGCCCATCCTTCAGAGATCAGATTTAATTTGCCCATCCAGACACAGGCTATTCTGGTGATTTGTTTCAGAAAAGGCCTGGCTGGGGTCATGAGTGTCTGCCAGCCAGGTGCCCGATGAGTTTGAGACTGGCATAAAGGACTACAGAGATCAAAAGGCAAGCAGAAATGAACCCCCATTCTAGTCTCTTATGTGGGATACAAGCAAGACCACTCTCACGATGGTGTAGAACCCAGAATTTGAGTTTGTGATTACAGCATATTTTGTCCTATAGGATGGTATGCAGCTGGGGACTCTCCCTGAAAAACAGCACCTGAACCTACAGCTGGCCGAGGGAGATGTCACCCTGTGATCCTTTCCTCATTTTAGAACTGATAATCTCATTAATGATGTTTCATTTTAAAAAAGAGCCAGCCGGTGTATGAGCAGTTCCCGCGGTGAAGGAGCCTGGCATGAGCTGAGAGCCCAGCACAGGCTCCCGCATGCCAATGAGTCTCCTTTTCCGAGAAGATATAAAGATTGCTACTCCCTGGGAGTACGTCTGCTCCGCTCCCCACTTCACGCCGGTTCAAAGAGGAGGAGGGAGTCATGTGCTAGACTAAGGCAAAATAAGAACTCTATCCTTTGACGCATGGGGCTTAGGGGTGTGGAACAGACTGCGGAGCAATGGAACCAGATGTGTGCCCATCCTCCTGGGAAGGAGAAGATGATGCTGAGGGCGACCGTCTTCCCCGTCTCTTGCTGTCTGCTGCAGAATCGGGAGCTTTAGAGCACAGCCACCCCAGCACCACTGCACCCAGGAAACTTATCCCCAAACGCTGGCAGCAGCTGGCACCTCAGAGCCTGCCTAGCAGCTGGGCTAGCGGATAAATGGTTAGACAGATAAAAGGTCTTTTTGACCAAGAAACTCCATTTCCACGTGGTTGTTCTTAAGGAACAAACAAAACTAATTTTGCAGGGCTGAAGAGATGGCTCAGTGTTTGAAATCACTTGCTGCTCTTACAGAAGAGGGTTTGGGTTTGGTTCCTGTCACCTCGCACCCACATGGTATCTCACAACCATCTTTTCCTCTTTAGGCCTTCACAGGTATGAATGAGGCACATCCGCAGTACACATACATACATACATACATATTTAAATAGATGTGTTTACATATGCACATGTTGCTTATGGAAAGCTGTAGTGCCACTCCTGGTCACCAGCATCAAAGGCCATTAAATCTTGTTGCATGATAAATACAACATACAACGCTACCAAAAGTCATTTGCATAAAATAGCTGAAGTATGGGAAATATTCAGAATACCTTATAAAGCTATACAATTGGCCCTCTTTATCATGGGTGTTATTACAACATAATCAATTTTATTTTTTAAACTGGAATCCAGTTGGGACACGCAACTAACTGTCCCAGTTCTTGGGAAGCTGAGGCAAATCATGGGTTCAATTTTAGCCAGAGCTAGAAAGGGAGACCCTGCCTGAACCAATACATTGACAGTATTCACACTAACATTGACAGTATTCACACTAACATTGACAGTATTCACACTAACATGCACAGGCGGTTTTCGTGTTACTTTCTGAAGAATTAAGCAAAGCTGTTAGATGGGTGAGTAATCTAGAGAGGACTTAAACTAAGCTATACAAGAAGGTACGCACACCCTGAGCGTCTTTAAAAGGTGTTTGAACATCCACGGTATAAAGGTATTTGACATTCCAATCCAGCACCTAAGGGGGAGCTCCTGAGATCAGCCATTTATGGATTCTGAAGGACAACCATATATAAAAACCTCAATTTTATCTAAAAGCAGAAATCATTTCCATAGTCACATGTGTATGTTATCCACACACATGATGAATCCAGGGGCAGGAGCTGGAGGAGATGCTCATTTGGTAATCTACAAGCACGGGAACCTAAAGTTGATCACCAGCACATTTTTAAAAAATGAGCGTGGTGTCATGTGCCTGTAACCTCAGAGCTGGGCATGCACGCAAGCTTAGCATCTGGTTCCAATGGCATCCGCGCTTACCCGACAGAAGCCCTTGGATTGCAAAGAATGTTCCCTTCTTTATGCAATACTCTGCAGTCCCCAACTTAGGCTGGTTCATACACTCATAGCTTTTGGGCCGGCACAGCTTGTTTTCCAACACACAACACAGCCTGTTCCTCCCACACACTCCCAGCTCCTCCGCTGCCCTGTTCTATGTCTGCTGAGAAACGAGCCCTCAAATACTGAAATAATAATGATCTGGGCTCTTCTTGCACCGGCAGGCCCACATTTCCTATGCTCCCCTCCAGGATGGGGGCAGCTTAGGGCCAGCCAGTAAAAATGACCTCTGCAGAAGCAAATGTCAGATTGACTTTTCTATGCAGGAAAATTGCATTCTCTGTTCTTTATTTCCAGATTCAAATCTAATAGGCCTCTTTTCCCGATTTCATGGGCTTCGAGAAGAGTTGCATATTCACTGGTGCTCCATGTCCATCAGGTGTCTCCATGTCCAGCAGGAGAAACAGTGAGGGTTTAAGTGTCCTACTAGGTCATTCAATGTGGACAAAGACTATCAAACTGAAAACAGAGCCACGAGTCACTGGGCAGTAAGAGTCCCTGACACCTGACAGGCATCAGAAACAGCAACCTACCTGTGTGGCCAAGGAAGTCACAGATGCTGGCCTTGGGTGGCTGCTACATTTCACTCACTAACTGTCCTTAAGAAAACAAGATGTGTGCCAGGTGTGGTGGCACACACCTTTATTTCCAGCGATCTTAGATGCAGAAGTAAGCAGATCTCTGTGAGATCAAGGCCAGCTTGGTCTATAGGGTTCCAGGACAGCCAGGACTACACACACAAAAATGGAAGGAAGGGAGGGAGGGACTGGGGAGACTTCCTGTCATTTTTGTGAAATGACCAAGTCTTCCTGAGTGTTGACCTTTAAGGACTACCTTGGGAGACAGTTGGAGTGGTGAAGCACTTGTTATATAGAAACTAGACCTGCACTGGGGTCCAGAACCCATCTAAGAAGCCAAGCATGGTGACTTTATAATCCCAGTGGTGGGAAGGCAGAAACAGGAGGATCCCTGCAGCTCAGTGGCCAGCTAGCATAGTCAGACCAACAAACCCTGGGCCAACTAAAGACCCTGTCCCAAAGAAAAACAAAGTGAACAGTGCCTGTTTGCCCTTTGGCCAGATGTCTCTCTGTGTCTCTGTCTCTCTCTGTCTCTCTCTGTCTCTCTCTCTCTCTCTCTCTCACACACACACACACACACACACACACACACACACACACACCCTAGTGACCCCCAGGTTCTAGGCGAGGGTTTTATAACAAGGCCTCCAGTGCTCTCCCGACCTCCTATGTTATCATTAAGACTGAGTTAGCCAGCTCCATTGGGCATTGTTTGCATACAGAAGCATCCTGGTCCAGATGCCTGGCCAGAAGCAGGATTAGTACCCAGAGTTGTATTGCCTGAGAGTAGATAATCAAAAGGAGGAGAAAGAAGAGATTAAGAGACTATGCAGCTGGGTGTGGCATCAGACATCTGAAACCTCAGCCCTTGAGAGGCCTGGCTATACTAAAAGCCAGGCTAGGCTAACATAGCAAGACCCCACCTCAAAAGGTCAAATTCTGGAGAAAAGACATAAACAAAGAGACTGGTCCAAGCTAAAGCAGGTGGCTAATGTTTTCAGTCAAGCATTTGGTGAGGGTTTCCACACATGGGACTTGCCTTTCAATAAGCTATTTATTCAAGTGGAAATCAGAAAAGAATAAAAATGTTGAGGGCCTCCATCAGAGCCTCTTTGATCTCAAGGAGTGTCTACTAATTATCATCCGGCTAACCAAAAGTGATGAGATATCGGGGCAAAGTTATGAAGAGAAGGAAGGATTTTGCTGGAGACGGGACATCACCATGAGAAAACAAAACAACCACCACAACACACCGGGCCTGACTTACATGAGCCCATGTTCAATTCTAGATAAGTCTGAGTTTGGAGATGGTGGCTCACCTCCTCTACAATTCTCTCCGTCTGTAAGATGGCCAGGTCAGGGACATCTGTCTTGCACAGGCTTGTAACGTAAGCCAGAGCCGACTGTCTCTTGTCTGACAAGTTTCAGCTCCCCGCCTCCACTTGCTGGGACCCAATCCTCAATGCAATGGGAATAAAAAGAAGAGCTCTGGGAAGTAATTAGGTCACAACGGCTCCGTTTTCCTGGAGCCCTTGTCCATTGGTGCCCTTATCCATGAAGGCTAGGAGAGCCCTCCTGCCTTTCCACAGTGTGAGTACACATAGGGTACTGCCTTCTGATGCATGGGTGGGTCCACGCCAGACACTGAATCAGCCAGTCCCATAACCGTGAGCAGTACACCTCTGTGTATAAATTACATGATCTAAAGCAAAACATTTAGCATTTTAAAATCTGAAACGCTGGTCCCTATGTTCATCACAGGTCTAAAATGATCAACGGTGGCCAGGGAGTGAACGGCTGTGAGCGGGTCTCAGTACAAAACTCCATATAGACAGATATGTCCTGCACACAAGGAAGATACTGGAGTCCTTACAGCATTGGCTACACTTCTTCATGGGGTCTGGACTCCAGGGACATAGGATAGGGATCTGAGCCTGCATCAAGGTTGAGCAATGAGCACTGAAGGCCCTGACAGAGTGAGAGTGGGCTGGGTACCCACAGAAAGACTTGGGGCCAGGCTGCTGTAGTGGACGCAAGAGGCCAGCTGTGATGGAGATGGGAGAGCAGCCCTAAAGGACGTTTCCACCCCGGATCTGAGATGGGAAGGGACTTTCACTCTTGAACACACTGATACTGTGCTATGTATTCGAGGATGCGAGCCCAAAGGGACAGAGTGTCACTTCACTGAAAAATATAAGAATATGCAGGAGACCACAGAGGTTCAGTGAGAGCTAACAAGACAAGGCAAAAAAAAGGGTTCCTTCTCCAGATACCCAGAAAACCCGGAACAGCCACCTGTGTCACCTCTGTTCCCAGAGTGCAGGCAGTCTCCTCCACAGAGGAGGGCGGGTGAGAGAATGAAGGAACAGCATGCCCTTGGGACGCCTGCCCCCAAAGCATAGAAAGCATGGTCCCTTTAAGAGATTCCTCCACCCAACATTCCAGAGGATGTGCCCAGCAGGTGCCACTGGACAGGGTGACACCTTCAACTTATTTCACCCCTTTTACATGAGAAATGTTTACATGACCCCAGATACAACTCAAATATTTACTATTCAATAATGAGATTTATTTTAAAACAAGCCCCTAGTTAATATATAATTTTGCCATTCATGAAAGATAAAAGCATGAAGTAGATATGATTGCTTGGTTTCACATTAAGAATTAAGCCTCTTCTATCTGCAGGAAAATAATCTTATAGTATCAGAAAGTTCTCTACCTAAATACCACTTACCTATTTGTAAACTCCTTTTTTTTTTTTTTGGTTGTTCGAGGCAGGGTTTCTCTGTGTAGCCTTGGCTGTCCTGGAACTCACTTTGTAGACCAGGCTGGCCTCGAACTCAGAAATCCACCTGCCTCTGCCTCCCAAGTGCTGGGATTAAAGGCGTGTGCCACCACGCCCAGCTTTAGATTCCTTTTTTAAAAAAACTTAACATCTTTAACTGGGTGCATGCCTTTAATCGAGTTCGAGGACAGCCTGGTCTTCATACCGAGTTCTAGGTTCTCGAGGACTACATAGCATGGTCCTATCTGAATGAATAAATAAATACTGGGTGTTTTAGAGCTGACTCCTTGATTAAGAGCACTTGTAGCCCTTGCAGAGGACCTGGATCCAGTTCCCCTGACCCACCTGGTGGCTCACAACCAAAAAAGCTCTTTTGACTCTCAAGGGCACCAGACACACAACATGATACACAGACATACATGTAGACAAGACACTGTAAGCTAAATCTTAAAAACATTTTTTGAGTAAACCTTGACTTAAGATTTGATATCAAACAAGACAAATCACCTTAAGCATGTTTCAAAATTAATCGATATTTTTTTATTCTATAATAAGACACTTCTGAAAATACCCCATCCTGTAATTACATCGTATAAAATGGCAGATACCTGTTTAGTAACATCTCCGAAACTGTTGTGAACCCTCTCTGAATTCTAAGCACAAGTCATAGACGATTAAGAAACTCAAGTCAGCCAGCCAAATACTTTTAAATGCTTTTAAAATTAAGCATTTCCACACTAGACAATCCAAGATGCACTAATCTGACATTTACATGCTGAGGGATGGTGGCAAATAGCCAAAGTCTTTGCTGCTCCTAAACCACTGAGTTTCTGGAATATTAGAGAACCCTGTATGATCAGTAGAAACACCAGACTGCAATGCAGTCTCCGATCAGGGCAGTGTTTCCAGGCTGGCGCACAGTGTAAAGTGCTCATGTTGTCTGTTTAGAACCAAGTGGCTTTCAAGTAACTGCCCAAACCAACTATGATTCATCAAGCATTTGACTCTGAATTCACTTGTAGTCTCCGTTGCCACTTTTTTTTTTTAATAGCCCCTACATTGAGTTACACGGTCCCACAGCAGGTCATAATCCACGCAGTTCAAGAAAAACTGTAAGGTAGGGAACTTGCTGATGGCTCAGTGGATCAAGGTGCCTGCGGCCAAGCCTGACGACCCAAGTGCAATCCCTAGGAGCCACATGGTAGAAGAACTGACTCCTCCAGGTCGTCTCCTCACCGAACATGTGTGACACACAACCACATTTAACTTCTTTCTAAAGGAAGCTGTGATCTAATTTATGATTCATTCAGCCCCGATAAGACTTAACTCAATACTCTCTTACAGATTTGGAATGATTAATATATAAAATAGGGCCAGCTTCCTCAGGAATTAGCACTGTGCTTCCCTGAGTCAAAAGCCCTGCCTCCTAGTCTTCCATGCCTGAATGGTCCCTGAGCAGCAGGCCACTGCACACACCTCCTCGGGAGGCAAGGTGAAGTTCCTATGGCACAGGTGCTGATGGTGATACACCTGCCTCCCCCTCTAGCTCAGCCTCTCCTGGGCTGAGAGGTGACCACTAGGCAGGACTCAGTGCGAGGACTTAGACCTACAGGATGGGCTGTGGAACAGGAGCTGTAAGCTAGGTAGATTTGCTGATGTGTCCAGATGTTTCTGCTGGGAAGCCTGGACTCGGCCACTCTCTCTGGGGACACTCTCTCCGGGGACACGTTCCCTGGCCAAGTGAGCAGAGCAGCTGGCTGTTTGCTCACCTGTCAGCAAACTGAGCTAATGAAACAAAGTCGCCACAGGAACAGATAGGGAATCACAGTCACTGTGCAGGACACTCTGAGCACTACCACACCCACCTTCACGGAGGAATGGGGCTTAAAGGAAGAGCTGGGCAGACCCACATGTGAATCCTCTGTTACCCAAGCAACCCTGGGGAAACTTCAGCTTCTCAGAGCTGCCATTTGCTTTCTCCAACACCTCAGGACAGAGCACACAGGCTGTCCTCTATGTGCTACATGTAGTAGCTAGAACATTCCATCGGTGCTAATGGTCCTTCAAATTTCCACCTTCTGCACGAGCCTCATATACTCTACACAGTTGTTGAAGGGGGATCAGATATTTCCCAGTTCTGCTTCCATGCTCGTTCCCGAATTTCTCAGAGGGCTAATTCTAGATACCTGGTCCTGGAAACTTAACAATGATAACAGCACTCCATCCATCCATGCATCGTGCTATTAGCCAAGAGCCCCAAATTGCTGCTGCACCCGCCTCCGATTCCTGCAGTGTTCTGAGAGACTACTCCGAGCCATCCAGCTAGCTGTTTCCAATGTCACCCTGCCCTTGCCTGACCCCACCCTCCTCATCCTGGCTGACTCTTGCCCAGTCATCACCTTCTTGCCATCTGCCCCCTCCACCACCTCACCCTGGCACATCCGCTCCCAGCCCAGCGCTTCCCAGTTGCACCACACTCAGACGGAGCATCCCACGGCCCGTTCCTGTCAGTTGCCTGTTGCCTTTACTCATCTTCCATTGCCAGGAAATGAGTCAGGTATCCTTACACCTCAAGATGCCCGTCTTAAATTACTCCTCACAAGTTGCAGAATTAGCTGGGTGGGGTCTCACTCTGGGGGCTCCCGCCCTTTTATTCTGTTTCTCATCTTTCAGCACAAACCTTCGCTCCAACATTACATTCCTGGGGGCTCTTTTCTCCTCACACTGTCCGTTTTGTATTTCTTTCTGCCCTGATTGCTCTTGGCCACTGAGGGGAAGAGTGAGCCTCCTACAGAGTCAATATTAGACTGGAACATGTGTTCCCTCTCCCTCTCCCTCTTCCCCCAACCCCTCTCTCCCCACCATGATGGTCACAGACTCACCCTCTGAAAGTATAGCCGTCCCATTAAATGTTTTCTTCTATGATGACTCTTCTCAGCAATAGAACACTGAACAGTAACTAAGAAGTTGGTATTGGCCCGACCATGATGTTTTGTGAAAGAACGTGGAAGGGCTTAACAACCCATCCTAGGAAGGAAGTTGCAGGGCACTGGTGCTGAGAGCCATGGGAACTAGAGAGGCCCAGTTCAAGGTCTTCAGAGTAGAACAACATTAGCAGCTGTAGCTGCTTTTTGCCTGTGTGCCCTCACTCTTGCTGGCAAGTGCCTGTTCCCTGGTCACCTACATCACTGGCGTTAGAACCTACTTCCTGTGGGAGTCCATCACAGACTGAAAAGTGGCAGCTCGTATGACTCGCCTGGGACTGAGAATGTGTGGATGGAACAACTGTGGGGCCCTTGGCCTTTTAGTCAGGAGGCAGCCATTGTTGGACTACTAGGACCCCAGTAGTATAAATACTATTTATATTATAATAAACATAATATATAGCAGTACATCTATCAGTTCTGTTCCTTTAGAGAACATGGATGAATGCCTGGAGGAGCCAAAGACAACAGGTCAAGCACCAACTACATGTGGTTCCTTAGTTTTACCACAATAAACGGATAGCGTGTGTGCGTGCGTGTTTTGTTTTGAACTGGGATCCCGTGTAGCTCAGGCTAGGCTCTACCATATTGTATAACCAAAGGTGACCTTACCGCTCTGATCCTGCTGGGGTTATAGGTGTGCACCACCACAGTTTTAGGTGGTGCTAGAGACCCAAACCATGGCTTTCTACACGCTAGGTGATGAGCATGGCTGGTCACACAAGGCCTGGAGTTTTTGAGATCAGCCCATGCTATACATAAATTCTTTCCCACTAAATAAAGACATAAATAAATATTTTTAAATGTTAAAGCTCATTTCTTGGAAGTTTAATACAAGTACTTAGAGGCACACATCTCAAGGCAACAGCAAAACCACCTAAGCCCAGACTGAGCCACATCCCCAGCTCATGTTAGAAGGAGGGATGGATATTACCGTTTCCTTGCTTACAACTGGGCTGAGTCAGGATCAGCTGAGGAAGCAGGTGTAAGAAATTGAGTAACTGTGAAGGATGGGCGCTCTGGGCCGGGATGCTTTCCAGAGACCCTTAAATCATCTCTGCAGGTGGTAAGGCCAGAGCACGCGATGCTGCCTTCCCCGAGACAGTGCTCTCAGAAGCTGTCAGAGGCCCCTAGTTAACGCATGCCCTTAATTTTCTGACTCTGGACACTTGTCCCAGTTAACATGCACAGCTGCCAGATGAACGCCATCCACTCTGGGACTGCGTTCCAAGTTAATTATTGACTAAAGCTTGCAAGGCTTCTGCTGAGTAGAGCCTAAGCTGGAGCGCTGGGAAGGTTAACAGTGAACTCACTCCTGGCAAAAGGAGCATGTGTCGCGGACCCAAAAGATTGACTCCAACCATCTAAGGTCTCTTTTCCTTTACAAGATACTCCCCTGCCAATTGTGGCATAAATATACACGGGAACATCAACTAGGAATGTATCTAGCCTTGTGCTAGACCACCCAACACCTAATTAGGTCCTGAGCTTTACCCCGAACCCCGTAACAGACTAAGCACCAATGGCATGGGGTACTCAGCTACAGTCCGTTACTGAGAAGGCTGAGGAAGGAAGATCTCAAATATAAAAGTAGCCCATGGTATATAAACTACGTGTGGTGGTTTGAATGAGAATGGTCCCCATAGACTCATATTTGAATGCTTAGTCTGCAGTGAACACCGTTTGGGAAGAATTAGGAGGCGTGGCCTTATTGAAGGAGGTGTCACTTAGGAGCATCAATCCCAGTTAGTGCTCACTCGGGTGCTTCCCGACCCCCTCCTGGTTATCTCAAGATGTAAGCTCCAGGTACAGCTCCAGCGCCATTCCTGCCAGATGCCATGATGGTCGTGGGCTCTACTACCTGCTGGCACTGGGAGCTCCCAATTTCTTCTATAAGTTGCTTGTCACAACAGTAGAAATGTAACTAAAAGACCATGTCTCAGTAATTAGTTTAAATTTAAAAGTCACTACATTGAAGCCCATTACAAGTTACATAAAAGCCGGGCAAGGTAGCAACACTTTAATCCCAGCACACAGCAGGAAGGGCCGGTGGATCTTTCTGAATTCAAGATCAGCCTGGTCTACACTGTAAGTTACAGACCGGCCTGGTCTACAGTGATGCCCTATCCCCCAAAAAAGCCAGGCATGGTGGTCATGGTGGTGCATGCCCGGAATCCCAGCACTCAGGAGACAGAGGCAGGATGAGGTGGAGGTTAGCTTGGTCTACTGGACAAGTTCCAGGATAGCCAGGGCTACCCAAGAGAAAGCCAGTCTCAAAAAAACAAGATAAGTTAAAGACATTCCCAGTGCACACACTCTACAGGCCTGCATGTGCTCAGACACCCACAGACACCCTGGAATGTGCAGCTCAGCTCACAGACGCTATGTGGGCTAGGCCGGACAGAAGGAGGCTGCAAGAGGAAAAGAAAGTCACTGAATATGTATGCAGGACAGTTTTGCTTCCTGCCGCGCTGGGGTCTGTCAGTGCTGAAATGTGTTTCAACTGTGAGTGGCGCTCTGCAGCAAGATGTGACGAAGCAGGAGCTGTTGCTATTTATAAATGTCTTATTTGGGGGCCGCCTTTCCCGTAAAGTAACAGGCAATCCAGACAGGGACCGGGAATGGGTTTTCTTTTTGTGAACTGAATTCAGAAAACCTGACAAAAACCTTGCAAAATGCCTTCCACTTCCAGGCCTGCCACTGCTAAGGGCTTCTGAACAGAGCTGAGTGGACCCTGTCTGATCAGAATCTGTCATCTGTCATCCCAGAACAAACAATGTCTTTTATTTCCCTCTCGTCTAAAACAGCTTAAAACAGTTGGGGCTGAGTGTGGTAACCCACACTTTTAATCCCAGCACTGACTTGTGAGTTTATGTGAGGCCAGCCTGTTCTACATAAGGCCATCCTGCTCTACACAGCAAGCTCAAGGCCAGTCAGAGCTACACATGAGACCATGTCCTGAAAAACAAACAACAAAAAACAAAGGAGGCTGGCAGTGCATAGCAGTGTGGTACAGTCGTGGAGGACCTGCCTAGCACAGGTGAGACTCTGGCTTGAGACCATGCAACGCAAGAGTCACGGGTGGTTTTTGCCATCATCTTGATGCTGGAAATCAAACCCAAGTCCTCCGGAAGAGCAGCAGATAGTGCTCTTAACCACTGAGCCATCGCCACAAACCCCCTTAAAGGATTCCGAAGTGCTAGGGATCTATGAAGAACAACCGTGAGATGAGGATGTGATGCAGTCGTTGTTGGAGTGGAAAAGGCGCTGTGAGGGAAGGGGTTGGGAAACCAGACCCTGGAGAAAGCTGTGGTCTTACGGTACCCCCAAGCCCTGGCCCCATAGCCTGACACCACTGCTGTTTCAAAGCCTGCTCCCAGGGACCTATGTGACTCTGCGCTTGGGATTCCCACGGATGGAGGATTGAGAGCCATACAACTAATTCACAATAAAGGGCAACGTGGAAGAGAAGCAGGAGCCAGGACCCTGGCAGGGGGTAACCCTGGCAATAACCTTGAAAGGAAGATGGTGCTGATGATTGAGAGATGTGTGCCCATTAGAGCTGGGATCGTCTAAAGGGCCACCAGTTGGCCTGCATATACATCAATACTCCTCCGCCCTGCCTAGATGCACAGCCTCTCCTAGCCAGAATGCATCAGGACAGACGCTTACAAACCATCATACTGCTCTGTGCAGATATGTGATGCACGCACGGGTCCTCGGATGAGACAGACAGCAGGGAACCAGGCCACAAGGCCAGGAAGGGACTCTCAAAGCTGTTAAGTGCAGCTCTGAGGAAGGACATGCAGCTCTCCAGCAATCCGGTTCTATTCCAAGCCATGGGGGGGGGGGGGGGGAGAGGTAACCAAGGTAACCGCCTTACCTGTTAATCCAGCCAGTGTGTGAAGAGAAGCAGGTGTCACTGGCTACACCTACTTTACCTGAAAGACAACCAAGTTCTAGAGGCAAGGCCTTGCTTTCCAGAAGCCACTCAGCAAAACTCGGTGGAGCCTGGATGAGAGACTCACACATTTGCCGAGCCCTCTGCCATCCACCCGGGAGCCTGGATGAGAGACTCACACATACGCCGAGCCACACCCTCTGCCGTCCACCCAGGAGCCCTGTAAAGGTGCCTGGCGCTGAGCCTGACAATCTGAACCGGATCCTCAGAAGCCACGTGGTGGAAAGGACTGACCCCAGTGGGTGCTCACACTGACATTTTTATAAAAGCAACTTTTCCAGTTTTTCTGGCTTCCCGGTTCCCTCACTCCAACATTTAAGGGTAAAGAAAGGAAAAGAAAAAAAAAAAAAAGAACTGTTTGTTTCCGCAGATAGGAGTTCCTTGCTCCTCTGCCCCCAATGGACCTGGTCATTTGGGGTCAAATTATTTTTAGTGTTGGGCATGGCTCCCTCAGAGGAATCCAGTTTGGCTTTCTTCTCCCCAGCTCCACTGCCCCACTGCCCTGCCCTGCCTTGCCTTACCCCTAACATCTCACCCCCAGGGCAGTTGGGGGTATTTGGTATACAACAGATCCCCTCAGGATTGAATTACATAAAACCCTCTTCCCAGACCTGGAACCCACAATTCAACCACACGCTGTAATGATAGAGCTCTTGGTCTCCAGTTCAGAATCCCAGACCAAGGCTCTCAGCCACCTGACCTCTCCCATCGGGTTTGCTGGCCAAGGGTTTAGCTCAAGAAAGTCACAACTGCTCCTGCCCCTTGCCCTTCCCTCCCAGTGGGTAGCTACCGAGTGAATCAATATTGGTGTTCTCACTAGGAGAAGCTGCCTAAGAGCGGCTTAGGAAACCACCTCTCTCCCCTGCCCGCATCTGTGTTTACTTCCCCAGTCCTGTCCACCCACCACCAGGCTCCTCCTGGACAGCGGCCAATGGGGCCGTCCGGAGCGTGCTTTCCTGTGACCTCATCACATCTTCTGAAAGATGTGAAGGCTTCCTAACCATGGCTTAAGGACAAAGTTAGGAAAGGCGGCTGGTGGCACACAGTGGCACAGACCTGCTGGTCACCCTTTTCTACCCCAAAAACTGCCATAGAGATCGATATTTCTTCAAGTTTAACCTTGCCAGGCCTGGTGGCACATGTCTGTAATCCTGACACTCAAAGAACTGGGGTAGGAGGGCTATTGGGAGAGACTCACGTTTTTATTTAAAAAGAGAAAAAGATGAAGTTAAGCAAACCTTTCCCAATTCTTGTAAGTCCAGAGAAAGCACAGAGTCACAGATGAGCACCTCAGAGAACCCATCGCCAGGCAGACCGACCTCAGCGGCCACAGCCAGTGGCAGCCTGGCCCTCTGCACTCAAGTCTCTAGCAATACTGCCCTCCTGGTTTGTTGCTTTGTGAGAGCTTTTTGTTGTGTTGTTCTGCGTTGTCCCCTGCCCCACCCTGTACTCCTCTAGACCCTGCCTGTGCACTCGAGTGTAGAAACTGGGTTTCTCTGTGTAGCCCTACTCAACGATCCACCCACCTCTGCCTCAAAACTGCTGGGATTATAGGCGTGTACCACCGCCACCACCACCCTGAAGTGGAAATCCCCGATGGATTCTTAGCTAACCACACGCATGCATGCATTGGACCGCCTTGCACTGTGCAGTTGAGCTGCATTTGCTGGGACTCTATCATAGAGAGAAGCGCACCAACAAACCTCTGGTGGCGCGCTGAAGTTTTGTGATGCTTCCTCATTGGACTCTGGCTGATTGGCAAAGTGATGTCTGCTAAGACAGATGTGTGTGGGGAGCTGGTGAGATGGCTCAGGGGGTAAGAGCACCCGAAGGTAAGCTCTTCCGAAGGTCCTGAGTTCAAATCCCAGCAACCACATGGTGGCTCACAACCATCTGTAATGAGATCTGACTCCCTCTTCTGGAGTGTCTGAAGACAGCTACAGTGTGCTTAAATATAATAAATAAATAAATCTTTAAAAAAAAAAAAAAAAAAAGACAGATGTGTGTGGCGAGGCAAGACCCGTGGAGGACACTCGATGTTTGGAGGGAGTGTAAAAGGCCTCTCCAGCCTCGAGGTTGGTTTTTGTTTAGCTCTTTTTTCCCAACCTGATTTAACAGTTAAAATATTCATGAGAATGTAAATAAGTGTCAATTTAACCAAATCCCAACAGAATTACACGTTGAAAAAGGACAAGTGTCAGTCAAGGATCAGTGAACTCAATTTTCGGTACAGAAGTCAATAAAACCGTGTAATGCGGATCCCAGAGGCAGAAACGGAGAAATGGCAGTACAGGCGTTCCAGTTCTTCGTTTTGAAGTGCCAAGAGAAATAAAAGGAGAAACAACCAGAAGGGGTGAAAGTAGTTCTCTGGGAAACAGGATGAGCTGGCACAGGACTGTTGGTGTTACAGGGCTTACGAGAAGGGTGGCTGTCAGCGTCAGGACCATCACCACCAGGGCCACATCAGCTACCAGTCACTGTCACCGGCACTGTCATCGTCGCCATCACCATCATCACCATCATGAGATGATGCCCAAGGAAGGACGCTGCTGTGCTGCTACTGAGCTCCAAGCAAGCTTTCAACTGCCTTCCCTATATACACTGCTCTGTAACATCCACTGGATGGCCACTCTACATAGACCAAACTGATAGACCTCAGAGATCCAACTGCCTTTGCCTCCACTGTGTGGGATTAAAAGTGTGACACCAACAGTTTACAGTCACTCTGTGTGTTGCTGGAGCCTTAAACCTAGGCCTTGTAAGGGCAGACATAGGTTACCCAGTGTGGTAGTGCACTCCTTTTTATTCCTGGCACCCAGGAGGCAGAGGCAAGTGGATCTGAGTTCAAGGCCAGCCTGGTTTACTGTGTAAATTCCAGGGACAGCCAGGGCTACAGAGAAACCCTGTCTCCACCCACCCACTGCCAAAATGGAATGGCCCCCATAGACTCATAGCTTTGAATCCTTAGCACCACTTTACAGGGACTCGAAAGTGTGGCCTGGGCAGAGCAGGTGTGGCTTTGTTGGAAAGTGTCATGGCAGGGTGGGCTCTGGGATTTCAGACCTCAACCCCAGCCCAATGTCTCTCTCCCTGCTGCCTGCAGATCCAGGTGTAAAACTTCTCCTGCTGTGTGATCCAAGGAATCACTCAGGTGTCAAGTCCATCTTTGCCAAAGCATATCACCCCCAGGCACAGCCTGGGACAGCAGTGGAAAATAAAAATAGCCAATTAGATGCCAGGGTGTCAGCTCTTCCTGTGACATCAGGCTCACAAATGACATCAGGCTCACATGGGGACAGAAGCCAACATGGCATCACGCTGTCCAAGAATCTCTTTGATATCGTGAGCTACAATCCAAACTGCCCTCTTACACAAATCCCATAGCCAATTTGGTGCCCAAGGTCCTTGTCTAACAACACTGCTAACCCAAAACGTTAGCTCAACAAAACTCCACATGCAGCTCCTGGAGATGAGTGGCCCTTTCTGAAGCTCACCCATGGGCACACCGCCCGGCTAATCTAACTCATCTGCCCTACAGAGAGAATTCTGGGGAGTGGAAATACAGGGTCAGCCCCCTCCCAGGTGTTGGTGGCAGAAGTGTTCTGGCTTAGAGAAGGCTTTGTCAGCAGGTGGGATTGGCATTGTCAGCAGTTGGAAAGGGGTGGGACCTCCTCCAGGGAGGGAGACCCACGGTTGGTAGTGGTGTATTATTCTCAGAAAGATTGAAGGTAGTTCTCATGGACTTGGCAAGTGCCTGTGAAAATGTGCAGACTTCAGGGCAAGCCTGGCATCTTCCCCATTCTCTGGTTTCCTGTTTCCCACACAGGTGTCCACCACGGTACCGTCAGCCATAGTGTTGACTCAACCTTGAACTTGCAGCCTCCAAACAGCAAGGTAAATAAATAAGCCCCTTTTCTTTATATATTCCCTGGCCTTGGGTATTTTGTTCTGGCGCCAGGAAACAGACCAACTCAGTCAATAACATGGACGCTCAACTTTCCAGAAGGGATATCCTGGATATGAACTGTCTTCACAGGCATGACACTTTGTCAGACTCCACAGAACACGGATGGGAGGAGACACCTGTGGAGCACTCACCTGCTAGGAGACTGCTGACGAGACCGAGGAAAATGACAGTTCATGTAAAACAAGCTGGTATCCAGCTGACTGCAGAGTCGGGATAATGTAATATCTAGAGACATGATGCTCAAGAGACATGAAAGAAGAAATGCATTTGCCAAGGAGGATTACTTTTCTTCTACAGATGCACGGCTGGTACACACCTGTTCTCCCAGCACTCAGAAGGCCGAAGCAGTTCAAGACCTCTTTTTACACACACACCAAACACTAAGACTGTAGCTCACTTTGTAGAGAGCTTGCCTAGCATGCATGAAGCAGGGTTTGATCCTAGCAGCATACAGACGGGGGCGTGGCCGTACGAACCTGAAGTCCTATCACTCGAGGTGAAGGAACTTGCAACTCTGTAGTGGGACTTATCTAAGAGTTTAAGTACTGTATCTGTGCAGAAATGTGTGTCTGCGGCTGAAATGAAATCACCTGATGGGGGAGCCTCCAGGAACTCCTATCTACTGCTGTAGTTCCCCATCTGGACTAGGATCCTACAGAAGATTTCTTTGCTCACCAAAATGTTGGAGAATTTCTACCACCAGACCAGCTACGTCCGGTCAACTGTCCGCCAGACCAACTGGGTGTACTGCTAACTCCATTTTCCTGTAACCAACCTGGAGACAGAATCAGATCTGTAGTTTAAGACCACCCCAGTCCCACTCTCCCGACCGCAGATGCTCAGCTCAAGCCCTGACCCATGTGCTTCTGACCCAGGGCTATGAAATGGAGTCTCCTTGTTCCCCACCTGGGACCACAAAACAGAGGGATACTTTCCTATGTTCACCATTATAGACGGTTTCAACAGCCAGACAGAAGAGGATGCAGGGCACAAGGTGTATAGGAGAGGACTGGGAGCATCCCTGTGGTGTGTGGGAGGGGCTTGGAGCATCCCTGTGGTGTGTGGGAGGGGCTTGGAGCATCCCTGTGGTGTATGGGAGGGGCTTGGAGCATCCTGTGGGAGGGGCTTGGAGCATCCCTGTGGTGTGTGGGAGGGGCTTGGAGCATCCCTGTGATGTGTGGGAGGGGGCTGGGAGCAGCCCTGTGGTGTGTGGGAGGGGCTTGGAGCATCCCTGTGGTGTGTGGGAGGGGCTTAGAGCATCCCTGTGGTGTGTGGGAGGGGGCTGGGAGCATCCCTGTGCTGTGTGAGTGCCCTTTCCCAGCAACTCTACTTGTTCAATTACCCAGCAGCCAGCTTGAGCCTCGTCCTGTAGGGTTCTTTGTTTTTTTTCCAGAGCATTACTGATTGTGGCAATGGTCATGATGATGAACTCTACCTCCTTTCCCATCCCTGGATGTCACAAGATAGGGGAGATCATGAAGAACCTGGCCTCATAAATGAATTAGCTCGTTTTCTGTTTTGTCTTGTTTGTGAGTCTTGACCCCTTGGGCACCAAATGACCCTCTCATGGATGGGTGTCACAGATACCCTGCATATCAGATATCTACAATTCATAACAGTAGCAAAATTGCAGTTATAAAGTAGCAACGAAGACAAATTTTATCACTGGGGGTCACCATGACGTAAACTGTATTAAAGGGTCCCAGCA
This sequence comes from Mus pahari, assembly GCF_900095145.1. Classification (NCBI taxonomy): domain Eukaryota; kingdom Metazoa; phylum Chordata; class Mammalia; order Rodentia; family Muridae; genus Mus; species Mus pahari. The sequence goes on from NC_034594.1 coordinate 139,740,466, forward strand.
TTAGGAAGGTTGAGAATATGTAGACCTGGCAGGCCTAGGAACTCACAAAAATCTGCGTAGCTCTGCTGGGACTAAAGGCCTGTGCCACCATGCCTAGCCCACATTAATTCTTTAATGGGTTCACATCAGATACAGTGCTGGGACCACAGAAAATACAGAAGGTATGGCTGGTGGATACACACCAGTTGGCAGTGTCCCATACACCAGGCCCTGGTTCCATCTTAAGCATCCCACGAACTGCGGAGTGATGGCACGCGCCTGTAACCGAGCACTAGAGGTGCATAACACTCAAGGCAAGAAAATCAAAGTCTTTCCTCAGTCCTGGGCCAGACGGCGGGACACATGAGGCTATCTCAAACCACCCCAGCCCCCCACATAAACTGGTGAGCTGGCTGACGCATGAGGGAGGGATCATACTTTCAAGGCCAGCCTGAAACAGATGAGATCGTGTACAGGAAGGAGTGGGTACAGAATAAGTAGGACAGGGCAGTGACCTTAGTGACCCACCTTGACCCCGATCATTCCCTCCACTTCCTGGTCACCACAAAGCATGCAGAACTTTCTTCGGCACCAAGCTTTCTCTCGGCTGATGCTCTTGCTTTGCCACAGGCCCTGTAACTGACTCCAGTGGCCAAAGTGCTTTTCTCCTTCAAGTTCCTGGTCACAGGGTGACACTGATGAACACAAGACTCTGTGACACGAAGGGGAACAGGAGGTAGTTTGTGGCCAAAGACCAATTACTACAATGAAGATTCTCCTGATCTTTCAACACACTAGAGACTTAGGAGCTCTGAACAGAGCATAGGCCAAACACGCACTCCTTAAATCCCCGATTCGTAGTGCTTCGGGTTTCCATTTCTGCTTTTCACTTGGGATGTCTGTGTTCATTCTGAACCTAGTGTCACCTATGAGGGGGCTCAGTTCCCAGTCCCTGTGGGCACTCACTATGCTGCCCCTAGCAAGCTTGTGCTAAGCACTCCAGACCAGAGTCAGGTTTTCTAGGCGCCCCACCCCCATTGGCTGGACAGGCTTCTAGATCCAGCACCACTTGCTGGGCTCTGGGTGGTTACTGAACTCTGTGAAAATGGGGAATCGTTACAGCAACCCGTCTGAGGGCTGAGGTGTTATAGACTTAAGTGATGTTTCTCCTAGGAAGAAACAAGGTGAGCTGGAGAGGTGGTGTGGTGGGTAAAGGCCCTTGCTGCCAAGGCTGGCTTGGGTTTGATCTCCAGGTCCCCATATGGTAGAAGTTACCATATGCTCCAAGTAACCCTCTGATAACATTCATTCTGTGGCATGGGTGCAAGCAGGCATGCTCAGGCAAGCACACACAGGCACATAGTTTTTAAAAAGCCATGAAGTTGTTTTATAAGGAAGAAAACAGAAAGAAATGGTGTAATAAATGTAATAGAAGTTGTTTAGGCTTCACCAATGTCTTTAGGGATATTTTCTTGGTTCATTGGGACAGGGTCTCACTCTGAGGCTTTAGCTGGCCTGGAGCTGCCTGTGTACACCAAGCTGTCACTGAACTCACTGAACACCCATCTGCCTCCCTCGTGTCTCCTAAGCCCTGGGATCCTGAGAATGAGCTACAATGCCTGGCTAGAGGGCATGTGTGCACATGTGTGTTTTAAATAGATTAAGAGAAGAAAACAGGACAGGATTGGGCCAGGGAAACGTTGCTCTTCCTAATAAAGTCAAGGGTTGTGCCACACCTCAAAACTGCTGAGCGCCAACAACTTCCTGAAACTCAAACATCTGTCCAAGTGCTCAACAGAAGAGCTACAGTCTCTGCTGCAGAAGCAGGGTGCATTTAAAGCTGGCTTTTCCAAGAACTGGCATGTGAAGATTGACTTCAGATCTCAAATTCTAAAGTTAGAATGGGGGCATTGGGGAGGGGGTGGGGAGAGGTCAGGCAGACTCCACGTTAAGACACAGAAGGAAACCTGAATACACTCTTCTCTCTCAAGGGCCTGGGCACCTGCTACGCTGTACAGACATAAGAGCAGTGTCCTTAAACTGGGAAGATAAAATAGTACAGAAGAAGAATCACCTAGGACAGGAATCCCAATTCAGATTTAAGTGGAGTGGCAGACACACACAAGGGAAAGGGAAAGCTTAAGAGGGCTTTAAGAGATTAAGTGCCAGGCTGGGCGAGCAGGAGGCAGAGTGCTGAGCAGAGGCAGCTCTGACATCACGGATGGAGGCGAGGCAAGCTCTGGGCCCTAGAAGCGGTTAGCAATTCGGGTGGGAAAGGACAGGTGAGATACATGCAAAGAGCTAGCCCATTAAGGCCTTGGAAATGCCAAGGGCAAGAGCGCAAACACAGCCACAAAGAATGCCCCGGGAGTGACAGCAGGATCAGAGCTGTATTTGTTTAAAGATCACTCCAGCAGCAATGTGGAGAATGTTCTGGAGGGGGTCCAGGCTGCTGGCTGGGAAGCCAGCCACTGGAGAGTCATGCTGTCTGGAAATGATGGAAGCTTGGGTAAGATTCCAAGAGAGATTCACAAGTGGAAAGGAGGAGATGGGCGGCCTGGACAGACAGACTGACGGGGGTGACAGCAGCAAGGTGTCCCCTCCCGGGTGGCTGGAGGGAAGGTTGCAGGTGGGACTGGCAGGATTCCAGGTCTCACACACTTGAGTGGAAATGCAGGGTGACAGCTGAGGACACGGGAAGGGGGCTCGGGACAAGTGATGACTGAGCTGACTCCAGAAGGGAGATGTGCAGTGAGCCAAGGAGCTTCAGAGGCAGGACCCAAGTCCGAGAAGAAAGAATACACAAAGCAACAGAGAGAACAATGGGAGGCAGGAAGCCAGCAGCAGCCTGCCCCCGGGCGGAAAGGGGGGTAGACCAGTGCTTCTCAGTCTGTGGGTCTCGACCCCCTGGGGGTGACTATTTCACAGGGGTTGGGGTTGCCTATCAGGTATCCTGCTTTCCAGATATTTACACTACAACTCATAACAGCAGCAACAAACATAGTTTTAAGGTTGGGAGTCACCCCGTCACTACCACAACTATATTAAAGGGTTTGCAGCACTGGAAGGTTAGGGACCACTGCAGTAAAGACACATCCCTAGAGGAAACAGCACAGTCATGTGATGGGCCTCACAGGATCCAGAGACTGGGGGTGGGGGTGGGGATGGGGTGGGGGTGATTACAAGCAAATCTCACAAGACTAGTTAAACTCTCTCCAGCTCCTCTTGACCTGCCCAGAGCTTACTCAACCACTCATGTGGCACTAAAGACAAACTCACTCTCCCAACTCTCCCAACAACCCCTGAAGCACAAGGCATGGACCTGCACCCCAACATGCTCAGACCCCCAAAATTGCTGGTACAAGCAGTCAACAACAACACGAGACTGGAGCTCCAGGGAACAACTCAAGGTGTCCAGTTTAGTCTAGCTCAGTGACGGTTCACTAGGCACCTACTGAGTGGCCCAGGTGCCAAATGAACAGGGGTGAGTTAGAGCCAGCCATGGAGCGAGGATCCCTGTGGCCAGGGGCTTTCTCTTGGGCACTACCGAACCCCACCCAACACCTTAGAGATCCCCAGCGCACAGTCAACCTTCACTTTACCAACTGAAGAGCGCCTGGCTGAGGATGGAAGCGCCCTCTTCCTTCAGGAGTAAGACATAGTCAATGGTTCGGGGGCCATTACGGTTTTTGTTGTATATATCAGGGTCTTGCTATATATTCCAAAGTATACCCCCCCCCAATTAAGCCTGGCAGTGGTGGTAGCACATACCTTTGATCCCAACACTCCAAAGGCAGAGGCAGGAGGATTGAGCCAGGGCTATACAAAGAAAACCTGTCTGGGGGTGGGGGGGTAGGTATTCCCCAATAAAACAAATAAATATTGGGAATATGTTTAACAATAGACTGATCAGAGAGGCTGTTCTGGCAGCACACACACTGTAGAATGTGAGGACAGGTAACAGGAGGGCGGTTGTTCCCGGTTCAGACACCACTGTGTATACACTGGGGCCGGTGTTCTCACAAGCCAGACCTTATCTCCTTTTCACAGATGTAGGGATGAGGTCAAAAGAACCAGATTAAAAACAGGCCAAGGCAGGCCAGGAACTGGAGCCTGACAGAGTACATGGCCTGTGTTCCCTGTCCCCAACCCACCTGAAAACACTTTTGCCATAAGCCTGCGAGGACTCCACCCTAACTGGGCACAGTGACCGACACCATAAAAGCTTCCACTGGATTACAATGGAAGACCTCAAATCTCACAGTGAACACAATCCCCTGGAAGGCCTGGTGGCGTCCTCAGTGCGGGCGCACTCATCTGGGGAAGCAACAGGTCAACCCAGTTGCAGTGCCGTCTGGTCTGGGGACGGGCAGACCGGGAAGGTCCTGCGGCTTGCTTTTCCTCCAGAACGGTGTTCGCGCCTCCCTCATTCAAATAGGGTGGTATTGCTCCATAATGTTCAGCTCTCAAATGTTTGCTTTCCCCCACAGAAGCACCGAAGTAGGGGAAATGCAGCAGGCTAATCAAAGCACCATGTCTGACCTCCAGAGATCAATAAGTCGTGAGAGCTATGGCAAGGCTCCGGGACCAGTCTCCAAAATGGGACTTCCTCAGACAACCAAATACAGAACACATAAGCCTCGTGGGCTCTCTCCTGAGACAGAACGACCACCCTGCTTCTGTGTGATGCCGCCCCCAGCAGAAATGGGCTTGTGAGGCCCACACACACACACTGCAGGCCACATGCAGCCCCCAGTTCCAACCCTGAGCTCTGAGTCCTAGTCATTAGCATTACCGACACTATCACAAGTCCATTTGTGGGGAGAAGGGCTGTTGAGACTGGATCTGTTATGTAGCCCTGGGAGTCCTGGTGCTCACTAGGTAGACCAGGCTGGCCCAAACTTGGAGATACCTGCTTCTTTCTGCCTCCTTATTGATGGGATTAAAGGTGTGCTCCATTATGGTAGACTGAAACTGGTAACATTTTATCTTCTAAGTTTAGTGTGTTGCTAGGCAATCAGGCATGCCTTCACTAGATCAGAGACTTTAAAAGCACACTTTATAAAGCTGTGTGTCATTTTGTATGGTCTCCTTTGGATGATTACCATATTTATATGTATTATAATGATACATAATTATATGTATTATAAACTTCTATAAGATCCTACTAAACACTGCAACTTAAAGTGTCCCTTTTTGATGAACGGAGCACAAAGCCTGTGTAAACTGTGACACATGTATAATGTTTCCCATCCTAATAGATGTGCGACAGTGGGGCTGGATGGCTTAGTGGTTAAGAACGCTTATTGCAAACGACCTGGGATTCGTTCCCAGCACCTACACAGTTCCAGGCAATCTGACACGGTCTTTGGACATCTCTGTGCCCCTTGACAACATAGTCCCCCCCCACACACACACACACACACAGAGACACACATACATACACACACACAGTAAATCTAAAAAGATTTGTCTGGTGGACGGCGGGGGGTAGGGGGTGCCCAACAGTCCCTGTTAGAAAAAGCCCCTGTTGAGACTCTCTAATCTAACCAAAGCAGGTGGGTTTTCTCCAGGCAAGGCAAACCTACCTTTTCCTAGATCTTAGGGTGTACAAAATCTATAAGTCATCTCTTAGGTTGAAGACGCAGTCCCTATCAATAAATATTCACTTCAACAAAATAGATGAAAGCTGTGGTTCAAGAGCCAAGAGGTGCTCCAGCCTCTCTTCAGCTGAGTTCATCATCTTACTAAATGGAATATCAGTCGGCATCTGGCCACCAAGCAAGCACATTCACACAAAGCTACATGACTACGTCAGCAGCACCAGGTGAAGGGACCTCTCACACACACACCCCAGCACCTAGCCCCCCCATCCCCCCCATCCTCAAGAGAAAGTGCAAGTACGGACAGCACTATCCCTACCTCCCAGCAGCCATCGAGGCAAGCCGGTTGAACAACCGGTGTCTGAGGGCTCAAGGGCAGATCAGCATGACATCCTGTGTGTTGAACCTCAGCACCACAAAAAAAACAGAAGACTTAACTGGGCAAAGAAGCAGTGCGTTCTTCAGCGGCTTGCCCGGAGCGGTAGTGAAAGCCAAGAGCAAACACTCAGGGCAGTCAAGGAACTGAGCTGCCATAAATGCTAAGGCTGAGATAACAGTTATCTCCTCCTGGCTAGGGAGAACCCATCCTGGAGAAAGTCAAACACACAGGAGCCATGTACAGCCCTGGAGGCGCTTTGCATGCCTGGATGCAAAGGCCTTTAAAGGCAGCATTCATTGGAGTTAGAGGCAGGGAGATCTGAGTTCAAGGTTATCCAGGACTATAAGGAAAGGCCTATCTCAGAAACAAAACGATTGTGTTGAGATGTGTGCATGCATATGCACATGTGTCTGGAAGCCAGCGGTCAATGAAGTGTATTCTCCGTCACTCTAGGCCTGTTTTTAGACAACGCCTCCCATAGAACCTGAAGCTGTCTTGCTAGTTGGCTAACGAGCCAAGTGCCCAGCATTTGCCAGTCTCCACCCCCAAGTACTAGGGTTGCAGACACAGGTAGCCCCTCCCACTTTTACATGAGTTCAGGGAGAAAGGGGTTCTGGGAAGGATAAGCAATACATCATCTCATTAAGGAGCAATCCTCCCTCAGCTTTAGCCATGTCTTCAGGTGAACAGGATTTCCTTCGAGACAAGGTGATGGACGGACCCTACTTTTTTTTTTTTTGGTTGTTTGAGACTGGGTTTCTCTGTGTAGCCTTGGCTGTCCTGGAACTCACTCTGTAGACCAGGCTGGCCTCGAACTCAGAAACCCTCCTGCCTCTGCCTCCTGACTGCTGGGATTAAAGGCATGCACCACCAATGACCGGCCAGACCCCTACCCTTAAGAAGACGATAGTGATGTTTTAATCTCTGGAGCAGATCGGAATGTTTCCACCCAAAACCAAAGGTCATTCTTTTGATCAGGAGGACTAAGGAGGGGCAATTGTGTTTTCCTTTCTAGTGTTACCACAGAAACCAGCGGGAGATCATCAGCAGTTCAGGATGGAAGGGTTCACTAGTCAGTGGCCTGAGTGGCTCTTAAATCCCTATCTAGCTACCTACCAGGTTCCTCTCAAAAACCAAGGCCTGCCTTTCCTGCTTGAATCAACCCAAAGGAATGGTATGACACAGCTGCAGACACTACAGCAGAGCTAACGGGTCCCTTTCTGTGTATAGGATTTCCCAGTCTTCTCTTCTAAACAGCCAGCTGGGCACGGTGGCACATCTACCTAAATCCTAGTGCCTGGCAGGTTAGAGGTGGGAACACAGGGCCTGGAGAGCAGCCTTGGCTGCGCACTGAGGTCAAGCTTGGCCCAGGGTACATAATATCCTCAGAGGACAGAGAAGAAGCCAGCAAAATGACTCAGTGGGTGAAAGTTCCTACCAAGCATCATAGTCAATTCCCTCAGGATAACGTGGTAAAAGAAAAGAACGACTCACAAGCTTCCTTCTGACCAACACGCAGTGACCAACAACTCGCAGTGACACCAATGTCGACACAGTTATACACGCTAAATAAAAATGTAATAATAAGTATTTAAAAGAAATAAAGACCTCTAATAATGTCTCATCACATTGCTCAGGAAGCAGACACAAACAGACCACTGTTCAGATCAGGGTCACAGAGCAGAGGGTTTCAGATCAGCCACACAGTGGCTACACAGAGAGACCCTGTCTCAAAGAAAGCAACAACAAAAAACATAGTCTGAAAGAAACTAAAAAATATAATATGAAATAAGGGCCAGTTAAAGGCTGAGACTGTGGGTAGTGGTGATTTTCCACCAAGCCTGAAGACCTGGGTTCAGTCCTCAGGACCCACAAGATGCGTCTTGTGTTGAAATCACAATATAAAACAAACCACAACTTTAAAAGGCCCACAGTCTTATAAAACTTACAAAGACTTAAAAACCCTCTAACTAGGGAGCTGGAGAAATGGCTTGCCACCTCTAGCTTCTTGGAGCACCCACATAAATACACACACATAATTCAAAATTACCAAAATACGCCGCCGGGCGTGCTGGAGCACGCCTTTAATCCCAGCACTTGGGAGGCAGAGGCAGAGGCAGGCAGATTTCTGAGTTCAAGGCCAGCCTGGTCTACAGAGTGAGTTCCAGGACAGTCAAGGCTACACAGAAAAACCCTGTCTCCAAAACAAAACAAAACAAAACAAAAATTACCAAAATACAAGCTTAAAAAACCTGACCTACACACATTAAATGAAAAAGAAAAAAAGAAACTACACTATAAAAATAAGCATCATTGGGGCTGGAGAGATGGCTCAGCCATTAAGAGTACTGACTGTTCTTCCAAAGGTCCCGAGTTCAAATCCCAGCAACCACATGGTGGCTCACAACCATTGGTAATGAGATCTGACGCCTCCTTCTGGAGTGTCTGAAGACAGCTACAATGTACTTACATATAATAAATAAACTTTTCTTATTTAAAAAAGCATCATTGCCGGGCATGGTGGCGCACGCCTTTGATCCCAGCACTAGGGAGGCAGAGGCAGGCGAATTTCTGAGTTCGAGGCCAGCCTAGTATACAAAGTGAATTCCAGGACAGCCAGGCTATACCGAGAAACCCTGTCTCAAAAAAAAACAAAACAACAACAACAACAAAAACATTGACTAATATTCTTAATAACAAAAACATGAACTGATTTGAGGGCTGCCAATCACCCTCTACCACTGTTCAAATTTTTTCAAACCAAGCCAGGCCTGGTAACACACCCTCCAAGTATCAAAGGTAGGTTGACCTTAGCTACTAAGTTCAAAACACTTGCTATAAAGGCCCAGACTCAACGCCAGGACCCACTGTTGAAAAAAGTTGACCTGACTTCCAGGCTTTTGACATGCCACACTGGTGGTGCATGCCTTTAACCCCAGCATTCCAAAGGCAGGCGGATCTCAGTGAGCTCCAGGTGGTCTACGCAGCAAGTTCCAGCATAGCCAGGGCTACACAGAAAGACCCTGTCTAGAGGCCCCCAAGTCCCCAAAACAAGGGGGCTTTCTTTTCCTTGTACTTTTAAAGAGTTAATTCGGCAGCCATTAAGTCAGTGTTCAAAAGACTGAACAGATCCAAACACTTAACCTCTAAACAAATGTTATCAACAAGTGACCCAGGAATCAGAATATCAAACATGATTTGGGCGGAGGATGCAGTGTTCTCCCAGTATGCACCAAGCCCTGGGTTCTATCCCCAGCACCACATTTAACAGAATGTGACGGCACATGCATGTAAGGCCAGCACTGGGGAGGTGCAAGGAGGGTCACAAGACTAAGGTCATCACCTGCTACACAGCAACTTCTATCTATGCCAGCCTGGAATGAATGAGCATACATCTCGGCCAGGGAGATGGCTCAGGCAGGTACAGACCCTTACAGGAAGGCCTCAGGACTTAAGTTCAATCCCCAGATCACAGCTGGTGGAGGGTGTGAACCAACTCCCAAGTGTGTAGTCTTCTACCTCTGCACATATGCCATGCCATGCACACATATGCTCTGTGGATGCACACACACACACACACACACACACACACAACTTAGAATAAAATAACTTGCTCAGTTTCACCTGCCACATTTTTAAGGGGCTTTTTTTAAAAAGGGTGTGTGTGGGGGTATTCGTGTGTGTGTGTGTGTGTGTGTGTGTGTGTATGAAGTATGTGGGCACACATGTGCTACAGCATACATTTGAAGGTCAGAGGATGACACCTTTCAAGAGTTGGTTTTCTTCTACCCTGTGGGCTCTAGAGCCCACACTCAGGTTGTCAAGCCTGACCCCACTGAGCTATCGCACAGTGCCAAAGACATATTTCAATCACAAATATTTTAATAAGAACCAGGACACTCTATACCACTAAAGAAATAATGCTTCTAAATGGTTCACCACTTCTATCCTTTCATAATTCCTATCGTTATTTCACAAAAACATGGTTATACTTATAATTTACATATGCCTGTGATTTATATATTAGATGATCTAATGATAAAGCTGACAAAATTAAAGGGAAAGAAAAGCATAATACACTGTAAGTACCCCCTCAAACACTTTTAATTGAAAAAAAAAAAAAAATGAGGGCTAGAAAGATGGTTCAGCCAGGTGTGGTGGCGCACGCCTTTAATCCCAGCACTCGGGAGGCAGAGGCAGGCGGATTTCTGAGTTCGAGGCCAGCCTG